>NC_084561.2:21898823-22183823 GCF_033978685.3 Nerophis lumbriciformis | reverse complement strand
TTGTCTCATAATAGGTGCCATTTTGGGGTCTCTATACACACACCATAATAATAACCGTATGTTTAAGCACAGTACGCACAGTTTCCGTAATGCTCTGTGTTCCATCAAGTGGTGCGGCTTCGTAGCTTACCAAAGTCATACTAAAATATTTTGACAGACTTTTGAGCGCCATGTGTAATGTTCTATATTCTCAATGAAACATCAAAGTTTTGTTGTTGCTTGCTTACAGGTACTTGCTCGCATCATTTATTGAACAGACATCAGCACAATCAGAATTAATACGTACATTAGGCACATCGGGTTATAAGGCGCACTGTCGATTTTTGAGAAAATGAAAAGATTTGAAGTGGACCTTATAGTCCAAAAAATATGTTACAAGTATTTTGAGATAGAAGGTGTCTTGGATTTTTGTTATGCTTTAAATTGCGAGCATCATTTAAGTTAAGAGCCTCCGAGCCGCTAGATGGCATATCTAATGTCACTAATGCCATAAGATCCGACCCAAAACACTGGTTTAACTTGCTACCATAACCTTAAAGCTAGAGATTGAAATAACTTTGTTTTCCAACCACTGGAAACCAAAGCTTTAGCTACCAATATCTTAAAGCTAGAGATTGAAATTACTTTGTCTTCCAACCACTGTAAACCAAACCTTTAGCTACCATTATCTTAAAGCTAGAGATTGAAATAACTTTGTCTTCCAACTACTGGAAACCAAACCTTAAGCAGCGGTCGAGCTTCCACAGCCTTCCAGTCGACATCTTCCTGCAGCTGAAGCTCGCTCCTTTACCAACGACTCGGCTTAATGCGCACGCCTGAAGCTGTTTTAGTTGTCCTCACTACGAACCTGCGATGTCCTCTCCACTCCCGCTGCTGCCAAGTAACTCTCCCGGCATTTTCTACTATAACACTGATTGTGGGGGATAACATAACTTGGAATATCCGCTTTTTTAACACCATTACTTGTTTTTATCGCAGCTTTATTGACCAGCATTCCCTCTTCGATAACTTGACTCGTTGTACATGTTGGACACCAATTAGAACGGACTAAAAAGGATTTCAAAGTCCTCTTCCGTCTGCTTGGAGAAGTAAATGCTGTACATTATTACTGTATTATATCAACAAAATACTGTACCGTAGCTGTTTGTACGACTATTGTGTTCAAATGGTGCGGCTAATTTATGGATTTTTAATTTATAGATTTTTCTTTGTTAACGGCCATAATGTTTTTTATTCAACAAATAGGTTTTTATATTACACCGACAGAGACACTGAGAAAGTGTGTTATGGTTTGTGCTATGGTGCCATATTTTGGAAGAGTTCGCTCACTGCAGGTGCTGCAGGTTGAAAATGTACTTCCTGTTTCGTGCTTTAAACCAGAAGTATATGTCCCGTTTTGTTTACTGTTCGTCCATAGCGTTTCTCCTCGAAAGGATTCTTCATTCATCACTCCAAGCAACGTTTGTAAGTTTTACAATATAACAAACAATTCATACTTACTAAACCGTCCCATGTGGGATGTCTGTAGGAGTGTTTTCATGCATATTTGTACGTGTTATCAGAATGTAATCAAGCTAGCATTGTTAGCATTAGTGAATATGCTAACATGTTTACAAGTGTCTGTGTTAGTATTATTAACTTACAATGGCATTTTTTTAGTATTGTTTCAGTTCCATAAATTCAATTAAACGTTACAGTGGAGTTATTGAGTCTGTTTAGATGATTGGAGAGCTGGCTTCCACAGCTAGTGGGTCCATGACGGTCACTTCTGTTTTACTTTATCAGCCATTTTACTGTCGTGGGACAGGCACTGTTTGGAAACAATTAGATATGTAAATATACATTTACAAAATCTCTCGTACCAGTATATATATCTACGGCAGTGCGGCTAATATATGGTGCGCTCTATAGTTTGGTAAGTAAGATAACTCAGTTGTGTATATCGTAATTTTAACATTTGGATTAGAAGTAACATTGCTTCTTTGCAAGATAAGTTTTACATCACTTAAATAAATAACTTTTAAGGTGAGAGCTACCATCGCATGGATGTTAACAATGTCGCAGGAACGAAAAGCACAACGTAAGCTAAATCAACAAAACTCGAAAAGGAATTGGTGCCAAAAAGAGGAACAAAGAAATAACTTGTTCGGAATTTAAAAAGTCTGACACCAACCAAACAACGGTAGGCTAATCTGGAAACCATATCGCCAACTAGTCGTTGCTAGTGACTTAAATGTGTCTATCACTTGAAGATAAGAAACAGTGTTAAAATGCGACAAAATACAAATGTTACCTAAAAACCCCGACGTGATGAAAAATAAAACACACCAAACGAGCTTGACAAAGTTATTGTCCAAAGGTATCGTCTATGACAAGCAGCTTTGCAGACACCGAGAAATTACAGATTGCATCTTTAAATGTGTTGACATGGCCCTACAGTAATATACACTGTCGAAAAGAAGAGCTATTACTAAAAATAATTGTATTTCTGTTAATGTTTTGTCCCTTTTATACATAAAATGTGTTTTAGAAAAAGGAAAACATATTTTCCATATATATATATATATATATATATATATATATATATATACATATATATATATATATATATATATATATATATATATATATACATATATACACACACACACACACACACACACACACATATATATATATACACAAGTATATATATATATATATATAAGTCTTAATAAGGTTATCCAAAAAATAGTGCTCGATACCGTAGTAGAGCGCAATATATGTATGTGTGGGGAAAAAAATCACAAGACTATTTCATCTCTACAGGCCTGTTTCATGAGGGGGGGTACCCTCAATCATCAGGAGATTTTAATGGGAGCATTCACATACCATGGTTTATATAGGGCACAGAGTGGGTGGGTACAGGCTGGCGTAGGGGCGTGGTGATTGGCTCATGTGTTACCTAGGAGGTGTTTCCGTCTATGGCGGCATGCTGTTACAATTTCGCTGCGCTTGTTGAGGGATGACAGGTCTGGACGGTAAATAATAAACAGTTTCTCTTTCAAGCATAGGTTGCATCTTTTTTTACCACTATTGTAAGGTGTGCTGGATGCAAGAATTTGCCATGTTATTGAATATTCAACATTATTGTCTTTGAGGTCCCAAATGTGTTTGCTGAGTTCTGTGGTATTTTGCAGGTTTTGGTTCCTGAAAGAAGCCTTGTGATTGTTCCATCTGGTTTTGAATTCTCCCTCGGTTAATCCTACATATGTGTCGGATGTGTTAATGTCCTTGCGTATTACCTTAGATTGGTAGACAACTGATGTTTGTAAGCACCCCCCGTTGAGAGGGCAATCAGGTTTCTTTCGACAGTTACAGCCTTTGTTGGTTTTGGAGTCGCTCTGTCCGGGGGCAGACGGCTCATTTGCAATTGTTTTGTTGTGGTTTGAGATTATTTGTCGTATATTGTTCATGCAGCTGTAGCTCAATTTAATGTTGTTCTTGTTGAATACTTTTCTTAGGGTGTTGTCTTTGGGAAAGTGTTTGTCAATCAGATTGAGGAATTTGTGTCCAATGTTAGTTGAGACGTTTTTGCTGTATGGGGGGTTGTACCAGATGATGTCGTTTCGTTTTCTGTTCTTTTTTGGCTGGTTTCCTGGCGTGGGTTCATAGGTTAGGGTGAAATTGTATCCGCTTTCATCAAGGGCTTTTTGGTACGGGGGGGTTGCTTGGTCAAATTCAGCTTTGCTAGATGACAGCATCGATAGCCTTTTATTGATTCCGGTAGGTATTCTTTTCGTGGTGGTGGGTGGGTGGTTGCTGTCATGGTGCACGTATTGGAGTGTTGTGTTGGGTTTCGTGAATGGTTGGTAGCTGTTATTTCTCAGGTTGAAAGTGACGTCAAGGAAGTTGACGGTTTGCTTGTTGGCTTCAATCGTGATCCGTAGGCCGTTCTCTTTGAAAATTTGGCATATGCGCTTCTTGGTATTCTCGCTGCTCCTTGGCGAGGCGCGACACACTGCCAGTCCGTCATCACGGTAAATACCAAGGATCAGATTGAGGCTAGCGAGCTGGGAGAGGAGGAAACTCCCAACGAGTTCACACGTTTCTGCTCCGTCAAAACTTCCCATAGTGACGTCAAATGTTGCATTGTTCTTTTTTTGCCATGGTGTACTGTTGTGGATGAGAATGGAGTTTTTTGCGTGGATGATGATGTTTCTTTCGTTGCCTGTGATTGAGTCGTAGTCTGAGGCGAAGTCTAGTGCTTGAGTCAGTAGGTCTTGCGTGATGGAAGGGTAAAATTCTTCGATATCAAAGGAGATAAAGTTGTGCTGTTGTTTGTCTTGGATGTTGTTGAACCATTTGATTACTGCTGCTGTATTTCTCCATTGGTTGAGTGGTGTTTTGTCCTTGATTTTTGTGTTGACTCTGTCCAGGATTATTTTGCTGATTTTTCCTATTTCAGATTTAGTTGGGTTTATTAGTCGGCATGTTGGGTTATTTGCGAAGTTGGGTTTGTGGTCCTTCAATGTGATGAAGGCTTCCTTGTTGGCTGTGGCGTCCACCCTGTCCTCAATGTCCAGTTCAGCCGCGATCCTTTTATTTTCCAGGTGGATGTTCTGTAAGGTGTTGGGTTGCGCTTTTTTGTATGATTTGGTGATGCTTCTGCCCAGTAAGGTGTGATGTTCTGGTATGTCCATTCTGTAGAAGTTTGTGGTTTTATCGGCAGCTATGATGAGGTTGTTTACTTTCTTGATGCGCTCCTTGTCATTTTTCAGCTTGGTGAGGAGTGGGTTGCGGATTGGCTTGAATTTGACTGATTGTATCATTTTGAGCATGTCGTTCTCAAAATCCTTTAGTTCCTCAACTGTGGGTGGGTTCTTGGTAGATTTGAATCCGTAAGTTTTCTTTTGCGTTCCTTTTGTTTCAGGGTGGAGGAAAAAATGTGCTTTCCACCGCATCCTTCTTAGGAAGTGTTCCGTCTTTTCTATGAGCCTTAGCTTGTAGTCATTCTGCGCGGGTATGGGAATGTTCTTCGTGGAGTAGTCGATGTTGAATTTTTCCATTTCTGATCGTCGTACAGTGCTCAACAAATGTCAATTTGGAGCGGAGTATATGTCTTAATAAGGTTATCCAAAAAATAGTGCTCGATACCGTAGTTGAGCGCAATATATGTATGTGTGGGAAAAAAAATCACAAGACTATTTCATCTCTACAGGCCTGTTTCATGAGGGGGGGTACCCTCAATCATCAGGAGATTTTAATGGGAGCATTCACATACCATGGTTTATATAGGGCACAGAGTGGGTGGGTACAGGCTGGCGTAGGGGCGTGGTGATTGGCTCATGTGTTACCTAGGAGGTGTTTCCGTCTATGGCGGCATGCTGTTACAATTTCGCTGCGCTTGTTGAGGGATGACAGGTCTGGACGGTAAATAATAAACAGTTTCTCTTTCAAGCATAGGTTGCATCTTTTATTACCACTATTGTAAGGTGTGCTGGATGCAAGAATTTGCCATGTTATTGAATATTCAACATTATTGTCTTTGAGGTCCCAAATGTGTTTGCTGAGTTCTGTGGTATTTCGCAGGTTTTGGTTCCTGAAAGAAGCCTTGTGATTGTTCCATCTGGTTTTGAATTCTCCCTCGGTTAATCCTACATATGTGTCGGATGTGTTAATGTCCTTGCGTATTACCTTAGATTGGTAGACAACTGATGTTTGTAAGCACCCCCCGTTGAGAGGGCAATCAGGTTTCTTTCGACAGTTACAGCCTTTGTTGGTTTTGGAGTCGCTCTGTCCGGGGGCCGACGGCTCATTTGCAATTGTTTTGTTGTGGTTTCAGATGATTTGTCGTATATTGTTCATGCAGCTGTAGCTCAATTTAATGTTGTTCTTGTTGAATACTTTTCTTAGGGTGTTGTCTTTGGGAAAGTGTTTGTCAATCAGATTGAGGAATTTGTGTCCAATGTTAGTTGAGACGTTTTTGCTGTATGGGGGGTTGTACCAGATGATGTCGTTTCGTTTTCTGTTCTTTTTTGGCTGGTTTCCTGGCGTGGGTTCATAGGTGAGGGTGAAATTGTATCCGCTTTCATCAAGGGCTTTTTGGTACGGGGGGGTTGCTTGGTCAAATTCAGCTTTTTTTTGCTTTGATATCGAAGAATTTTACCCTTCCATCAAGCAAGACCTACTGACTCAAGCACTAGACTTCGCCTGAGACTACGACTCAATCACAGGCAACGAAAGAAACATCATCATCCACGCAAAAAACTCCATTCTCATCCACAACAGTACACCATGGCAAAAAAAGAACAATGCAACATTTGACGTCACTATGGGAAGTTTTGACGGAGCAGAAACGTGTGAACTCGTTGGGAGTTTCCTCCTCTCCCAGCTCGCTAGCCTCAATCTGAACCTTGGTATTTACCGTGATGACGGACTGGCAGTGTGTCGCGCCTCGCCAAGGAGCAGCGAGAATACCAAGAAGCGCATATGCCACATTTTCAAAGAGAACGGCCTACGGATCACGATTGAAGCCAACAAGCAAACCGTCAACTTCCTTGACGTCACTTTCAACCTGAGAAATAACAGCTACCAACCATTCACGAAACCCAACACAACACTCCAATACGTGCACCATGACAGCAACCACCCACCCACCACCACGAAAAGAATACCTACCGGAATCAATAAAAGGCTATCGATGCTGTCATCTAGCAAAGCTGAATTTGACCAAGCAACCCCCCCGTACCAAAAAGCCCTTGATGAAAGCGGATACAATTTCACCCTCACCTATGAACCCACGCCAGGAAACCAGCCAAAAAAGAACAGAAAACGAAACAACATCATCTGGTACAACCCCCCATACAGCAAAAACGTCTCAACTAACATTGGACACAAATTCCTCAATCTGATTGACAAACACTTCCCCAAAGACAACACCCTAAGAAAAGTATTCAACAAGAACAATATTAAATTGAGCTACAGCTGCATGAACAATATACGACAAATCATCTCAAACCACAACAAAACAATTGCAAATGAGCCGTCGGCCCCCGGACAGAACGACTCCAAAACCAACAAAGGCTGTAACTGTCGAAAGAAACCTGATTGCCCTCTCAACGGGGGGTGCTTACAAACATCAGTTGTCTACCAATCTAAGGTAATACGCCAGGACATTAACACATCCGACACATATGTAGGATTAACCGAGGGAGAATTCAAAACCAGATGGAACAATCACAAGGCTTCTTTCAGGAACCAAAACCTGCGAAATACCACAGAACTCAGCAAACACATTTGGGACCTCAAAGACAATAATGTTGAATATTCAATAACATGGCAAATTCTTGCATCCAGCACACCTTACAATAGTGGTAATAAAAGATGCAACCTATGCTTGAAAGAGAAACTGTTTATTATTTACCGTCCAGACCTGTCATCCCTCAACAAGCGCAGCGAAATTGTAACAGCATGCCGCCATAGACGGAAACACCTCCTAGGTAACACATGAGCCAATCACCACGCCCCTACGCCAGCCTGTACCCACCCACTCTGTGCCCTATATAAACCATGGTATGTGAATGCTCCCATTAAAATCTCCTGATGATTGAGGGTACCCCCCCTCATGAAACAGGCCTGTAGAGATGAAATAGTCTTGTGATTTTTTTCCCCACACATACATATATATATATATATATATATATATATATATATATATATATATACACACACACATATATATATGCACTGTGATTTTTTTCCCCACACATACATATATATATATATATATATATATATATATATATATACACACACACATATATATATGCACACACACACATATATATATATATATATATATATATATATATATATATATACACATATATGTATATACTGTACAATTTTAAGAAACAATGCTACACAATTCTTCCTCAACTTAAGAGTACCCCAACAAGCATTTCAAGATAAGAGCCGTCATTGATTGATTAATTGTTACAGTGGTTTCAATTGCAAGCAAAATTTGAGTTGCAAGCATCCCCGTCATTAGTTGGTGTAGCAAATGTCATAGTGAACCCAGTAAAATCCGACAAAAACATCTCGTTTTACTTGCTATAGCTATAGCTAGAGATGGACGTAAAGAAAGTAAGAACGTGAGTTTGAAGGACAGTGCTGGGAAGAAAAAAGTGGATGATAACACCAGCCAAGAATGTCAAAATAATATCTAAATATGAAAATATGAAGAAACTAGCGGAACATCAGCTGACAGGAGATGCCACAGAAGTCCATACCCTCAAGTAAATAGGTCCTTAAAATAATTATAGTTGTTTGTAGTATATTTTGTTGTATTTTTTTCATACAATTTTTAAAAATCTAATTGTGTGTTCTTCTTTTTAAAAGGCATGTTACATGTTAAAATGCATTTTAATGGGAGATGTTTATTTGAGATACAAGTGAGATGTAATTGTAATGTTACATACAGTATATCGTTAACAGGCTATAAAATTACTTCCTTAGAACTATTGGCCAGTATCGGACCCATCACTATTCTAGTCCATTGATGGAAAATAATGAGTGACAGTGACAATTAGGAAAGCAGGTACAACTCACATCAATATTGCAGGATCTGTAGCGCTTTCTCTCTCCAAGGCAGTACTTTCCACCAATGGTTGGCCTTCAATCACACGCACACAATCGGACCAGTCAGACATATCTTAGTATGATTTAATAGATTCTAACCTTCATTTAACTCAATGCTGCCTTCTCAACTCTGTGCTGCTTGTCTTCATCATAGTTTTTATTTTCAAACTCACTGTCACAGACAGCGTCCTTTACAACTCTGTATTAAAGTGTCAAAAATAAGGAGCTAATACAAAAGGGATAATTAACTGGCGGCCAGGAAGCCAAATCCGGCCAGTGAATGACACCATACCGGCCCCTGAGTTCAGTTCAAAACTTGGGAGGCAAATATTTTTGCAGCAAATTACTAAAAACAATAAAGTGCTCCTCTTGTAAAGAGAAACTTGGACCACTTTAAACACATTGGCTGATCCTTGCATTGACATTTTAACCTTGCTAGCAAATATAGACCACTGGGGTCTAAACTTGTGATTTACATAACTGAGGCATTTCTCAATAAGTCCTCTCCTTTTGTGGCAGTTAGTTTGTTTTTCTTGATGTGATTTGTGTAACTGTGGTGTAGCTGTAGCTTGTTTACTTCAGATGCACTCAGTAGTCATTTGTTCAACTTCTTTAGTTATACTTGTGGTGTTCCTCAAGGTTCCATTTTAGGTCCTCTCTTGTTCATCATTTGGGCGTTTTTTTAACTGGTAGCCCATTAGTTCAGTTCAAAAACTTGTGAGAGACTTACATTTTTGCAGTAGATTCTCTAAAGCTGTCATATACAGGTAAAAGCCAGTAAATTAGAATATTTTGAAAAACTTGATTTATTTCAGTAATTGCATTCAAAAGGTGTAACTTGTACATTATATTTATTCATTGCACACAGACTGATGCATTCAAATGTTTATTTCATTTAATTTTGATGATTTGAAGTGGCAACAAATGAAAATCCAAAATTCCATGTGTCACAAAATTAGAATATTACTTAAGGCTAATACAAAAAAGGGATTTTTAGAAATGTTGGCCAACTGAAAAGTATGAAAATGAAAAATATGAGTGAGCATGTACAATACTCAATACTTGGTTGGAGCTCCTTTTGCCTCAATTACTGCGTTAATGCGGCGTGGCATGGAGTCGATGAGTTTCTGGCACTGCTCAGGTGTTATGAGAGCCCAGGTTGCTCTGATAGTGGCCTTCAACTCTTCTGCGTTTTTGGGTCTGGCATTCTGCATCTTCCTTTTCACAATACCCCACAGATTTTCTATGGGGCTAAGGTCAGGGGAGTTGGCGGGCCAATTTAGAACAGAAATACCATGGTCCGTAAACCAGGCACGGGTAGATTTTGCGCTGTGTGCAGGCGCCAAGTCCTGTTGGAACTTGAAATCTCCATCTCCATAGAGCAGGTCAGCAGCAGGAAGCATGAAGTGCTCTAAAACTTGCTGGTAGACGGCTGCGTTGACCCTGGATCTCAGGAAACAGAGTGGACCGACACCAGCAAACCATCACACCCCAAACCATCACCCAACCATGCAAATTTTGCATTTCCTTTGGAAATCGAGGTCCCAGAGTCTGGAGGAAGACAGGAGAGGCACAGGATCCACGTTGCCTGAAGTCTAGTGTAAAGTTTCCACCATCAGTGATGGTTTGGGGTGCCATGTCATCTGCTGGTGTCGGTCCACTCTGTTTCCTGAGATCCAGGGTCAACGCAGCCGTCTACCAGCAAGTTTTAGAGCACTTCATGCTTCCTGCTGCTGACCTGCTCTATGGAGATGGAGATTTCAAGTTCCAACAGGACTTGGCGCCTGCACACAGCGCAAAATCTACCCGTGCCTGGTTTACGGACCATGGTATTTCTGTTCTAAATTGGCCCGCCAACTCCCCTGACCTTAGCCCCATAGAAAATCTGTGGGGTATTGTGAAAAGGAAGATGCAGAATGCCAGACCCAAAAACGCAGAAGAGTTGAAGGCCACTATCAGAGCAACCTGGGCTCTCATAACACCTGAGCAGTGCCAGAAACTCATCGACTCCATGCCACGCCGCATTAACGCAGTAATTGAGGCAAAAGGAGCTCCAACCAAGTATTGAGTATTGTACATGCTCATATTTTTCATTTTCATACTTTTCAGTTGGCCAACATTTCTAAAAATCCCTTTTTTGTATTAGCCTTAAGTAATATTCTAATTTTGTGACACACGGAATTTTGGATTTTCATTTGTTGCCACTTCAAATCATCAAAATTAAATGAAATAAACATTTGAATGCATCAGTCTGTGTGCAATGAATAAATATAATGTACAAGTTACACCTTTTGAATGCAATTACTGAAATAAATCAAGTTTTTCAAAATATTCTAATTTACTGGCTTTTACCTGTAGATATTTGACTATCTTTGTTGCAGAAGATCCTTAAAAACTGCAGAGCACTCCTTTAACTCTGACAAAATAAATAGACCACAATCAAATGTCTACTGTCTGTAGAGGATGCTGGTTCTTCGGAATTTACAAAATAAAACTAATAGTGAAGAGAGAATCTCCTGCCCTTCAGTCCTTAGTTTTCTGGAACTATGTCCCCCAAAATTATTTAGTTGAATATCCCTGCAATATAATGTTCCCTCCATTTTCCGTGGCTGTTAGAAGGGGTTTCTATGAATAAGATATGTTGTTGATCTCAAGGTAATGTCGGGTAAGAGGTAAGAAAAGTAACATCACCCTAATAAAAAATTCCCCAAAAACAGTAAACAGTAATATATTTAGGTCCTCTATGAGTTAAATATGTTGTCCAGTTTTGAAAAAACTGCTGCTATCCAAGCTAGTCTTTTCAAGGGCTGCCATGTTTTATAATTTGTGATGTGTAATTTAAACTCACACACTCACCTAATTTAAGAGGAGGGAATTTTCCTAAGGCACTGCAAAACTGACACTGAGCTGCAAGTGCACGACAAAGTAAACGTTTACCTCGGACTGTCGCAATATCTGATAGAGGAGGAGACGCCACCTCCGCAGGTCCTGCTGCACTCCTCCCAGGGTGACCATGGTCCCCAGCCTCCATCCACACCCTCAGGACGCGTCCCATATGGCACACAGAGCCTCTTGTAGCACCACTGTAGCACATATACAACCCACATGATGTAAAAGAAGACTGATATTCACAGGCACAGCACACAAAGTATATACATTAATGGAGATTTTCTCATTAAACTCATGATATCAATTACCCCTTTCTCAATTGTGTTGGTCTGACAGATGGTTCCTTCTGCAGCCGGTATGCTGCTGGTGATGCATCGGTTGCTCTTGCTCATACACCAAAGCTCGCTGCAGACCTCCTGTATGTGTGTTTGTGCATAGTAATTTTAAAAGTTTAAAATGGTATGGTTGAAAAAAAAAAGTATATATAAAAACAAGTTATATATAAACAAATAAATTAAATAGATTATGGTAAATGGGTTATTGACCCATTCACACACACACTGATGGTGGGAGCTGCCATGAAGGCCCTAACCACGACCCATCAGGAGCAAGGGAGAAGTGTCTTGCTTGACACAACGGACGTGACTCGGAGGGCGGAAGCTGGGGATCGAACCAGACTAGATGCAAATGAACCCCTCCAAACTCCAAATGAAAGACAATACAGTATTATGAGATGGTTTGTCCAGTATTAAAAACAGTTTTGAAAAGGTGAGGTTCTTTTGAACGTTGTGGGGTTATGACATGAGCGGTGGAAAAGGGAAATGTATTTCTAGAGGATGGGCCTACATTTGTACATCTACATTAGTAGAGCTGTCAATCTATAATGTCAGAAATGCAAATGGCCCCTACAAACACTGTTCAAAGGCATTCACAACTGCGTGCAAGCTTACACCCAAATGTGATTTCAAGCTTTGACATTGTTTAACAGGAGTATCCAACTTTGTAACAACATTTATAAGGCAGAAAAGACTAAAGTCATCAGAGGTTCTCTTTAAAAGGAGCCCCAGTAATGCTTATTTCTGTGGTTTATACAATACTATTGGATCTCAGTGGGGCTTTTAATAAAATACTCCATAAATCTCAAGTTGTGTCCAGGATAAATCTGCATTTTTCTTCTTTTGGCGTAAAGGCTCGCATTCCGCAGCCTTTTCTCTGACCACGGCTTCTCTGGTGCATCAAGGTTTAGCTCCAAAAACAAAATAACTGAGTCTCTTTATTCCAATATTTTAACAATTTAAACAATTTAACTATTTTTTTCCCAATACTTGTATGTCTCCCAACTTTGGTCTGTGCACCTCAAAATAATTTACAATGACCGTAATTTTACGGATTATAAGCCGCTACTTTGTCCCCACGGTTTGAACCCTGCGCTTTATACAATGCTGCGGCTAATTGGCTAATGGATTTTTACGGGTTCAAAAACCAATACATTTCGCCTCGTCACATCAGTTCAGTCACGTGAACCAATGAAATTGTTCAGATTAAATAACACACACTTACACATAGGGATGGGAATCAAAAACTGGTTGGTGTTGATTTCAGAGAATCATTTGACAATTTTGTTAACAATTCCCTTATCGATGCCTGTGGGCACACATGACAACCACGCACGGCGCTGATCAGCAGCACGGACGTTAGAATTATTCACGAGAAACGAACACAACAAGGTAATTTGCAATACTTGTAAGGTGCATATTGCATCAAATTGACAAAATACGAGCAGGAACATTGGCAGACAGCACGTGATAATGTTGTATGAATGAAGCGTTTTCGATCCCCTCCGAGACGGAAGTAAATCACCACCAGCAGCAGCTGCAAAGTCAGAAAATCTTTTTGCTGCCAGTACTGCAGGTAACTAACACTGCCTATCATGTTAAAACATGTTATTATTAATTGCAAACATGAAAGGAATGTTTCTCATGCATCACATGACAAAACGGCATCTGACCGGCAGTCTCTTCCTGTGTAAGAGATGTTCTCCACAGCTGAACACACCGTGATTAGTCAGTAATATCACAGATATGCTTCATTTTCTGCAAAATAATGGTTAATTTACTGTATGTATATATATATATATTTTTTTAAATAATACTTTTCATTACTATTTGAAAAATGTTGAACACGTTACTAAACAATTCTGTGTAAATGACATTCCTCACAGAATAATTGATGTTGTATTTTCTTTATTTTGGGTCGTACAAAAAAGCTTTTATTAATTACGCCAAATAGCGAAAGTGAAACCGCTTCTATCAGGACATGATCTCGAGAAATTTATCCACGCCTTTATCTCGACTCGTCTAGACTACTGCAATGCCCTGTACGTAGGCATTAGCCAGGCCTCCCTCGCCCGCCTGCAGCTCGTGCAGAACTCTGCTGCTCTGGAACGATCTACCTCCGAGTGTTAGACAGGCCTCCTCTCTTCCGGTTTTTAAATCTCTATTAAAAACATACTTTTATTCCATGGTTTTTAACACTGAGTGATATCCATCCCGCTATGGCGCCCCATAATACACCTGCTGTGAACCTAATTTTATGTTTTTTATGTTCTATTTTTTCAGTTATTTCTTTTTTATCGTGCTCTGTTTGTGTTGTGTTGTGTTTGCTCGGTTCTCGTATTATCTTTTAACCTGTCCATTGTACAGCACTTTGGCTACCCCTGTGGTCAATTTTAAATGTGCTTCATAAATAAAGTTGATTTGATTCGATTTAATACTACATTATAATATTTATGATATTATAGTTATTTTTAAAACTAATTATTTTTTGTTTTTAAGACCTCAGTGTTGGGTTTGTATACTCATGTTTTTTTCTGAACTAAACACAGTTTATTGATGCTAACCAACCTGTTTGCTATCCTTTCATCCAGATGAGAATCGATAAGTAACCGAACCGTTAAGCAGAATCAAAAGAAATCAGAATGGTAAAAATCGTATCGATTCCCATCCCTACTCACGCAATCATTCAGTCAGCCATTTAGCGCATTATGGACTCATCATTTTCATGGAGAAGAAACGACGAAATGCGCACAACGCAGCCTATAAGCCGAAGATGATCAACCGGGCCACTGAAAAATGAAACAGCTGCCGCATCGATCAAAAATCCACCACCACTAATGGGCCCTGAAAGAACGGACTTCCGGAGAAGGACGAAGACAACACTCAATGACCTTTCCGGTAGGCTACTCTATGTCGTGTTTTGTTAAAATTTGTAAATGAACACAAGTGCCTGTGTAAATATTTCATGTCTCAATGTGTACACTTGCGGCTTTTAAAATTGTGCGGCCAATATTTGTATAAATTAACATTTGTCCAAATATTTGATGGATGCTCTCTTATAATTAGGTACGCTCAACAGCCCGCAAATTATGGTAGACATGGTCCATTTTACCATTTTTTAATGTTGGAAACAAGTGTAAGGCTGCATCAAACGATTATTTCTTGAATCAATTAATCTATTGATTCTTTTTCCAATTAATCGAATAATCTGTAGATTTATTTTATTTTTGTAACACAATGTTCTTAAGTGTAGTGGTGCAACACGTTTTTCAAATGAATTCCCTAAACATACACCAACAATTTTCTTGTATGTAGAAACTTTAAATGCATGTTGTTTGGTTAGGGGATATAAAAGAAAGTCAGATTAGCTGATACCATTTCATCTATCCATCCATCCATCCATCCATCCATCTTCTTCCGCTTATGCGAGGTCGGGCCGCGGGGGCAGCATCCTAAGTAGGGAAGCCCAAACTTCCCTCCCCAGCCACTTAGTCCAGCTCTTCCCGGGCCAGCCGGGAGACATAGTCTTCCCAACGTGTCCTGGGTCTACCCCGTGGCCCCCTTCTGGTCGGACGTGCCCGAAACACCTCCCTAGGGAGGCATTCGGGTGGCATCCTGACCAGATGTCCGAACCACCTCATCTGGCTCCACTCAATGTGGAGGAGCAGCGGTTTTACCTTGAGCTCCTCCCGGATGGCAGAGAGTCTCACCCTATCTCTAAGGGAGAGCCCTGCCACCCGGCGGAGAAATCTCATTCCGGCCGCTTGTACCTGTGATCTTGTTCTTTCGGTCATAACCCAAAGCTCATGACCATAGGTGAGGATGGGAACGTAGTTCGACCGGTAAATTAAGAGCTTTGCCTTCCGGCTCAGCTCCTTCTTCACCACAACGGATCGATACAGCGTCCGCATTACTGAAGACCCCGCACCGATCCGCCTGTCGATCTCACGATCCACTCTATCCCCACTCATGAACAAGACTCCAAGGTACTTGAACTCCTCCACTTGGGGCAGGGTCTCCTCCCCAACCCGGAGATGGCACTCCATCCTTTTCCGGGCGAGAACCATGGACCCGGACTTGGAGGTGCTGATTCTCATCCCAGTCGCTTCACACTCGGCTGCGAACCGATCCAGTGAGAGCTGAAGATCCTGGCCAGATGAAGCCATCAGGACCACATCATCTGCAAAAAGCAGAGACCTAATCCTGGAGCCACCAAACCGGATCCCCTCAACGCCCTGACTGCACCTAGAAATTCTGTCCATAAAAGTTATAAACAGAATGGGTGACAAAGGGCAGCCTTGGCGGAAACGTGTCCCACTTACTGCCGGCAATGCGGACCAAGCTCTGACACTGATCGTACAGGGAGCGGACCGCCACAATCAGACAGTTCGATACCCCATACTCTCTGAGCACTCCCCACAGGACTTCCCGAGGGACACGGTCGAATGCCTTCTCCAAGTCCACAAAGCACATGTAGACTGGTTGGTCAAACTCCCATGCACCCTCGAGGATCCTGCCGAGAGTATAGGTGGTCCACAGCTCCACGACCAGGACGAAAACCACACTGTTCCTCCTGAATCTAAGGTTCGACTATCCAGCGTAGCCTCCTCTCAAGTACACCTGAATAGACTTTACCAGGAAGGCTGAGGAGTGTGATCCCACGATAGTTGGAACACACCCGCCGGTTCCCCTTCTTAAAGAGAGGAACCACCACACCGGTCTGCCAATCCAGAGGTACCGCCCAAGATGTTCACGCGATGTTGCAGAGTCTTGTCAACCAAGACAGCCCCACAGAATCCAGAGCCTTAAGGAACTCCGGGCGGATCTCTTCCACCCCCAGAGCCTTGCCATCGAGGAGCTTTTTAACTACCTCAGCAACCTCAGCCCCAGAAATAGGACAGACCACCACAGGTTCCACAGGCACTGCTTCCTCATAGGAATACGTGTTGGTGGGATTGAGGAGGTCTTCCCTCCACCGATCCACAACATCCGCAGTCGAGGTCAGCAGAACACCAACCTCACCATACACAGTGTTGACAGTGCACTGCTTCCCCTTCCTGAGGCGGTAGATGATGGTCCAGAATCGCTTCGAAGCAGTCCGGATGTTTTTTTCCATGGCTTCCCTGAACTCCTCCCATGTCAGAGTTTTTGCCACTGCGACCACTGAAGCCGCACACCGCTTGGCCTGTTGGTACATGTCCGCTGCCTCCGGAGTCCCATGAACCGATAGGACTCTTTCTTCAGCTTGACAACATCCCTCACCGCTGACACCAGCGGGTTCTAGAATTACCGCCACGACAGGCACCAACTACCTTGCGGCCACAGCTCCAATCAGCCACCTCGACAATAGAGGTGCGGAACATGGTCCACTCGGACTCAATGTCCAGCACCTTCCTCGTGACATGTTCAAAGTTCTTCCGGAGGTGGGAATTGAAACTCTCTCTGACAGGAGACTCTGCTGGAAGTTCCCAGCAGACCCTCACAATGCGTTTGGGCCTGCCAGGTCTTTCCGGCATCCTCCCCCACCATCGCAGCCAACTCACCACCAGGTGGTGGTCGGTAGAAAGCTCCGCCCCTCTCTTCACCGAGTGTCCAAAAGATGAGGCCGCAAATCTGATGACACAACTACAAAGTTGATCATGGAACTGCGGCCAAGGGTGTCCTGGTGCCAAGTGCACATATGGACACCCTTATGTTTGAACATGGTGTTTGTTATGGACAATCTATGACGAGCACAAAAGTCCAATAACAAAACACCACTCGGGTTCAGATCCGGGCGGCCATTCTTCCCAATCACGCCTCTCCAGGTTTCACTGTTGTTGTCAACATGAGCGTTGAAGTCCCCCAGTAGGACAAGGGAATCACCTGGCGGAGCACTTTCCAGTACTCCCTCGGGTGTATCCAAAAAGGGTGGGTACTCGAACTTCTGTTTGGTGCGTAATCACAAACAACAGTCAGGACCCGTTCCCCCACCCGAAGGCGGAGGGAAGCTACCATCTCGTCCTCTCGTGCAACGCCAGTGTGGAAGAGAGTCCAGCCCCTCTCGAGAGAACTGGTTCCAGAGCCCTTGCTGTGTGTTGAAGTGAGTCCGACTATATCCAGCCGGAACTTCTCCACCTCGTGCACTAGCTCAGGCTCCTTCCCCCCCAGCGAGGTGACATTCCACGTCCCAAGAGCTAGCTTATGTAGCAGAGGATCGGACCGCCAAGTGCCCTGCCTTCGGCTGCCGCTAAGCTCACATCGCACCCGACCTCTATGGTCCCTCCCATGAGTTGTGAGCCCACGTTGCCTCTTTGGGCTGTGCCCGGCCGGGCCCCATGGGGACAAGCCCGGCCACCAGGCGCTCGCCATCATGCCCCAACTCCGAGCCTGGCTCCAGAGGGGGGCCCCGGTGACCCGCGTCCGGGCGAGGGAAAACTGAGTCTCTTGTATTTCCATAGAAGTCTTCGAGCTGTTCCATCTATCAACTGTAAATTGTATTATGTATTTATGGTGTAAGCTATTGACTATGTAATCTAAAAAAGGAACCATAAAAGTGCCTTACTTTTTTAGAAGTAAACTAGAAGTGGGACCGATACCAACACATTTTACTTTAAAATGTTTAAGATCACTTCACGATTTTGCTTTTTTCATTTTTAATCAAAATTATAATCAGCAGAAAAGCACATGAAGGCATTGTAACAATATCAACTAAATATTTAAACTATTTCATTATTTATTCTCTTTTATTTAATACAATTGTTTAACCAATATAAAGTCAAAGTCCTCCTGTGTCCAGGCGGCAAAATCATTCACTGATTTTTTTTTTTAAACAACAAAACAACAAAATCAAATTTTGATAAAAAACAATATTGATCTAACCAGTGGTATCACTGAAATACTGTAGTACCCTTGGTATCAATAACCGACTTATGGATCGTTTTACCCTTCTCTGTAATCGCTGACAGTCTGGCACTCGACAGACATAGTAACAGAGCATGCACGCACGCACGCACGCAAAAACACACACGCACACACACACGCACACACACCTTGATGTAATATTATCCTCTCTCTAGACTCTTATTAATCTACCCGTTAATTTATTGGTAATATCTGCTAACTTTCTGTTGTAAAGCGGTTCAATACATGTGTTAAAGTGAACTAAGCACTTATTGTTCTGTTGTTTCCAGCTAGCCTAGCTATCTTGCTCGATGTGTCGCATTTACAGCCTTTTTCTCCAGTTCCACAGTGACATTAAAACTTGTGAGAAATGTAGTTTATTTGCCACAATTGAAGTGATATTTACTTATAGAGTGGATGCTCTGCATTGAGTATGGACATACACAAACAGTTAGCTGTATTGTAGCTGCGAGCAGTCTTAGTAGCCTCGCCTGTCAACAAAAGCTGCAAGGCATAAGCCGTAGATTATATGTATTGTGATCAGCATTGAAAGGCATTGATTGGCATCTGGCAATCATAAACTTTTCCACAGAAATTGGCCAATAATAATCGGTGGCCGACCAATTGTTATCTTTTTCTTTGTGCGCGACCATCTTTTTTCGACGCACTGACGTAAGGTACAGGACGTCGACGTATTTACATCATCGATGACGTTGACCAAGTCGACGAATCGCTGCAGCTCTAAACGGGAGTATGCCGAAAATACTCACTGCATATTTACATTGTCGAGATCTGACGCCATACTGGAAGCGGCACTGTTCGTCTGCGTCGTAGGCCTGACCCGGGGCTGTGGTGGGGTACACAAACTCCTGCTTAGGGGGTACGTTGGTCAGACAAGAGCCCATACCTGAGCTAGAAGACAACAACAAAAAAATCAACAGGGTGAGTTTTTCCCCACATTTTTCTGGTGTTAATAATATCTGAGAGGCTGACTCACTCCAGAAAACTGGTGATGTAATCCCTGCTACAGGCCGACCAGATGAACGGGTTCGTCTTCATTGTGATGTGGTCGGCCATCAGCTTGGCCGTCTCCTGGGTACGGGGTCCACACGTGTTACCAATACCGTCATGGTTCATTCCAAACCTTAAGTAACAATTATAAAGATATTTACCCCCTATTTTAAACTCAGTGGCCTTTACACTTTCTCGTTTGTGGCTTGCTAAGTAACAGTTGGAGCAATTGTTATATTTTTAAACATACTAAACAGCCAAAAGAGATGAAACAGGAAGATATGTTTTAAAAGCTGTCATTCATGTTTGGATTCACTGCTTTGTTTTCAGGCATGTTAGGGATACCGTGGCAGCTTTATTTACACACTCCTCATTGTAAGAACTTTTTGTTTTACGAACCACAGACAGAACAGAGCTTTCTTGACCACCATGCATATTTAGTGAGCCGGACGTGACTATTTACAAACCCCGTTAAAGAACCAATTAAGTTTGTAAATCAAGGTTCCATTGTACTTTGTTTAAGACCTGAACGATCCCATAGAAGAGCAGTACTAAAAAATATGCCATCACAATTACAGAGGTTTTAAAATATATTGTAATAAAATCTGATACCTTAAATGGCGACACGAGAAGAGCAGAATATGAAAAACGGCTCTCAGTATGAGGCAGTGCAGTTTCACACCATTGACAGTGCCAATTAAAACATGAATATCTTTGTGGGGCAGAATTTGATACAGCTCTTGTACTGCATCTAGTATGTGCAGGTTATGTTGTTGTCTGTGAGTCTAGACAATACTATTTATTTAGTCTTGTTCTCAATATTGTGTGCATTTTACTAACGTATGTCCAATCTCATGGGCAATAGTGAACGCTGTTCCCAGGCCAATGTCCTCATTGATGCTGCAGCTTCTCTCTGGTTCACACATTCCTCCAACAGGAGCCAGACCTGCGCAACAAACACACACATTTAAATAAGCACTCCTTGGAGAGCTACAAAACAACAGATCAGTCCAACAATTGTCAAAGTTATGCAACTAAGGGAGTTAAGACGATAAAATATGTTTTCATTTCAGGCATAATTCTAAAATATGAGTACATGTTTTAAATTAAGACATATCTTTTTTTTACCTAAGGTTTCACAAGGCTTGTTTTTCTGGATGCAGATGTCATACCTGCAGACACACCATGGCCACAGAGTGAACAGCAGTGATAGATAGGGCGATCATATAAAAGAACAATAACAGGAAATCAAGAACAGTCGCCGCTTGATGGATAACACATTGCAAAAAAAACAAACCAAAAAACACATTTGACTTCTAATACGCTGCAACATGAGATTCTGTACACGCTATTCGAAAGGATAGGGAACTATTTGTGCCAGTGGTGGTTGTGTTGTTTGCTGCAGCACATTCCTAATGCAATAGCATCAGGTTTCTATCTGTTTAACATGCCATTGTCTTGCAATGTTGCTCTTGCAGTATCATTGACAGAAGCAGCAGTAAAAGAAGTAATAAAGGAGGGACGAGTAAAAGCAGTAATGTGCATATTAATGCATTTTTGCTGTACATTTTTAACTCCTCACAGTAAATCCCTACATCTACCTTCCATTCTCTCTGCGCAATTTAAAAGAAAAGTGATTGATAAAAATCAGCTAAGCTAGCAATACATGTTGCACCTGTACAATACATTATATCAATGAGTATTAATTTATAATTTACGCCAAGTAGAAATCTTTAATTATAAATGAATACTATATTTTCATAGCAAGAGCATTAAAAAACAACCTAAATGTGTTTTCAAACATTAGAAGAAACCTTTAGACATGAAATAACACCATTTTAGTCACCTTTACACTCTTTTAATCTAATAAAATAATGCTGCCTCAGGCTGAACACATCAGTGGCTACGATACTGAACAGCGCGTTCTGGATAGTTTGGTCTACTCTAGTGGACAATACCACTGTAATATTGATATTTTTAGTTTATTTAGCCATTTTTATTAGGGCTGTCAAAGTTAACGCAATAACGCGTTAACTATAAGTTCCTTTAACGGCACTAATTGTTTTGCCTCCATTACAGACGCATACCGCCACCTAACAGGTAGCATCAAACATATTCATGGCAGTTAAAATGTATGTCTCTTCTTTACTTGAGTCGTCTTCTTCTACTGCAGTGTCACTGTTTGGCAAACCAAATTGAAAGCTTTGGCAGGCTGCATGCGGCCCCTTCAGTTTATTTTACTGTCTTCTGTCTTAATAATGATGTTTCACTATTGCTATATTTCATCAAATAAAAAGAATACAGGCATCAAAAATGTGTTTTTTATTTTCTCCATCTCCATGGTTAGTTATTGCCAGAGATGTTAAGCCAAGCAGAGGAGGCCCAGCTGTTGTCACTCGAAAAAGGACAAGACAGCCTGGCTCTCTTTAACCTGGCTTTATGAAAACCTCAGAGAAGAGAGAGTGAGGAAACGCTTGTTTTGAGACACGTTTGCCCATTATGCAAAAACAGAAGAAGTTTTAATTATGTCGTACATATAATTGTAATCAAATCAAATCAAATCAACTTTATTTATAAATATGTGTCCCTACTAGACCTGTCTTCATATTGTCGACAGTTTCATTTGGAGGCGTCTGATTTGACTATCAACCTCACAGTCGAATCTTCATACGTGAAACAGCACTCCTACCGTGTGCTCCTACAGCACAGTAGCTGTTGAGGGCCCCCGAGTACAGCAGGTGTGTTAGGAGGATGGATCGATTGCGTTCATCATTAGTAAAAAATCTATTGTGTGCAGACAAATAGTTTTAGAGAGTAAGAGATCATTCTTTTCTAAAGCAATCGCTGCCTTCTGGTGTGGTCATGTGGTCACATGTCTAAAACGGTGTGTTTTGGCCTTTCACATCGCTCTCTCAATAACTATTTGTCAGCACACAATAATATTTTACTAATAGTGTGGGGATGATGTTTCTAAATGGGGGAATGGATTCATAGGGACACGCTGCAGTCAGATACAAAGCTTTTTGTGCCACCGCATGCCTCTGGCCGGCCGAATCCTGCCATAGTTATCGGGAATTGGACACAGTGCGTACCCGGACTTGCCACCTCACCCTAGATGTGTAGCTCTCTACTGATAAAAGTAATAATCCTTGAGCAGGTTTACATACAGAAACTTTTACTTCCTCTATTTAGTCAAGTTTGATGTCTTGTTGGCGCAGCGCCAGAGCAGAGGATCTCACGAAATAATTTCTACCGTGTTTATAAGTTTATCACAAAGGCTTAACCATGTTTTTAGGCAGAAAAAGTAGCAAATGAGAACTTTGTTACGTTCACTTAATAAAAGACTATTTGTTTTATAGGTATTTAAAATAATCACCGAATAGCGATTAGATTTACATCATGTCAGAGTCGTGTATAAAGAGAGTATGGAAAACTCAGTTTTAAGCGATCAGCTCAACGATTGGTCAAAAGGCACTCACATGACAACAGTGTGCCATGTTACATACCAGCTTGAAGCCACAGCTAAGCGACACTGCACTTCCTCATTATACAGTTATTTTAATTGAAGAGTGTTTACCGTGTAAGCATACCCTATTGTGTAGCATGGGGATGCACCACTCGGAAAAAATGCAGGAAGCAATTGCATTCATTTCCCGCAACCCGGAAAAGAGAAAAATATGGGAAGTGAAGGTTTGCCAGGAAGGCTGGAGAGCCAATAACAACAGTTTCTTGTGTGAGGTAAGCAAGTATACAGTACATACACATGGGAAACGTGGTATATCGCACTCTCAGTAACAGTGAATTAATACAATTTGCCTGACAAAACTTTGCTTCGAAATTGCAAATTTTCTGCATGTGTCACCAATAATCCAAACTGAACTAATTAATATTGCAGTAAAAAGCAGCATTAGTTCAGTATTCAAGTTAGTATGGTGATGACTCGCCACAGAAAAACCTATGAAAAATATTCAAAAAAGGGAAAACAGACAGTATATAGCGCAGTGATTACAAACAATACATTGGAGGAAGACACCACAGTTGACATACTTCATACAAAAGTCATTATTTCTCTGTAATTGTTGGTCCAAAGTTAATGAGAATTTTGGCAAAATGAGGGTAATACGTTTATTTTTGGTCGTTGTGTATTTTGTAATGTACATTTTGCCGGCGGAAGTGTGTTAGAGAGCCACTGGTAACTAAACACTGCATGAATATAGCGGTGGAGTGGGTCAAAAACAGCCGCAAAATTGCCCCCAAATTATTATTATATATACCATTTTGATTAAATAAATGCATGTTTTATTGAAATGTTATGAGCTGGAGTATGTTTAGAACTATATGCTATTTTTGTTATTTTTCACTTATTATTTTGTTTCATTTCGACAAGAAAAATAACGTCAGAACTGAATTGCATGCTTCCCGGCACAGCTGCACACATCCTAGGTACCAAACGTGGCACCTCTCGTTTCGTTGTCCGTACTCTCTCTATACACGACTCTGCATAATGTGACGTTATACTGACACTTAGTGACCAGCAGTATACACTACTATCATCACAATCGGTTTACTTCTCTCTTAAAAAAAAAACCCACCATCAATTCGACTGATGGTAGCTTAAAGGCAAAATCTAACGAAACAGATTAAACTATGAAATTCCTTCGTCGAAGACAGCTCTAGTGTCACGTTCTGGTAAGCGTTGCTTGCAGCGTCACCCCAAAGATGCAGAAGACAGCAGATGGCGTGCAGGTAAAAGTATACGTGGTGCAGCTGGGAAGTGCACCGGAAGCATAGGGAAAGCTATGCAGGAACCAAGTTAAACAGAACACAAACACACTAAACAGACAATGATACAGCACTGACAGAGGGAACCAAGTGAAACTAAATAGAAGTAAGTAACAATGAAACAGATGTGCTGGCAGGTCAAGAAACAGAAAGTAAAGGTGCTTCAAAACACAGAGACCAAAGAGGAAATACTGACAAAGCAAGAGCACTAGGACAGGAAGTGATTCTAAACACAGGAAAATAATGAACATAGTCCAATCTGTCATGTGGAATCATGACATCTAGTCTCTGGAGCTCATTTATAATAATTTTGTTTGGACCGCTATTTAAAGAAGGAGTGCTCAAATGGTCACTTTTGAAGTTCCGTGTTTTCATGATGTCATGTGCGGAAAAACATTTTTCATGGACATCATATTTCTGATCCACCTCTAGCCAAATGAGGCTGTCCCTGTATATACACCCACAACTTTACAGAGGACAGTTTTATATTCTAGAGAAAACATACATATAGACAATTAGGCTTCGCTACACGTCTTAAAACTTAATAGACTTCTGCCAACTTCTCGCCAGTCAGCTGTAAGTTTGATTATTTTGTAATGTTAGCACTGTAGCTAAAATAACTATTCTAGTGTATGCTTGTGTGCACAGTGTATATGTAAGAAGTGGTTAAAGTGCACATCAGCACACACCTTTTGGACCAACACAGCTCATTAGCATTAAAGCTACATACACACGCACACACACACACACACAGACAATCACACACGCACGTACACACGCGCACGCACGCACACGTACGCACGTACGCACGCACGCACGCACGCACACACACTCACACACACACACACGTACACCCACACACACCCACACATGTGTGTTTCCAGTAGGGCAAAACAACTTCCAGTATTTAAAGTACCAGTAGAATGGAAAATCAAGTTGCCTCTACATTGAAGCAATCATTATATATATCTGATTTATGACACCAAAAGACTTACAAGGTTAGTGAATAAATAGATAGGATCAAAATAGTATAAATCTCATGGAGATTCCCGGGCCATTTTGAGAGGTAATGAGGAAGTCAGTCATGTAATCCGTCACATAGAGTTAGGAACCAGAGATTCCTTTCTAATCTACAAAAAATGATAATCCAGAATCTTATATTTTTGAGCCCAAACACAAAGAGGATGAGCAATAAGTTTTAGAAGCCTAGTGCTAAATGTATGCAGCTTAATTGTAACACTATAGCACCAGCAGCATTGCTAGATGCTAAACATACAAACTAACCATAATAAAACAAACACTTACTGTACAATTTCCACTCTCGCTGAGATGCCGACAGACAGGATGATCACAAAATTGGGGTGGCATAACTCGGTTGGTAGAGTGGCCGTGCCAGCAACTTCAGGGTTCCGGGTTCGATTCCCGCTTCCGCCATCCTAGTTACTGCAGTTGTGTCCTTGGGCAAGACACTTTACCCACCTGCTCCCAGTGCCACCCACACTGGTTTAAATGTAACTTAGTTATTGGGTTTCACTATGTAAAGCGCTTTGAATCACTAGAGAAAAGTGCTACGGTATATAAATATAATTCACTTCACTTCACAAAATACTGTTTAAGATTAACAAGAAGGGTTAAAAAAAGTTTGGGGGATGTGAAAGTCGAACAGCCTCCCGGTCCATGGCCACATTTGTCTACTACAACCAGGTGAGAGATGCATGAGTTATAATCTAGAATTTACTTTTACCAATTTTGAGACAAAGCAGAAACAGTCGCCGGCTCAGTGTGTCAACATCCATCCATCCATCCATTTTCTTTTGCTTGTCCCTCTTGGGATCGCGGGGGAGGCTGGAGCCTATCCCAGCTGCATTCGGGAAAAGGTGGGGTACACCATTGACAAGTCGCCACCTCATCAAAGGGCCAACACTGATAGACAGACAACATTCACACACTAGGGCCAATTTTGTGTTGCCCATCAACTTATCCCCAGTTGCACATCTTTGGAGGTGGTAGGAAGCCGGAGTACCCGCAGGGAACCCACGTAGTCACGGGGAGAACATACAGGACCTTCTTATTGTGAGGCAACAGCACTAACCCCCGTTGCACCGTGCTGCACGTGTGTCAACATTAACAGCGTCATTTAGCTAGCACCAGCTCACGGCTATCAATGCGCCGCTAAAATAGGCCGTCTGCGTTAGCGCTTATAATAACACTATCACTCAAATTTTTGTTTAATTTTCAGGTCATGACATGTAAATGGGGTATTGTTGACTCTTTTGGGATGTTTTAGAGTTTTATGATATGGGCGCAATAAACGACCCTTGATCTGTTGACTCAATTGTTAGCTATTTATTCACAATTTCAAATGCATTAAAAAAGCCAAGCATGTGTTTTTTTTCTTACATAATTATTGTGAATGATAGACAGCACATCTCTTTCTAATTTTTGCATATTTCCATTGTGACATTGTTGGTCACAGTGAAACACAATTAAGCATATAAAGTCAACTTGTTTTTCCTTTCTACTGGTACTTTAAGATAATAGTACATAATGTTAAAGATCAAGATCAGAAAGATGTTAGAATGTGTTTTCTGACCTGGTGATGAGCACAGCGGTGTCATGGTGAGCAATGCCATTGTCAGGTATGGCGTTGCCATAGCTGCTCCGGTGGTGGATGGATTTCTGCCATTTGCAGAAGCTGTCTAAGGACTTCCCTGCGTGATGATTGATCTCTAATGTGGGCTGATGGAGATACGAGTGAGCAGAGAGAAGAATATTAGGAGGATATGAAAATTAATTTAGATACTTGGTTATACAGCAGATCTGACAGAAATGTGTTATCAAAGTCAGCATGTGTCTTTTAAACATGTCATGTCTACTCTTTGTGCCATTGACTGACTTAACACAGGCTTCCATCATTTTTTACACCACTTGGCAGTATACTGTAGCCCCATTTTCTAAGTCGTCCAGTTGAATCGTTTAGTTTGCGATGGAAAAACCTGATCTGGAAGCTATGTCAGCTACATAAATAGTGTGACATCATCCTTGCATGACAGTGTAATCCACAAATGAATTAAAAAGAGAAGAGGAATGTTCCAGTTACATAAAGAACAAACATGGAGGACATTTATTATTTTGTGTCCTTTCTTTTTCTTGGGATGTTTATTAAAAGAGGGAAGGCTTTGTTTTTTTGTCTTTTCTTCATACTGAATCCAGCTACCGGTACATATTTTATAAAATTTTTAATCATGACTGCCTTTCTTTACACTGAAGCACACTTTACAATATGTAAGTAAAACAACAATGGCAAGGATATATACTGGCTGCATCCAAAGCTGGATGCTCAGAAGTTTGTCATTTCTATCCTAGTATTTTTGTACTCTGCTACATGTATGTGTTTTATTATGTTGTTTTTCTTACTGTTATATTGACTTCCCTAGGTCTGAAACAAAAACTTAAATAAAAAATGGCTAAAATCAATAAAATAAATGAAGGACTGGGGTAGCGATTAGAATGAGTAGGCGATTTTAAAGGGGTAATTAATTTTTTGGGGGAATTTTGGCTATCATTCACAATCCCTATTTGAGACAATAGCACATTTGTTTTCTTTTTTGTGCAGTTTAAATTGTAAAAAAACGACTTGTACTGGACAGCTAACAATGTACCTAATGGGAGACATCTATTCCGCTTTTAAAGCCCTCTAACAAACATCCAAAAACCGCCAACAATACTCTGTTTCATTACACTTTACTTCTGTTACTGTATGTAAAATACTGCACTGCAACAATGTAATTTCCCCATTGTGGGATGAATAAAAGTCTATCCTATCCTATATGCTGTGACCTGCATATTAACCGAGTATTAGCGTCGTGTTATTATGACGTTCAGGAACTATTTTTAGTAACACGGCACCTTGATCACAGCAATAAGTAGGTACTGCGGCACTCTACTGAGCTGCTGCATCGCCACTGGGTTGGTAAAAGTTTGTGCTTGATGATAAATCATAGTAGAAAGTTATGGCCATAAGACGAAAAGTTGGCAAACTTGGAAATTCAATTTAGACCCGTAGTCCCAAGGAAGGCACGCCAAGATGCTTATTTGCTTTTTTACTCGAGAAGTGGGGATTATGATGGATTCATCATCTAAACTGGGAACACAAGTCTTGTGCTGAAAGATATAAACATCCGATCAGCCGGCATTCCAGTGAGAGTGGACATTGTACAATAATTTTTTTTTTTGTAGTTTGTATTATTGTAGCACTCAGCAATACCGCTAAATGATGCTTACTGCTGTAGATATACTGCTATAGATGGATCTGCTTATCACCCAGCTTCTAAAATGTGTAGTTTATCCTCAGGCTCAGAAAAGATAAGGTTCTGGATAATAATTTGTCCCAAAGTTGTAATCGTTGGCTGTTACTTGTGTGCCTGTTACTACATTACATTCATTACATACTTAGAGCACGTATATAAAATGTTGTTGGAGGTTTTTTAGAGGGTTTTATAGATGGAATAGATCAAATCTCCATTACCTGCATTGTTTGATGCCTTTTTCTAGCGTTTAATTATATGATTTTTTTTCATAAAAAAAGAAAAAGACATGTGTGTTCTTGTGTATTATATGGATTGTGAATGATAAAATGTTTAAAAAAGTGTGGTTCACCTTTAAACCAAATGAGTTTTCAGTCTGGATTTTAAAAATGGGAAGAAAAGTCAATATTACACAATTTTAGTTACTAAAGTGGTACATGATGTTTTCTGTATTTGTTTTTTGTAGTTACACACACACACAGACAATCACACACGAAGGTTCTGTTTTTGTCACAGTACCTCTATTTATGAACCCATGTTCGAATTACGAACCACAAATCAAAGTTTGTTAGAGGGCTTTAAAAGCGGTTAATATTGTGACCTCCACACAAGGATCTGGGCTCGAAGGCATTACAAACTCCTTCAAGATAGCAAAAAATAATGAATCAATCAGGATCGCCGGGCGGGATTTCATAGATATGACGTTGCGCCGAAGCGCCTGTTTGATTCAAACAACAATGGCGGCACGCAGCCCTCGCTGCGTCGTGTGCTGACATTGATTCTGCTATTGCAACTGTTTTGTCGAATCTATCGAATATTAATTATTCAAAAGATGAACAGAGAACGGTTTTGAAGGCATTTATTGGTGGCAAGGATGTTTTGGCTCTTCTTCCGACCGGGTGTAGATTTCCCAGCGTCGCTCTCATCAGCGTCACGGGTTGATTTCCATGTGAGTGGTTGAAGTAGTACGTCATTCAAGATAACGAACAAGTGCTTTATCCAATCACATACAATGATTTTTTTTTACAAGGCCCCGCCTTCTGAAATACATCTCCTATTGAGAAGTCCCAGATCCTTGTGTGGAGCTCAGCGAACTACAAGGATCTGTCGAGAGTCAGGTTATAAAATAACACCAGCAAGGGTTTGTAGTAAATTGTATATATATATATATATATATATATATATATATATATATATATATATATATATATATATATATATATATATATATATATATATATATATATATATATATATATATATATACATACATACATACATACATACATACATACATACATACATACATACATACATACATACATACATACATACATACATACATACATACATACATACATATATATATATATATATATATATATATATATATATATACACATACTAGTGTGTGAATGTGAGTGTGAATGTTGTCTGTCTATCTGTGTTGGCCCTGCGATGAGGTGGCGACTTTTCCAGGGTGTACCCCGCCTTCCGCCCGATTGAAGCTGAGATAGGCTCCAGCGCCCCCCGCGACCCCAAAGGGAATAAGCGGTAGAAAATGGATGGATATATATATATCTATATCTTTTTTAGACAATGGTCATTATATAGAAGTGTGTTTTAATTCTAACATGTTACAGTAAATTGTATATACAGTTACATGTTAGAATTGTGTTGTTAATGACAGACTTTGCACGGATTCAATTAATTTTTATCAAATTTCAACGGGGAACGTTGCTTTGGGATGTAAGTATTTTGAGTTACAAGTTTTTGTCACAGAACCTCTATTTATGAACCCATGTTCGAATTACGAACCACAAACCGCATTAAAAATATGCCTTGGTGTATGAACCTTGTCTATGCGCACTGATTGATCTCTGGTGCTCATTCAGTCAGCACCGCACAATGCTGCTGTTAGCTACTGTGCTACTTTGTGTGCTTTTTAAGTGGGTTATTTAGACTTTTACAAATGTTTCGAGCTTTGCTGGCTCAAAATGAGTCCAAAGAAAGCTATGGACAAGCAATGTGTGTTTTGAAACATTCAGGAAGTATCCACAGTGTTGTCAATACTGCCTCCTCCCCTCTCCACCTTTCATCCGCTGTACACCAAGAAGATTAACATTCAAGGTAAAGTGGGCTTTAGTTTTAATTCTTAATAAATCCCCTGGCTGTTAAAGTTAATGAGTTTTGAAATTTCAAACTGAGTGCACCACAGGGCTAATGACAGTGTGTGTGCGTGTCAGCAGGGTGGCTGTATATGAGGACAGTTTAACTAGTTGTTGTTTTGGCTTTGTTGTTAAATAGAAAGTTGATCCATCACCCCTTTGGTATGTTTGTTTGATATGCAGTACTGTATAGCACTTGATATTGTGTTCAAAGTGTACAAAATGTTACTAAAATATGGACTTTTGTAGAGCCTGGAATCTAGTATTCATAACTACATTGTCTCTTATGGAGGTATCCAAACTTTTCTATTTATCATGCCAAAAAAGAACCAATTAAGTTTGTAAATCAAGGTACCACTGTTAAATCGTAGTCTGTAGTCCATTTTCCCGAGTAACATTCTGCATAATTAAGTGCCTCGACAAATAACTATTGAGTACAGCTGCAAAATAAGTCATCATTGCTCCAAAGAAAGTTGCAAGTGCCTGCACTTTGATAAAGAAGATAAGAAATACTATTCAATTCAAGAAATAACTTATCCTAAAGTCTATGTGGCTCTCCTCTCTCTTTAATAGAGGTAAAAGTGATGTTAAAAATGTGTATTTGTATTTTCTATTGTTTTCTGCATGTACAACTGAAATTATTATCCATACTGTAAAATGTTTTTAAATATTTGTGGGTGTCTGTACCTAATTAATTGGAATTCGTATGAGATAAAATGTTTCGTACAATTCAGAAAAGTGGTCCTATATTGGTGCTCTTCACAACTTTTGACCAAGGAAATGTAAGAAAAAACAGATAGCTTGCTGGAAAAAGGCCTAAAGGAAAATGGTTCCTAAATTGGCTTTTAATGTTTGGTGAGAAGTTAAAAGATGCCACATTGAACTAATAAAAAGTTGTGTATTGGCATGCTGGCTGTGTTTTGTGGTGTCCCACGTGCTTAATGTTTGGCTCTGTAGGCAAAGTTGTCATCTCACTCGGTTTAGAGAGGTTGTTTGAAAACGTGGATCTCTGTTGCCTTGTTGAAACAATCAGTGACTTGCAATACAGTAAAGCATCCTGGTATCATCACATCTGGCAGCAGAAACCGCTGAACTTTCCATTCTATTGCTTTAAAATCACTCCCTGCATCCAATCACACACATGGATGCATATTAGGCGAAAAGGCTTGTTATGGTTTAATGCGATTTCAGAGAGTAGAAGGAGAGGACGACCCTGCCGGCCACAGATCTTGTAACACAAGAATGCATGCGGTGACATAACTTGGAATTGTCTCATCCCACAGTACTTCATTTTTAGGCCCACAGCTCTCTGGATTTAACTTTTCCTGAGGAAATGCGACTTTTTCAGACTTGGAAACCAGTCACAGGACTGCTTTCAATATCCTCAACCCCGACTATCCTTGGAGCAAGGAAAGAAGCACTAATGATCCTAACATTTATTTCCTCACTCTGCCGAGCCAAGTGGTAAGTTTTGGAGCTATTTTTTAGGGTATTAATCATCACTCTTCCTTTTTGGGACAGGTAGTGGAAACCTCAAAAACCACACAGTAATGACACTTTGAGGCACATTGGTCTACAAAGCCGCGAAAATATTATAATGCATTGAGCTGCACGGTCTTACCACACGCAGCAGGGCCAATAAGGTTGTTTAAAAGCATCCCTGGAAAAAGTGCTTGTAAGTTCATGCACATTTTAGGAGCTGGAGAGGAGAGAGGAGGTTATATACCTGGTCCTCCATGAGCAGGATGAGCCGTGTTACAACGATGTTGACTGCATTCCCCAGGCTAGAATCCTGGAACAGTTTGGCAACCTGACCTCCAGGGAAACAAGAAAAGACCAGTCTTAAAAAGCTGACACACAAGTTAAAGGGATTTTAACAAGCTGGGAAAGAAGTAAAAAGTTACAGTCATTGGAGTCAACGAGTTTTGTGAATTTAAACTGAGTGCACCACAGGACTAGTGACAGTGTGTGTGCGTGTGTGTTGGAAGGACGGCTACAGATGAGGACTTTATTTATGGATATAAAGTTAATCCATCACCTCCTTGCTATGTTTGTTTAATATATAGTACTGTATAGCGCCTTATGTTGTGTTCAAGATATACTAAGCTTTATTAAAATATGGACTTTCGTCAAAGCTGGAACCCTTTATTTATATTTACATTGTTTCATTGTTGTAGCGGTGTAGCATGCAAGGACGGGAGTGGAAGAAGTGTCAAAAGATGGAGCTAACTGTTTTAATGACATTCAGACTTTACTTAAATCAATAATGGAGCAGCATCTCTTCAGCCGGAAATGTGTCCCGTGAAAAAACGTTCGACCGGAACTCTCTAATAACTAAAGTTCCTTGGGTGAATAATGTAAACTCACTACACCGGTATGTTTTAGCGCTTTCATGGTGAGTTTACTGACAGATATAAGTTAGAACGTTACACTACTTTATATTAGAAATGGCAACAGCGGAGGATGAATGTCCCATAACAAGAAGATAGAGAAAATGAAGAAGCTTATCGACTATGGTGTCGGCACGGACTACAAAGGCGGACCCGCGCAATTTTTCAGGATTTATTCAGATCCCAAATACAGATCAGCAGGTACCAGAAAGTAAGAAAAGTTGCTTTTGCGTAATATTGTGAAACAAAACACCAGATAATATGTCTTACCTTATACACACACCATAATAATACTCGTATGTTTAATGCGCAGCCAATCCATCAAGTGGTGCGGCTTCACAGCTTACCAAAGTCGTACTAAAACATTTTGATAGATTTTTGAGCGCCATGTGTAATGTTCTGTATTTTCAATGGAACATATGAAATGTTGGTGTTGTTTACTTGAGTCATATTGCCATCATATTGCAGTCTACACATATCTTTTATGTTTGACTGCCATCTACTGGTCACACTTATTATACCATGTACCAAATAAAATTGCTTCGATGTCGGTAAGCAAAACCAGAATTATTCCGTAGATTAGACGCTGTCGAGTTTTGAGGAAAAAAAAGGATTTTAAGTGCGCCTTATAGTCCAGAAAATACGGTAATTGACATAGATTAATCTGATTTCATTAAATTAATTTCATACACCAGTGGATGAAAGCATAGCTACAGCCTGATTTAATAAAGGTTTGTGTGTACTAAAACATGTGCAAAACTCATAGCCAAAACAAAGCTGGTCTACTAAAATATGTGCAAAGTGGATTGTGTCTGTTAAGTAAGAAGATACGGCGTGCATTTCATTTTGTGTCTATGTCCACATTAATATGCAAATTATATGCTGGGAGGAGAAAATGCAAATATAATTATTTAGCACATGCAATGTGATTTATCAACATACATCACCGTTTTGCGAGCACTATTTTTTGTTTCATTTAGCACGTGTCAGAAGGACATGCTATCTGACAAAGACGCACACTGCTGAGAAAAGAGGTGCTCCCGCTGCAAAGACTGACAATTTAGAACCTTTATTTAACCAGATAAGAAACCCATTGAGATCAAGATCTCTTTCACAAGGGTGACCTGGCCAAGAGGTCAACAGCACATGTCACAGAGTAGTTTCAAAAAAGTAATACGTTGAGACATACATTTTAAAATACATAACAGAGAACTGTAAAACAATAAAGATTTACAACTTTTAAAAACACAGCCACTGTGCAAAAGTCTTTTGGACAGATAAGAATCCTCCATCCTACATAATTGGACTGACAGAACTAAAAAATATTAGGCCTATCAGCTATTCAGCGATTTCCTTTAATAATTGTATACCTCATCCAGAGAGGTTCATTAGGTCTTCAAAAAATTACAATGACAAATTGCATTATTTTATAGCTGCTGGATGACCTAAGGGGCTGATTATAATGAATAAAATCGATGCGGTTTGGTGTTTTTTTAAATGTTGTTTGTTTTTTTATTTAGGAAATATATTTCTATAATACCTCCAATATGAAAATACATCTTTCTTTATGCATTTTCTTGGATTTGAGTCATTCCAGACGCACAAATGCGCTGGTGATGCAATCCGCAACCTCGCGCAGAGAATTAAGTGTCAGTGTCTCTGTTGTGTAGATTGCGATTCAGAAAAAAGTGTTACAGATTATAGATGTGTGCTCCTGGTTCAACACATCGCACACAGGTAGGAACATGATAATGTGAATGTGCAGAAAAAATTCTGCACTACTTTTCATTTGCACACTCATTGTTAGTAGATCACACACCACACGTCAACTCATAATACACACTATTTTATTTTTGTTACACACTGTCTAATGCGTGGTATTTGGATCTTAGTAAATCAGGCCCTTATAGCGTTGTAGTTGTAGTTGTCAAATGCATGTTTCATCTTCTAAAACTGAAGGAGGTTTTTGCCCATCTTTGACTCCGATGGAACTAACTTTCCAGGCCATTGTACATCTACTAAAGATACCAGCATGTTATTTGTGTGTACTCTCAAATTATATCAACATCTCTGAAGAGGAAACCTCTGTGAGTCTGTGGCTCGTTAAAGTGCCAACACTGATAAAAATACCAACTGACACTCCAAACTGTACTCTTGTGTCAACAATAATTTGGCCCGCTTTTCACCACAACACTAAAGCAGCGTGTATTTCAACAAAAGCAAGTGAACAAACCCCTTAATTAGGTGCATTCCAAATGTGCGTGTATATAAGCAAGGTGAGTGCTACGCAGTCGCAGAAAAAATGCTACTGATGATAAACAACCTCAGGCTGTCAGGCCCAATTTTCACTTGCATGTGCTTTCTTCACATCATTTGATAGATTTATTCATTTGTCTATCCATCCGTCCATTTTCTACCGCTTGTCCCTTTTGGGTTTGCGGGGGGGTGCTGGAGCCTATCTCAGCTGCATTCGGGCATTAGGCGGGGTACACCCTGGACAAGTCGCCACCTCATCACAGGGCCAACACAGATAGACAGACAACATTCACACTCACATTCACACACAAGGGCCAATTTAGTGTTGCCAATCAGACTATCCCCAGGTGCATGTTTTGGAGGTGGGAGGAAGCCGGAGTACCCGGAGGGAACCCACGCAGTAACGGGGAGAACATGCAAACTCCACACAGAAAGATCCCGAGCCCAGGATCGAACCCAGGACCTTCGTATTGTGAGGCACAAGCACTAATCCCTGTTTCACCGTGCTGCCCCTGTGCTATATCGTAGACTTTAAATGCAGTTACAATTTCCGACGTTAGATGGCTGTAATGTAATGTATATACGGCGTGTTGCCTCAATGTTGCCATTTAGTTGAATGTTTGTTGAAACCCTCTGTAGCGTTTAAACTGTAAGAATTCTACCTTTTACACACCAAGTGTTTAATTGTAACGTGTATCATAGTTGTGTTTTTCATTACCAAACTTGGTGGTGTTGAAATCGCCATGTAAATCACTAATGCTTATCGGTAGCATGTCTATGAAAAATCCAATGTAAATTAGTATCGAACTAGCGCATTTTGAAAAGTGGAGCCTTACTGTACTTTTGGGCGCCTTCTTCTTGCTTTGTTGGCATGGAAAATTGTAACATTACCTAAAGGCAGTCTGGCTGAGTGCACTTGACAGCTTGTTTCCCGGCAAACGCTTGAGCCAGTGCCAAAGCTGCAACCTGATGTGGCGTCATGTGCAACAAAGGTATCAAAATATGGCACCGTTTGATTTTACGTGAATCGGTACCCGGTAATACTGACGGACTTCAATCATTATTTATAAAAAAGTACCGAATTCGGTACCGAGCCCAACTTTTCGTCCACATGAGTGCATCGTTTGTGTAGTGAAACTTACAATATTCATGAGTGCCAGGATGTACTGCTCAATGTCCCTTCGACCGTGGTAGCCCACCATCATCTTGTCAGCTACAACTAGCGTCTCGACGTAGCGCTCCCAGCTCACTGAGCGCTTCAGCGGTAATTGGCCTCGGCCGACGTGATGAGGGGGCGTGTTCAGCGTCCTTTTCCACCATGATGAGCCTTTCGTAGGCTTCTCATCTGAAGAACGGGATACACATTATTTGCTATTTCAACTGAGACATCTGACCATCAGAATGCTTTCTGAAATACACTTTCTGTGTGCAGTGGTTTTACAAGTGCAAGGATAGATGCAGTGGTACTTCAATTTAAGAGTGCCCTAATTGAATAGTGTTTTGCGATAAGAGCTCTCTATCGACTAATCGTTATGCTTTAGGCCGCAAGCCAAAATTTTAGTTACAAGCATTCCCGCCATGAGTTGGCGTAGTAAATGCCACAGTGAACCCCGTATGATCCGACCAGAACATCTGGTCTAACTCGCTAACATTAGCTTATAGCTAGAGATGGACACAACTTTGTTATCCAATAATGGTAAGAAAGAAAGAGTGTGATGGACAGTGTTGAGAAGAAGAAGTAGATGATACTTATTTAATTGAAAAAACAGAAGTCATCAAAAATATGACAGACCATGAATCAGACTTGACGAAGCAATTCGATTGATCACTGCTAGTCTGCACCATACTGAAGTCAAATGAGTCTAACGCCAGTCAAGGAGGTTAAAATAATATCTATACAGCTGAAATGCCATCCATCCATCCCTTTTCTACCGCTTGTCCCTTTTTTGGGGTCGCGGGGGGTGCTTTAGCCTATCTAAGCTGCATTTGGGCGGAAGGCGGTGTACACCCTGGACAAGTCGCCACACACCCTGGACAAGTCGCCACCTCATTGCAGGGCCAACACAGATAGACAGACAACATTCACACTCACATTCACACACCAGGGACCATTTAGTGTTGCCAATCAAACCATCCCCAGGTGCATGTTTTTGGCGGTGGGAGGAAGCCGGAGCACCCGGAGGGAACCCACACAGTCACGGGGAGAACATGCAAACTCCACACAGAAAGATCCCGAGCCCGGGATTGAACTCAGGACTACTCAGGCCCTTCGTATTGTGAGGCACATGCACTAACCCCTGTTCCCCCGTGCTGCCCCACAGTTGAAATGCAAATATGGAAAAGCTGCTGATGGTGTGTTTGACAGAGAATAAGCTGAAAAGAGATACTGTAAAGTCCACTCTTTAAGGCAAATGCTGCACATTATGAATGCATTACTTCATACAACTACTGTAGCAATAGTAGTTTGTAGCACAATGTGTTGTATTGTTTTTCACACAATATTATCTAAAAGTTTGTTTTTTATTTTAAAAAGCATTTTACATGTTAAAATTGTGCTGTTTTAATGTGTGGGGTAAGCGCCAATTGAATTGATTTCAAAGGGAAATATTGATATGAGATACAAGTGTTTTGAGTTAGGAGCTGCGTCACAGAACCAATTATGCTTGTAAGATGAGGTACTTCTATATTTTCCGAACATTTGTCCTTAAATGAGCATATATTTACTTAGCGGTGCCCCATAATACAGACTGGGTGACAAGTGCGTACTTAGACACCACCACAATCCACAAAGTAGCTGACCATGTGGTCTGTGGACCTAAAATGACAAAAGAAATATCTCCCATTCTTACCAATGACTCCACAAGATTGGCCTTTGTACTGGTGGCGAAGCGATGAGCGCTTATAAACCACATGGGGGCGTCCCACAGCTCTGTCCCCCCTCCCTTGTCCGGTTTGGTTAGTTGGTGACACAAGGGGTTCAATCAGGAACTCCTCTTCTCCTGCAACAATCACCCCCTGCTGCAGAGACACAACAGAATCGCATCAGTAGGAAGTCTAATAATGCCATTGCATTGTGAGAGTGGCAACTAATCAAACAAAGTGAACAAGATGTTTAAATGCAAGAAAGTATGTTACCATACACATGCATCATACTGTATGTGACGGCATGCAGGACAAGAACAAAACAAGCCAGTCAGGCATAGGGTGACAACACTTTTGATTCTGTTCAGATGTGCCAGCCTCCACTCAGTGCCAGCTTCTCCGCTCCATTCAGTGCGGCACCTTTCAAATAATCTAATCCCATAATAAAGTTAGTGATGCTCCCCTGGACATACCACCCGCTCACTGGTTGAATGTGTTCGTGCCGGTCTGCCTGACCGTAATTAAGTGTGCGGTTTATTAACGCTTTGTGAACACATCTAATTCTCAGCTGCACATTCGAGTGTTATTGCAGAAGCCTGCTGTTTGTGGTGAGAGGATACACAGCTTCACTGAGATACGACTGCAGGAAAATGCGCTTGGACAAACCAAATGAGTCCTATTTTCACTTTGTGGCGGTCAGGGGTGTAGCATCAAATTCTGGGCCACTCCGATACCCATCCCACACTAAACCCAACGTCCCCAGCTTCTAAAAACGCATATAAGCCTTAGTTTGTTACTTTTTAAAGATGGGATTAACATATCTAGAATATATCGACATACACACCCTAAATAATGTGTTTTGGGTTTTTTTTTACCAAAAAAGCCAAACAATTTAGGAAAATACTCAGAATATCAATTTAAGTACCGGTAATCATAAAACCTGTGATTATTCACTTAAATATTATTATAAACATATAACGTTTTCCTTTACTTCAGGGTGTAAGGTAGAGATTAGTTAATAAACATAGGATTATTATCAGTGGATAACACAAATCATAAAAACATATCATTATTATTATCCATCCATCCATCAATCTTCTTCCGCTTATCCGAGGTCGGGTCGCGGGGGCAGCAGCCTAAGCAGGGAAGCCCAGACTTCCCTCTCCCCAGCCACTTCGTCCAGCTCTTCCTGTGGGACCCCGAGGCGTTCCCAGGCCAGCCGGGAGACATAGTCTTCCCAACGTGTCCTGGGTCTTCCCCGTGGCCTCCTACCGGTTGGACGTGCCCTAAACACCTCCCTAGGGAGGCGTTCGGGTGGCATCCTGACCAGATGCCCGAACCACCTCATCTGGCTCCTCTCGATGTGGAGGAGCAGCGGCTTTACTTTGAGCTCCCCCCGGATGGCAGAGCTTCTCACCCTATCTCTAAGGGAGAGCCCCGCCACCCGGCGGAGGAAACTCATTTCGGCAGCTTGTACCCGTGATCTTGTCCTTTCGGTCATAACCCAAAGCTCATGACCATAGGTGAGGATGGGAACGTAGATCGACCGGTAAATCGAGAGCTTTGCCTTCCGGCTCAGCTCCTTCTTCACCACAACGGATCGATACAGCGTCCGCATTACTGAAGACGCCGCACCGATCCGCCTGTCGATCTCACTATCCACTCTTCCCTCACTCGTGAACAAGACTCCGAGGTACTTGAACTCCTCCACTTGGGGCAGGGTCTCCTCCCCAACCCGGAGATGGCACTCCACCCTTTTCCGGGCGAGAACCATGGACTCGGACTTGGAGGTGCTGATTCTCATCCCAGTCGCTTCACACTCGGCTGCGAACCGATCCAGTGAGAGCTGAAGATCCTGGCCAGATGAAGCCAACAGGACCACATCATCTGCAAAAAGCAGAGACCTAATCCTGCAGCCACCAAACCAGATCCCCTCAACGCCTTGACTGCGCCTAGAAATTCTGTCCATCATTATTATTATGATTGATAAATTTACTTTGGGACGGCATGGCGCAGTGGGAGAGTGGCCGTGCGCAACCCGAGGGTCCCTGGTTCAATCCCCACCTAGTACCAACCTCGTCATGTCCGTTGTGTCCTGAGCAAGACACTTCACCCTTGCTCCTGATGGGTGCTGGTTAGCGCCTTGCATGGCAGCTCCCTCCATCAGTGTGTGAATGTGTGTGTGAATGGGTAAATGTGGAAGTAGTGTCAAAGCGCTTTGAGTACCTTGAAGGTAGAAAAGCGCTATACAAGTACAACCCATTTATCATTTATCATTTATTTGCCACAGATCTGCGACTAGAGAAAAACCCCAGAAAAATATTCACATAGAAAAGCGCTGAGTCATCCGCCCCATCTGTCTGTTTCTACCATTTCCCTCACGCTTGGTCTTTGTCCTAGCAATAAACTCTTCCCCCCTGAGAGGCAGAGACTGACAGAGGTGCTTTGGTTCATTAGCTATTTTACATTGCACTTTCGACACATCTAAATTTGTAATGAAAACTACAGCTACGGTACACGTTGAAATCAAACGACTGTGTAATAAGTACAATACTTAGAATATAAACACTTTGTAGGGCACAACATAAGACTAGACTCGGCAACACACCTATACATAACTCCCATTTAACGTTTTGGAATTGTGACTGCGTGCAAAGTCTACTATATAATACCTGTAAATGAGACTCAAAAGTGTAAGAAATCTAGATAAAACAACTGATCAGCACATTATCATCTTACTGTTGAATTGAATTTAAAAAAAATATATTATTATTAAGTAAATTAACATTTATTATCACATGAACAAACACAGAAGTATCAAAAATTGATATGGTGGAGTACTGGTACCGAGAATTAATACCGAATCAATTGAAATGTTAAAGGTACTCATCCCGAGCTTTAAGGCATTGCAAGTCTAACTATTTTATCGAACCTACATGAACAAGTCGGGTGATCTGACTGAAAACAACATTTCAGTGCCTCAATGGTACACACCTCACTCATTAGTGGTGGATCAAACTTACCAGGCCATTACAGTTGCTAAGTGCCACTTTGCTAGAGTGTGGCTGGTCCTGGAGGTGTCCTACGTAATGGCAGTGGGGAGAGTAAGGGTGACTCCAGGCTAATCTGCCTCTTTTCCAGTACTCCACCCTGAACTGGCGGGACAGCAGGCCTCCCTGCAGCGTCAGGTTCAGCAGGAAGTTGTGACGCGACGTAGTCAGCTGGTAATAGAGCTAAAAGGGTAGACAATACATGGTGTCAGTTTAAGTGTCAGCTGCATGTTACAGATAAGCATAATTAAAATAATAAACATACAGAGGTGTCAGCTGGTGTTATTTCTTCTGTACCGCGTCTCCTTCTTTGGTGCTGAGATGTTTTTTTGTGCAGCGTCTCTCCATCGGGTCCTACACGTACTGGGATTGCAATCTCATACTGGCCTAGACTGGACAGGAAAGCAGCTATAGAAGGAGACAAAATTAGCATATATAACTCAAATAAGTTGTAATTATAAAACACAAGTTTATTTAACATTACAGAGTGACTCAAGCAGCCAAAAAACTTCTTTTTTTTTTTTTTTTAAACAATTTACTCTCATGGCCCCTTCTGCATGACGCCAAAGGTATGTTTCCATGGTGACCCTGAAACTGTATACTTCCTGTCTGTACCAATCTGTACTAGTGACTGGTGGAAACACACTGAGCTCTATATAGCTAGCATTTGTCAAATACAAAAAAGATCACTATCAAATGTGGCCTCTTTTCACCCAACATTTGGCCTCGGAGTTTAGACAAGCAGCAGACACAGGATTGGAGAATTTCTATACATAAAAAAGCCATTTCCTCTCTTATGTGCTATTAACCCAACACTTAGGGCAATGAATGGAAAGGTGTTAATTAGAAGTCAGTGAGACCTCACACAGAATAAAGGCCACAGTGATGACAGGCCAACTCATATTTAGTCAGTCATAAAATAAATTGCAATAAAACCACTTCACAAGTAAATCCAACAGACTTTTTAGATTTACACAAAAAAAGAGCCTTATAAAAATTTAAACTTGAATAATAAAAATGATCAAATTAGTAATTACAGCGTCTGTGTTGCTTTGATTCCTGTGGCAACAACCACACACCAGATGTCAGAGCATGAGAGTAACTGTTTGTTTAATTTTTTTACACAACAACCCCAGAGTGTATTTATCGCATTTAAACATTTAGTAGGAGACAAGACATTAACATGCATGGTTAAACAGTGATGACAGCGCTTATGTTTATGTATTGATTTCTTGCACATGATTCCACAGACAGACGAAGACACACACAACCCTCTGACTTCATCTGAAAAAAAAACCCATAACATCTGTTTTAAACACTTCTTTTCATATGGTGTTTTTTTGGTGACTCGTTTTATGCACTACAAAGAAATTTTTTTTTCCAAACGAATACACCAGAAAGCATGTGGAAGGATCTGTTGTGGTGAACTTTTTGCCTACAATTTCAGAAGGTTTTGCACTAGAAGAACACCATACCTTGATGTTTTGTTTTTTTCCAAAATTTGATCTGGGAGGGCACAGTTGCACGTGCCAGTCAATTTGGGCCAAAAATATTCAGATGAGACCTTTCATAAATACTCCCACTCATCTGAGCAGGGCATCACCCTGGTTTCTCCTATCAGCAGTGGAAGGAAATACTTCACTTTGGATGGAAAAGTCCTCCCTTTAGGAGGATCAAGAGGTCAACAGACCTCTTCTGAAACAAGTCACGAGAACGAGAATCTACTGTGACACTGCAAGTGCTGTCAAACGGTTACATTTTTAAATCTGATTAGTTTTAGAGTTGCTGTGGATTAATTTGGATTAATCATGACTACCTGCAGAGTGTTTACAGTACAATACTTTATTTTGGTTGACTATTCTGTCGTGGTTTTTGTGTACAGTCGTCCCTCGCTTATTTCTGTTAATTGGTTCCAGACATAACCGCAATAAATTAATTTCCGTAAAGTCGGAATCATAGTTTTCATAGTTAAAGCATTAAAATCCTGTTTACGACTTAAAAGAATAAAATAATAAAATAAAAAATATTTAGTCACCTTTACACTCAATTAATCCAATATAGTAACCCTGCCTGAGGTTGAGCCAATCAGTGGCCACGATACTGAACAGTGCGCTCTGATTGGTTTGGTCTCCTCTGGTGGCCAATACTACTGTAGTATTGATATTTGTAGTTTAATTAGTCATTTCTATACTTGAAAATATATAATCTAGGACCAAATCAATTGTAGAATATGCTTTAAAAATATCCCTCAAAAATGTGGAAAGGCTGCAATATTTGAAGGGCGATGCGGCAAGGGATGGCTGTACAAACATTTCCATTCGAGAGGGCCAATTTACTGTTCAGTGTCTTCCATTGACTTGTTTGGTATTGCAGCCTGTCACTACCGAATCAACTGCACATTTACATATGTGGGACGCTAACACTACTTGGACAAACTGTCCAAAATGTGTTGCCGGAGACATTTCAGGGATTTTTAATCATTCGGTGTTGCAAATAAATTAATTGCATAAATCAGAATTATAATGACGATGAATTATCCCGCATTAATACACAATTTTTGACAACCCTAATTAATGAAGGAACTTAAAGAGGTCCTGTAATGAATGTTGTCTTTTCTGATTAATAAACGTTTTTACAATGTTGGATACTCATGTTAAACAATACCAAAGCATCAAATCATAAGGTTCCAGCGTTTTGGAGTAAGTTTCCACGCAGTTGTGGATGCCTCTTTTCAAGGGTTTTTGCAGCCTGGCTACGCCGTGACATCACAGCGAGGTGGATGTATTTAAATGCACCTCACCCTCTGGCTATGAGGGGAGCTTTAGGCAATGAAGGATAAAATATGATTTTTATCTAAATTGTGGCATGCACATATAGCACAGACGTACGACATGCAGTGACATAATTTCTGCTAAAAGCAGCTGTTTTTAATGCATAGTCTGAATTGATCGGAGCGTGTGCAGGTGTACCTAATGTTGTGACCGAGTGAATCTATAAAATGTTTATGAAGTTTATTTTTAACCTTGTCTGGGGAAAAAAATAGCGGTAACGACTTCAAGTTATATAGTTAAACAATGTTCATTTTCCCAAAAATGTATTATGATACTTTTGGAGGGGGAGGGGCCAGGGTTTTTTTGCAATTTGGGAATGCCTCTAAAAACAGACATGATGCCTCAAAAAAATGGTTATAAATGTGACTTGAAACAAAATGTACACCAAGCATAACCAATACATATTAGCTAGACCAGTGGATCCCAATCACTGGTCTGGGGGACCGGTAACGTTTTGTGACGCATTTGCTATCGGGCCGCTCAGAAACAATAAATCATTTATAAACGACCGCATTTTGTCTGATTAAACGTTAACCTGTCCCACACATCAACAAGCTTGTTCATAGGTGTATAATAAAACTCCTGATAGGAAATAGCCATTTGTTATATCTTTGTTATATGGGACGATGCACATTAATGAACATATAACATCTATATGTGCCAGATTGTAGTCAAACATTAATTTCCATCTGCATTCTCCAGCAGATTAAAAGGTATATACCACAAGGGCCATACAAAGTTAAATTAGACTGCACCAACATCAGACATAAACAGTACAATAAAATACAAACATTTTGATATAATAATTTAATAAAATAAAATGGGGGACCCATAAAAACATAGGTTGCTGTACAACCAGGACAGATCGACAATAAAATCACCATTGTAGGTAAAGTACATACGGCAGATGGACAAGTGCTATAGTGCAAGTGTTGTCACGGCGCAAGCGCATGCCACTGTGCATGCCACTGTGCATTCCTCAGTGCGCTCCGCTGAGCGTGCTTCGGGACACGCCCCTTGGGCGCTCATCTCCTGCTGCAGCCAGCAGCTGCAATCAATCAGCAATCGACACACCTGACGCTGATGAGTCCCCTGCGCTTCTTAAGGCAGAGCAAAACTGTGTTCCGGGCCAGAACATAGCTACTGAAGGAGGTTTTTGCCGACACGTCTAGCTCTATGTACACTCTCTCTCTCTCTCTCTCTCTGTCTGTGTTTCTCCCCCTCCGTGTTCATTTGTCTTGTGTTCCTGTGTCGCCAACCAGCAGCATCCCTCCGTTTCCTGGTGACGAGCTGTGTGTCTCATCTCCCCGTATTCACTCTGGTTCCCTGGCCGCCTCTTTGGATCTCGACCTCCCGCCTGGACACGGACTTTGACGCCTCGCTCTTGCACCTGACCTCCTGCCTGTCCCTGGACCTCTGAGCTTGCCTCGCCCCTTTGGACTTCCGCACCTCGCTCAACACTCCCGGTAACACTCCTCAGATAATCACAACACATAGTCGCGCCATACATATTTTGGTTAGTTTCACACTTCATAATATTGTATTTGTAATAAATAGAGCTAAACGACGTCCCTTGCCTCTGTGCCGTTTTCTTCTCCCACTGTACCGTAACAAGTGAGTTAAAGGCCTACTGAAACCCACTACTACCGACCACGCAGTCTGACAGTTTATATATTTCAATGATGAAATCTTAACATTGCAACAAATGCCAATACGGCCGGGTTAGCATACTAAAGTGCAATTTTAAATTTCGCGCCGAAATATCCTGCTGAAAACGTTTCAGTATGATGACGCCTGCGCGTGACGTCACGAATTGTAGATGACATTTTGGAACAGCATGGTAGCCAGCTATTAAGTCGTCTGTTTTCATTGCAAAATTCCACAGTATTCTGGACATCTGTGTTGGTGAATCTTTTGCAATTTGTTCAATGAACAATGGAGACAGAAAAGAAGAAAGCTGTAGGTGGGAAGCGGTGTATTGCGGCCGACTGCAGCAACACAAACACAGCCGGTGTTTCATTGTTTACATTCCCGAAAGATGACAGTTAAGCTTTACCATCGGCCTGAGGAGAACTGGGACAACAGAGACTCTTACCAGGAGGACTTTGAGTTGGATACGCAGACGCGGTACCGTGAGTACGCAGCTGCGGCTTCCAAACATGTGATCGCTTGCCCATACGTGCGTGCCGCTATGTGCATGTCACGTACGTAACTTTGGGGAAATATATGTGCTGTATGAACTTTGGAGAGGTGAACGGTACTTTGGGCTGTGGTATTGAGTGTGTGCAGGTGTTTGAGTTGTATTGGCGGGTTATATGGACGGGAGGGGGGAGGTGTTTGTTATGCGGGATTAATTTGTGGCATATTAAATATAAGCCTAATTGTGTTGTGGCTAATAGAGTATATATATGTCTTGTGTTTATTTACTGTTTTAGTCATTCCCAGCTGAATATCAGGTCCCACCCGCCTCTCACAGTATCTTCCCTATCTGAATCGCTCCCACTGCCCTCTAGTCCTTCACTCTCACTTTCCTCATCCACGAATCTTTCATCCTCGCTCAAATTAATGGGGAAATCGTCGCTTTCTCGGTTCGAATCGCTCTCGCTGCTGGTGGCCATGATTGTAAACAATGTGGAGATGTGAGGAACTCCACAACCGGTGACGTCACGCGCATATCGTCTACTACTTCCAGTACAGGCAAGGCTTTTTTATCAGCGACCAAATGTTGCGAACTTTATCGTCGATGTTCTCTACTAAATCCTTTCAGCAAAAATATGGCAATATCGCAAAATGATCAAGTATGACACATAGAATGGACCTGCTATCCCCGTTTAGATAAGAAAATCGCATTTCAGTAGGCCTTTAAATTGTTGCATATAAGAAGTGTGCTGCAGGAAGAAAATACACATCTCCCTTGGCCTAATAAGTTAAAAGTGTTGTTATTGTTGCACATAGCCTTATTGCACAAGTAGTTAGCATTAACATATGTGTTTAGCATTGAAAACTGCACCAAAAAACATACATAAGTGTATTTATGTATGAAATAGTGCATAAAACATGAATACATCTCTTTGAGAATAGAAATAAAAATCCACAAAAAGCCATATAAATTAATTAAACAAATAGCAAGTATATCTAGTTTTATCATATATCTATGCTCTTGTCCTTGACGCTGACATATCATGAAAAACGCATCAGATACGTTAGCCAAAAAATAAGCTTGCAAAATTGAATAAAAAACAAAAGTCTTTGGAGCTTATTTACAAAGGGAAAAAGGCCAGGGATTCCATTTATTCAGCTTTATGAGGAGTTGTATTTTTCATGCACTTATTTTTGCTGTTTTTATCTGCTACACGTGGAAGGCCGGTCCGTGAAAAGACCACAAGGAAGTGTTTTAAATGTAGATTTAAATCATCATAGGTCCCCTTTAAATAATAGTAGCCTGTAACTTTAAACCACTGTGTTTATATAACACCGGACATTATTTATGCAATATGTACATTGTATGAATTACATCGTTTCACTTGTTCCAAAGCAACTAAGGATCAAGAAAAATAAAGGTACCCCAAAAGGTTCCAACCTCTTGCTTCAGCCTGGCTGAATAGCCATATTAGTCCTCTCATGTCCTTACACAAACACACAGACACTAAGAAAATAAACTGTACTCTCGAAACTGCACCCAGTGACTTAGGACATGTTTTAACATTTTACTCCGTTTCTCCCACATTATATGCATTTGTTTTTTATCCAAACAGTTAAAGTGGACTTTGAAGCATTGCTGAAATACAAACACATAATGGAACTCAATGTTTTGAATTGTAAACAGGCTAAAATATACTTTGTGGTTATCACACAAATGTATTACACAAATACATACAGGTGCAATAGACTTAAGAGCATTTTTAATTAATTAAATTACTGTTGCAGATTTGCCGATGATTTATTTGAAGTTTCTCTGCTTAATACAACATTTTTCGGGGACTTACCGGTATAAATGATCTTTTCTTCTTCTATGCTGAAATGTTAATTAGTTTCAGTTTACTTCAAACATGCATACAGTACAATTATAATGTAATGCACCACCTATTTCCAGTTGTTTCATTACAGCACGTCCAAAAAGGAGTAGGAAGAAGCAGCGCTTATTTAATCTTACTCCATTTCATATCATAGCAGTTATATCCCATTTCTATGTTATCTGTTTGTAACAGAACAGTGAATAAATAAGTAAATAAATTAAATATATCATAACTCAGTAAACAAATATTAAATACATAATAAATATTAGACATGTATTTAATGTGAAATGTGTAGATACAAATAACATTCATAAATCCAAAAGTCCTAAGTATCTGCAAAAACAGCGTATGTAGCACACAGCATGTTACAGTTTAAGGAGTGCATCTCCTAAGGAAGTGGCATGGCACACTGTTTGAAACGGATAGCTTTGAAGGGGTCAAAGGTTAGGTTTAAGTTATACACAATCATATCATTGTTTACAATGACGGGACAGACACTAAAGGGATTTATATGTTTGCCTTCGAGGGATTTTAGTCATTCTAACCTCAGTGCATATGCTAAAGAGGCATGGAACTGTGTGGGGAGGTGTGAGGTGCCACAAAAGCATGGTTTGTGGGGGTGAGTTCGAGTTTAGCCTAGTTTAAGACATGCAAGTATGTTGTTTGTGTGAGCTGCCAAACATTTGAAGAAGTCTATTTAGTTCCACCTTTAGTTGACTGTTGAACCTTCGACCCCTTAAGGAGGTACACAAATGGCTTTAACTAGGACTGGACGATGTGGCCAAAAAAATCATCACAATTAATGTTTTCATATCATCCGATCTTGATTAATACCACAATTTATTTTTATTAATATTACAGTGAATTGTCCCGTGCAAGATTATACAGAGTACTGTATCCCTACTGTTTACTACTGCAGTATCTTGTAACAAACATTTCCACCATGTTTGATTGAGGTAATATATATGCTAACAGCTGACAACTGTCATTTTGTTCATGAATATAATTGTGCTTACTAGAGGTGCAACGATACAGGTAACCCACGCTCTGGTCCGTACCTGGTTTTACGGCCACGGTTTTGCTTCTTTTTCGGTACGTTTTGGGGGGGTTAAGAAAACAACTTTCTTGCCTCTCAAAGTTTTTTCGTTTTTTTGCTTGTCATCACTAACATTCTGCAGTAAAGAAAGTATAATTGGTGTAAGGCTGCAGCTAACGATTATTTTTCTATCGATTAATCTATAGATTATTTTTTTTCGATTAATCGGTTAATCTATAGATTATTTTTTTTCGATTAATCTATAGATTATTTTTCTTTTTACCGATTCTTTTTTTATTTAAAATGAAGATGAAAAAATAAATGTTGGCCAGTTTTTTCAAAAGGAATGACTTTTATTTACAAAAAAAAAAGTATGGCCACTCAGTCAACATTGACAACAACATGACAAAATATTCTGTAACAATGTAAACATTTAAAACTTTTAACATTTAACAAAATTAAAAGTAGCTTATTTGCTTTTTAATGTGCAAATATAAAAGTAAACATCCAGTGCAAATTTTAATATTCTGCAATAGTATAAGCATTTCTAAAGTAAAAGTATTGCTTATTTTGCTTTAAAATGTGCAAAAATAAAGATAAACATCCAATACAAAAAAGTGCAAAACGAAATATTCTGTAACAGTGTAAACATTTCAACAAAAGTAAAAGTATTGCTTATTTTGCTTAACACAACAATGATATCATGATTAAAGTGAAAGTTAATTGTTCGTTTGTACATAGTATATGTAACTGTTAATGTTGTAAAAGGTATTTGCACAACTAATTAACGTTAGCGTTAAAGAAGAGTGCGTCTTTGTAAACACTGAACAGGCATGCCAAACGCGCCTCTCAGAGCGAAACAGTGTTTTAGTTTATGAATTTACAACGCAGATACAAATGACACATTCATGATTTTGTGTAATGATGACAACGTATACTCACGCGGACGATTGACTAGTTGATGGTGATGGCAAGAACGCTGTCGGGTGTTTTCTTTTCAAATGTTCGTTCATAGCCGTTGTGCTGCTATGATAGGCCATTTCCGCTCGACACAGTACAACAACTGTCAAGTGTTTTGCTTTTTTCGCTGTGCTTATCCCACACTTGAAGGGATGTACCAATGCTGAATGTGGCTTCTGGATTTCACTCAAAAGACCAGACCGTAGTTACTTTTTCCTTTTATTTTCCTTTAGTTTGCAACAGTTTTTCCAACGAAGAAACAGCTTCTTTTTTCTTCTTTAGTCTTTTTAGCAGTCTTTAGCAGTGTTAGTAGACTTCAGTTTCTTTAGCTGTCATTAGCTGTCTTTAGTAGCCTTTAGTAGCCTTTAGATTCTTTAGTAGGTGAAAAACCTTTAAGGACAAAACACCACAAGATTAACATGCTGTAAAAAAAATCAATCAATTATCAATCCCATAATTTACAATTATTAATTAGGCTATCAAACTCTTAACCATTAAACAAGTGCAAGAAAATGGACACATCTTTTCCCTTTAAGTTAAAACAGATTTTAAATAAATTGTCTCAACATAAATGCACCAAGATACATATAAAATACATTTAAACCCAGAAACACAATAGATAAATGCAACAGAAAACCCAATATGCAAATACATAAATACCTAACCAATTAACCACCTATTTAGATACATATTTAAAATCCATATTCAATATAAATATATTATTAATTTAGCAGTGAAACACTCAATCTTAAACGCTGTCTACTGGTAGAAAAATGCCCCTTTTTCTATGCCCTCACCAGCAGCCAATGATCCAACACAGTTAAATCCAACACTTTAAATTGAGCGACTTCACCCTCCTGATGAAGCAAACTGCTCCAACATTTATCAAACTAAGCAAAGAATATCAACACTAAACAACAGTTGCATAACACACTGTGTGTATTTAGCCTCCAGACTAAGCACGCTACATGCACACAACCCCCCCCCACCCCCCCAATCTCACCAGCGCAACAGGTGCGCCACACCCACGAAGAGAAATATTAAATCTTACATACTTTTGGCACAACTCTGGGTTATCTGTAATGAACTAAACCTTTTTCCACTCTGCGCTGGCGTCTTTTGTACTCCTTGATTTGACAAAGCTGTCTAATTACTGGGCTCGCGCACCAGCAGATGAGACGGGAGCGCGCCGCGTTATACCTGCGCGTGAACGTAAACTGATCGGTTCTGATCATATAAGCCGACTGGCCGAAATAATGCCGAATTATATACATTTCCTGGGATTGCCTAGGTGAATAGGGATGCGGATGTGCTCTAAGATAAAATATAATTTTGGGGTTTGGCTGGTTGCTAAACAGCCACGGTTGCGAGCTCGCGCGTCAGCTGACGAGACAGCTGTTCACCGCTACAACATTATTAGGCCGTTTATTGAAATACTCCCACACTTTTGACGACTTTTGGCGTGCTTTTTTCCCCTCGCTCGCACCGCTCGCATCATCTGCTTTGCGCTCCGCCATGACGGCAGTGTGACGTAAATATGCGACGCGTCGAAACATAAAAACCGCGTCGACGTATTTACGTAACCGATGACGTCGACTACGTCGACGCGTCGTTTCAGCCTTAAATTGGTGTAGTGAATACTATAATACTTTTATTTCAAGTTAGCATTTACTAAACAACACTTTCAAAGGGTAAATTATTATTATTATTTACTTGTATACATCAGTGCTTTTCACTAGTGCTTTGGCATACAACAAGTGGTGACCCAGATTGTGGAGTTTTTAAAACCCAAATTCTGTATCTTATATTAAATGAAAATACATTAAAGTGCAGTTTGAATTTGAGGTATTGTAAAATAATATATACCAGCACATAAAACAAGTTTAATGATTATTTCAAAAACTAAATGTTTTTTATCCACAATCAAAATAAAGGAACACAAAGAGGTTTATTTTTATTTTTAGAACATGTTAGATCAGAGGAGTGGAATCTTTGCAGACTCAAATAAAAAGTCTGATTAAAAATTATTTAGATATAAAAATGCCTTTTATGATTAAATTAGCGGATGTGTTGATTCTCCCAGTCTGGACCAATACAGTCACATAGACTGTAGTCTGTAGTGCAGCGTATAGTGCCTGCAAGTCCGCATTTTTGGGCAGGATTACTGGTGAGCTGCAGCAGATAGTTAAAGTAAAGTCTGTCACTAAAGTCGCTGCTCTTTCTCAATATTGTGTTTCAACTTCTATGCTAGTTTTAGTCATATTTCTTTATTTTGGTCTCCTGGGCTGCACTTCGAGCTGTCTAAGGGGAAGAGGCACAACGCTGATAGAACATTCATTACGTCGTGATGAGACTCACTTTCGTGACGGTGCAATGGGAGGTCGCGCACACACGCAAACAGACAAAAACACACACACACAGTCACAGACACACACAGGATCACGGTCAATGAAGGTGGATTGTTCTGTGCAGGATTATACCATAGCATACTGTATATAGCATCGTTGCTTCCCTACTGTTTACTACTGCGGTAACTTCTAACAGACACATCCGCCATGTTTGATCGAAGAAATATGCTACCAGCTGATCACTGTGATCGAACTCAAATTAATCACGATCAACGATCACAATCATATAATCACCCTGTCCTAGCTTCGACACAATCAAACCTCACCAGTCACCCCGACACCCCAATGCCCCGAAAGCCCATGAAGACGCCTGTCGCAAAGAAAGGCTGTTGGCCGTTCCCACCACAGTCAAATCTACATTTGTTTGTTTTTTCTACCTACAGGTGTGCACAAATTACAGTTCAGTAAAAATTAAAATAAAGAAGACATAAATGAGTTGAAGTATCAGCTTAAAAAACAAAAATTGTGCATCCCTAAAAAAACCTCAATGTATTCCAGTCAGCAAAGTGGCAATGTAGAGATTGATCGATTATCGGAGCAGATATTCAGCTTTTTTTTTTTTATCAGTATCTGCCTTTTTTATCTTTTACAACTACAAGATAACTACATCAGCAGATACAATATACACACATATGATGCCAGAATTTATACCAAAAAAGAGCAGGCACCAATTCACACATTCTCATATTTTCTGTAACATCCAGCGAGAACAAGTAAGGCAGGGGTAGCTTGTAGCAAAGTATAGTAAAATACCACTGTGTTAGTGCTCCTTATTAGTTAAGCATTTTTTCAGTACATTCTGGAACTTGTAATATCAGTATGTTTGTAAATGTGGTGATACAGTATATCGTACAGAAAATAATGATGTAGGAGTAAATGAGATTTGAGATCACATGAAGGCACTTTCAGTTACAGTACGGTACAAAAAAACCGGTTCACTTCTGAATCGCCATTCCTATTTTATTACGTTTCTGAAGCGATTCAAAACTTTCAAGAATAATTTTTTAGAAATATGTTTTTTTTAGGTCATCCACACGCTTACTCGCTGTGCGTAAATGTTGTAATTCAAAAGCTAAGATGAGCTTTTGGTACCATACATTATAGCTCTTAACTGGTTTTGGACATGACCGTGATAAATGGATTTCTGCAATGTAGGCATTATCCACTATAAAGTACATATTGTCATAGCTAGAGCATAAACAAGCTGTTTACGACCTTCTAAATATGTTTTTAACATTATGAGAGTCATCTAGACAAAAAACAACACCTCTTAGTCACCTTTACACTCTTTACACCAGTATAGTAATACTGCCTGAGGCAGAGCCAATCAGTTTTTTCATTTTGACGCACTCCCATAAATCAATAAATCCTGTACAAAAAGAAAACGAGACATAGTTACATGCGCGCGGCGAAAAAATACACAGGAAGACAAATTAGTAGGCAAGCGTAGCTACAATGAGAAAGGACAATTTGGCTTTTTTTGGTTTATAACTTTTTCTCCGTCATTTTTCTGATGGCAGTAGGGCTGCAGCTATTCCACTAATCTATCGATTAGTTTGTTTGATTAATAATGTAATCGTGTAAAAACACCTGATAGCGTATTTTAGGGGAAAATAGTTTTTAATTAAAAAAAAATTCATTTCCGTCATTCTTTTTCTCTGATAAATGCACATCAAATTATATTGCACTTTCAACACATGTGCATTGGTAAAAATAAACAAATCATGTGTGCCCTTTTGCAACAACCTTGCGGAAACTATCTTTGCGTATGTAAAGGGTAAGAGTAAGATGCAGTCTAACCTCTAACCCCTATTCAAACTACCGGTACTATTTTTTTAATCAAATAAAAGAAAAACTTGTTTTGCATTATCTTTGTCATCTGTATTCAATGATTTCGTTAAAAAGTAGGGGAAAAAAAATCCTAAATCATATTTACTGTGAAAAAAATCTGAGATTTTATTTTTAGGCCATATCGCCTAGTAGGAAGTGTGTCAAAGTAGAGGAAAGTCATCACCAGGGAAGTGAAATTAAACATTGTAAATAACTCCGAAAGGTGATACCGGTAAATGTCATCCAATATTGGCTGCATGCTTGGTCTGAACCTTTTGATCGATGCAACCATCATGACATCCTGATGATTTTCTTGAAATTGTAAAAGGATCTGCTCCTATAATGGACTGTGATAACTAAGCAGCGTAATGTCATTATTGAGACTTCCCACACCCAATAAGCATGCCTATTCCTCTTTTTCAGTGTACAAGACAACCACATGGTATAAAAGCAGGGAGTTGTTCTCTCTTATGTCTGTTTCATTTAATTCATGTATTTAATATTTTCATGACTGTATTTCATATGTCCTTTCAATGCAAATTTAGGTATGAGTTTTTACTTACAATTTACAACACTGTCGTTGGTACAAAACGTCCGTAGACCGAAGACCTCCTGTACTGCTACTTTAGGGACTATTTTGTCTCGTGTCATTTAGTCTAATGTGAATGAACACAGGTAGGTAAGTCGAATGCAAGCAAATCGATCGTCTCCTCTCACCTTGTGACTGAGAGAACTCATCTCTGTGAACTCCTACGACCTCAGCGGCACCCATTACGACGATGACAGTGCAGATCACAGCAGTCCTCCATAGCGTTTCCATGGCTACAACAGTAGCAGCTTAAGTAACAGAATTCAGTGCAGTGGTCCCCGGGCCTCCGTCCCAACATGTCTCCTGGCCTCTCTGGCGCCCCCTGGCCTAGCAGTGGGACAGCTCAGCTCTCCGATGGGCCGTGGTCTGAAAAAGTATGGAGACGGACATAGCACCTTCTCTTGGTTGTCTCTCTCAGCAAGTAATGTTGGGGAACCCCGATCTAGATGTAAACAGGCCTGCTCAGAAGCAAATGTAGGACTGAAGTCCTCTCAGAAGCCCTGTGGACAGAAAAAGTTGACAACATGAGAGAAATTCCGGATAGGAGAATAAGAGAGAAAATGCAAATGTGGGCTTAATAGAGGAGTTGTACAGTTCTACAGTAAAAGGGGAACCCTTGAGATCAATAGTCTGACCAGATCTTAACACCAAGAGAATGACCACCTACTATTGCATTGTCCTGCAGTTAATCAATGTAGACTTTGGGCAAAGGGCACCCAGCCTATCTTTCACTCTGATGGTCAAAGACAACAGCAAGTTCAACCCTGAGGCCTCTGGGGCCTCACTTCTTAAGCTGCCTGCCCACCGGAAAGATTTCAAACACAAAGGAAGCATTGATGTTGTAAAAAGCTGTGCTTAATGCCCAAACAGGGACTTAAGTGGGTATTATGTCGGAGATCTAGGGGGAAAATGAGCCAATTTGAGAGGAGCAGCAGGTTGCCATCACCGCTATGGTGGCTGACTGTGCTGTTGGTTGCATGGCTGAGTGACTTTCAGGCTGAATGCTTGACTGTGCGGCTTATAATTGGCTGACATTCTGGCATGTCGACTGCTACGAGAGAATATTTGAGACTTGTATTTGTAAGAGGGGAAATGTTAAGTTGTGGTACAATAATGAAAAAGTAATCGACACCAAAGGTAACCGGAATGGCTCTGAAAAGAGTGCAGACTGCTGCCAAGTCCAGACTTAGGAAAAGTGAGAAAAGAATGAAGTACTAAAGTGTGTGTTCATTGGTCACCTGTTAGCAGGCTTCATCCTGGTTCAGATGACAATAGGACAGGCAGTGTAATTTTCTTTAACCCTTGAGTAAACCTTAACCAAAAAACTGACATTTTCTGCATTTTTTTATTCCTTTAACAAATCATTTTAATTTAAAGGTTAGAAGGCAGAAATTTGGCCACATAATATTTAACAAAGTTATTCCAAATAGGAGATATTGATTTACTATACACACCTTTGCCCATTTTGGTCACCAATTGACTCCCATTGTAATACATATGTTTCAACAGACTGAAAACCTGACATGTAACAATGCTTTCACCACAAATACTGAATGGATTTAAGCATCTCCCTTTGAAAGACAAAAATAAATACGTTTGGGTATAATTACACTTCTCAACCACTAGTTATTGTAAGAGACTAGGAGTGACGATTGATCGATACATTGATAGATCGGTTTATATTCCTAAATTTCAAGTATATAGATGTGTGCTTGGCGGGTTTGCCTTCCAAGAGATAGGTATCGATCCAATATCGTTTTAAAAGGGAATCGATCAATTTTATTGATACTAGAATAAGGAAAACATTGGATTTAGAAACGGCAGACTTTATATTAAGTTGAGCACTTGCAATAATAAAGATTTTAAACGTTAAGTCTATTTTCCTGTCTGTGGCGTCATCAAAACAAAAATGGCGGATATCTACGGTGGTTGAGAAAGGTCATAAACGCCAAGACAGTGTAATATCTGTGACATGTGTGTCTGTGTGCCTTTTGGAAGGGGTGCTTCTCCACTGCCAGGCATTTCAATATCATAACTTTCAGCCACATCACGATTGCAAAAGTCACAATAAATGCAAAAGACAACACAATAATAAAGCCGCAACACAACTTTAAACCACAGAAGACGCGACCGATACAATGGAAGTGAAAGCGAGGCAAGTTACCGCCACGCACCGACTCCCGGAACACAGAGAGAAGTTATTTGATGAGAAACAAATAATACAAGAGATGGATCAAAGAGGCTATGGAAATAAGGAAGCAAGGGACCAACACCATCAACAGGGATGATAGGCATACATGCTTCCCCACACCTGGGACAGTCTTTCATCGGCGATGCCAAGTCAGAACAGAATACAGCTATGGTCGAGTCGGGGAACTTTATTTAGCATTTACATTTACTGTTAAAATGTTGGTTACTGTATTTTTATTTAAAAAAAATGTTAATGCTGAAAATGTGAGCAGAAATTGTTTCCTCTTGTTAATTCAACCTAAAGTGTTGGTGGCACTTTATTCAAATAAGATGTGAATGCATTGGCCATTAATTGTTGTTCATTTGCTTGTTTGAATCAATACTTCATTTATACATAATTCTCTTACAAGAAATAACAGGAATATCAGAAACTTCATCTGCAGTGTCCAGTATACACTATTTATTTCACAGTAACTGCTTTATTTGTTTTGCTAAAAAGTTACAGAATTGATTTCAACTCACTGAATCGTTTCATATTGTTCTACAAAAGTAATATTGTCCCTGTATCGTATCGGCAACCACAAATAACGAATAGAATCAAATCGTTGCTGCACTCCTACGAGAGACATATTATTCATTCATATAATGCATTTTTAAACAGTTGTTCATTCAATTTGAAAAATCTGCCAACAAACGACCTAAATAAAGTAAACAACGCTCGTGGTGGGTTGTTATTACTGGAGAGGTGTGTAAATTATTATTATTATATAAAATGCAGTTTTGAAGACATTTTTTGTCCATTGTCAGTGTGTATGTGTGCAATGGCACCACTAAACCACTACATGACAACAGATAATGTGGTTATGTAACTTCAAATGCATGTCGTCTTATTATAAGTTATACGTTATTTACGTTACAACAAAGGTTCAGTTTCAGCAAAAAATAGGTACCGATAGCTTACAGTCATCCATTTTATATCACTTGTCTCTATCGCGGTTGCAAGGGGGGCTGGAGCCTATCTCAGATGCACTTGGGCAGAAGGCAGGGTAAACCCAGGGGGACTCCCCGCCTCATCGCATGGCCAACACAGACAACCAACACTCACATGCACACTCTAGGGCCGATTTAGTGTTGCTAATCTCGCAGAAAGGCACCACGGCTTTTTTTTTTTCCATAGTAAAAGTAAATGTGTTTGTTTGTTGGTTTAAATAAAACAGAATGAAACATAAAAGACATAACAATGTATCTATGGATAGATCTGAAGCTGCTGAAAGATTTGAGGCAATTTAAAGATAAAAAAAAAAAAAATCATACATGACTCAATTACCGGTAACACTTTTATGAGTTTGTCCATTTTTCCGCGAGCAGGAATAGGGATAGATTTTGGGAAAAACTGTCATTGTTCCCAACATAGTAATGCATTTCAGTGTTGTCATGAATTATTGACCTATTGAAGGCTGGAATTACCTCATCTAAAGTATTCCACTTTGCAACTCATTTTTGGAAAATATTACATGTTTTGTGTTTTTCCCAATCATAAAAGATTTTGGGTCTTGCTTTTAGAACAAGAGCATAAAACATAAAAAAAAAACATTACAAATATATGAAAAATGTATATCTATGGATATGAAGCTGTTGAAAAATGTATAAAAAAATAAATATATGACTTACTTATAACACTTTTTTTGAGAGCATTCGTTTTTCTTCACTTTCTCCACTTAACGTAGTTTTGAATTCAGTAGACTAAAGGGTTAAAGTGGACAGTTTTATTATGCCGTAATAAAGTGGAAAAAAACTCCTTTGAAATAGTTTTTTCTTGACCCACACACACCTCTTGAAAGTTCTGCAGAAATTGATGATGTTGTTTTTGCAAAACCTTGCAAATAAAAAAAAACACTCAACACATGTCACCTTCATCATTTTTGATGGAAGTAACTCAAAAGGGCATGGTTGTACAAGACCGAATCCTATCCCAGCTGACTTTGGGTTACAAGGCGCCCCTGTCAATATTAGGTCACATACACAGACATATATACACATACAGTATGAACAATGTCAGAGTCTCCAATTAACCTAGCCTGCATGTTTTAGGAATGTGAAGTCGAAGTTCCCAGAGAATACCCTTGCAAGCACAAGGAAAATATGCAAACTCCAAACAGACGTTCTGACATGCTAACCATAGTGCGGCCCTCTTACATAACATCTTACATTTATTATGTACTTAAATATGTCTGTGGATGTTCTCATTCATCCAAGTCATTGTAATCTCAGGGCATTCGATTGAGCGCATCTGGACTGTTTAGGTTGTCTTTGAAGACGTTTTGCCTCTCATCCAAGTAAGCTTCTTCAATTCATGCTCATAGACTTAGATTGGTCAAATCTAGTTTAGCGGCTGAATAGTACTTGAATAGTACAACTAGTAAAAAGTTTATTTGAGTAGAATGGTAGGAATTCAATTGGTACTGCTTGCTTAAAGTACATGATGATTGAGACATTAAACAGTTGAGCAAATAATGCAGAAATCCAATGCACGAACGTGAATTTTCAACACGATGACATCACACATTTTGAGTGATAGGTTGTCACCCTGTTAAATACAGAATACACAGTGGCTTTAAATATATGGTGTCAAGTTAAAGAAAGGAATGAGTGGTGTGTGTTTATAAGTGTCAAAAGGACCATTATAATGATGTATGGCTTGGAATCAATTTGAATAAGTACAGAGCTGCACATTTAAAATGCAATAAACTAGCATGATGCAGGCAACTTGGGCGTTTATTGTGAAAACTATCTGCACATTACTGTAGAATAAGAACACCCCAGACAATTACTGAGAGAAAACACTTCAGAGAGGTGGACAACACTTAACAGCAATACAATCCTTGATCTGTGCAGTGTTTTAAGTCAAGCACATGACAAGTACTTTCAATAACTAGATTACACGCTACTATAATTCATCATTCCTGTGCCTTGCTTTGTGAGGTGTGGTTTCAAATGCATTGTTTTACTCTGTGGTTGTGGAACATCAAGATTGGTTTGGACCAAAAATATGTAAAGATTCTTCAGATCCGAGAGACAATTGGGGAAGGAGCCTTGGTTTTGGCTGGGACATTGAAAGGAGCAATGTACTTTGATGATGTTGGGTTTATCACAAAAATACTTAAGTGACACTAGAAGGGTCAAGACAGTGCATTATATGCTGTCATTTCTCTAAAACAAGGAAATGAACAACAAGAACACTTTCTACAGCTTTGAGAGACAAAATGACAACAATGGCCTCCATTATCCAAAAATGTAATTGATTCAGAACCACCAAGACTCTTTTAATAGCAGGAGTGGCCAGACAAAAACTACCCCTGAGTAAAAGACAAATGGCAGTCTGCCTGGAGTTTCTCAAAAAGGCACCTGAAAGACTTTCAGACCACGGGAAACAAAATTATCTGGGCTGAGGACACAGATTTAACTCTGGTGTGGATGCCAGGCGTCATGTTTGCAGCAGTGAGGCTCACCTGTAACCTGTTTGCAATTAGTGTGTCTTTTAAGCCAAGCAGATTCTACCTGCCAGTTGATTTGGATAATCTTTTCTGTGTGTGCTTTTGGTCAACTATGTCCCTTCCCTAAGCAATCTTGTGAGTATTCCTCATATGTTTTCACTTTCAACACTAATTCTGTCTTTGGTTTGTTTTCCCCTTGTGCCTTTTTACTCAGGTGGTCTTTTGTTAATGCATTACTTAACAAAAGAACTAGAGCTAAGGTTATCTTACCTACAGGTGCTGCCCTCCTCCGTTTTCCTTGCTCTGACCAGCTCCGAACATAGTTTTTATTACTTTTTGTGGCTTGCTATCACAGTAAATAACAGACGTTTATAGTGGTTGTATTGCAACTATTTTTTCTACCAGACCACTATGGTATATTTGCTGTATTTATCCACATGGGTAGTTGCTAGTTACATTTGAAAAAATACTCAAGACAACTAAACCAAATTCAGTACCCGTTGAAGTCCGTCTGTACTACCAGGTAACAGTTAAAAATCGGACGTTTTTTCATAGGACACATTTCTGGCGTTGTTGTTGCACTCGTTAGCGACGGATGAGGAGATGCTGCTCCATTATTGATTTAAGTCAAGTCTGAATGTCATTTAAGCAGTTAGCGCCATCTTTTGACACTTCTTTTACCCCCGTCCTTGCACGCTACACCGGTACAACAAAGATGACGGGGAGAAGATGCTGTCGAAGTGGAGCCACGTAAATAAGACCGCCCACAAAACGGCGCATCCTGAAGCGATGGTCAGAAAGCGACTTGAAGATGGTCTGTAAAACATAATCTATGCAACATTTTGACCAACAAACACCATTACATGTTATGTAGATCACAAGGAAGTGTTTTAAATGTAGAAAAAAATCATGAGAGTGTCCGCCCTGAGATCGGTAGGTTGTGAGTTCAAACTCCTGCCGAGTCATACCAAAGATTATAAAGATGGGACCCATTACCTCCATGCTTGGCACTCAGCATCAAGGGTTGCAATTGGGGGTTAAATCACCAGAATGATTCCCGAGCACGGCCACCGCTGCTGTTCACAGCTCCCCTCACCTCCCAGAAGGTGGAACAAGGGAATGGGTCAAACGCAGAGGTTGATTTCACCGCACCTAGTGTGTGTGTGACTATCAGTGGTACTTTAACTTTATAATATGACCCCTTTAATGCGCCTTATAGTCTAGTGCGCATTTTGTATGAAAATAGACCCGCTCATCAGCAGCACGCCTTATAATCCGGTGCGCACTACAGTTTGAAAAATACGGTATACACAGCTCTGCCATAGACTATACCCTACTGCCATCTAATGTCTTGGAATTGCAACTACATGCAAAGTCTACTATATGATACAGCACAGTACAATACTTGCAAATGAAACTGAAATGTAAGAAAACAAACAAATGGAAAGCACCGCTCAGTTTAAAATGTCGAATTAAATTTGTTTTAAATTTTAACATTTATTAACACATTTGAGCACACACAAAAGTACCGGAAATTGGTACTGTTCAGTACCTGTATTGATTCACAGTAATCAGGAAATGGTACCATATTGAATAAAATGTGAAGGGTACCCAGCTCTACAGACAACAGCGCTTATTGCAAAAGAAAATGATCAGGATTTCCATTTTCATTCTTTCTTTGCCTGGTCTCTCTAAGTTTCCCTACTTGACATTGCAGCGTCAGCTAAATGCCTATACAGTACTCCTCGAAGTCTGCCCTTCAACCCTCCCTCCCTCAAAGCCGTCTGGGGGAGAGAAGAGCGAACGGAGACGCCACACGGGCCCAGATGGCTGGCAGCTCACCAACTGCAGCCAAAGGTAATCGGAAGCAGATGGGAAACCTTTTGGTGACGAGAGCAGGGAAGCAAGTTTCCTTGTGAAAAGGAGGGATGGGGGGATAAGAGCACAGCCCAGGGGAATGAAAGAGAGAGACAGCAGAGTGTGAGCTGCTCCAGCCAGCTGGGAGATCCATTCTTCAGTGTTAATTGTTTGAATGAAACTTTAAAGAGGGACAGTGTGTTGAAGAAATACATTATGGTCATCTATTCTAAGCAGCCCTTGGAGAGTAGAGTAAAAGAGAGTGTAGGTAAAAATACTGAGTCTTCTTTGTACTGTTGCTGCTTCCCTTATATAGTTTATGGAACAAGTGAAAGTCTCTCTTCCCCACCCTCAGGACTTCTCCCAGTCATTTCCTGCACAAGCCCAAGTCCTACGTTTCATTACCTCTGCTCCCACTCTCGATTTATGGTGGGGTTATTAAACTTGCAGCTTGATATCAAGTGCTTTTCATTACCTCCAACTCTCATCTTGTTTGTTTTAGTCCTAGAGGGGAAAACTGGACCTCCCCAATGCGGTCGCCTTTTAAGTCAAGCTTCTTATAAAGATTTGTGGACACACAACATGCATGGACTATCTCTCCTCAAACCTCCCTCAGCGACAGATGAAACGGGTGTATGCTGTCTTGCAAAGGTGACGGTGTTAAGAACTGGGTTGGTGGTCGCAGTTTTAACTCCGGTGTAAATTGCTCATCATCAAAACATCTATTAAGAGTATTTCCATTAAATTGAAGCTTAAGGTGTTATAGGACTGGGCCAATAGTCAAACAGAACGATTAATGAAAATGAACTTGATAACTTTTCCAGCACTAATAAATTGCCATATCCGTGTGTTAGGGATGGGAATCAAAAAGTGGTTCTTGTTGAGGACCATTTCCAAGGGTTTCAATTTATGGGAATCATTTGACAGCTGTGTTGACGATTCCCTTATCGATACCTGTGGCTACGCATGACGTCACCACGCAGGGCTCCGATCCGCAGCACAAACATGAGAAAGGAAGACAACAGGGTAACTTGCAATACTTGCAAAGTGGATATTCAGACACAGCATGTGATAACGTTGAATGGATCATGCTTTTTCCATCCCTTCCGAGTCAGGATAGTCAGCAAGTTGTCTGCTCTTAAAACTGCAGGTACTTATCAAATCAACACTTCCCAACATGTTAAAACATGTTATTATTAACTGTAAACATAAAAGGAATGTTTCGTATACATTACATGAAAAGGCGGCATCTGACCGGCAGTTTGCACGCGTCCTTCCTGTCTAAGAGATGTTCTCCACAGCCGGAGACACAGTGATTAGTCAGATACAGTATATTGCATGTGCATCCTAAAAAAGCAGATATACTTAATTTTCTGCAAAATAATGGTTAATTTTCATAGTTTATGGTTAAAATATTTCTCAGTGTACAGTTCCACTTGTCTTGTATTTGTTTTTTGTCTGAAATGTGTGTAATTGTTATGTGTCACAGAATAGTTTATGTTTTTATTTTGTCTATTACTACAGTCAAATATTTATTTTATTATTATATTAGTTATTCTCAAAACAAAATATTTTTTTTGGCACACCATTGAGGCCGTGGGTCTTTTAAGACCTCATTGTTGTGTTTGTATACTCTTTTTTTTTTTTTTAAACTAAACTAAAATTATGCTAATCAACTTGTTTGCTATCCTTTTATCCAAATGAGAATCTATAAGCGAATCGATAAAGAACAAAACAGTTAAGCAGAATTGAAAGTGGAATGGGAATCGTAAAGTTCTTATCAATTCCCATTCCTAACGTGTGCATTGGTTTTCTTCGTCTCTCACTTAAAAACAGGGTGCAAGAGGGTTCACTCTGTGCAACACTCAGCGTGTTTATTCGATAGTAAAATAAATTAACAGCGCTCAGTTTAGTTTATTTTATTACATTTGGGCATAGACTCATGTTAACAGTTATACACCTCATCAGGTCCGAAAAGGAGTAGGAAAAAACAGAGCTTATTAAATCCCGCCCCTTCTCCACATCACAACAATCCCCAGAAAAATATGTATTTATACTTTTTTGTTCACTATACACGACTCACAAAGTTTTTAGACATTGGGTCACAGGGGAAACCCTTAGGACATCAACAAATGCACCCCCAATTCTACAAAAGTGAACCCTCTTGTCAGTCATTCACAATATTTGTCTCGTTTGGCGAAGGCGGGACCCTAGCTTACACACACAGGATGCTGAGCCTCGCTAGTTGATAGTGAAAAACATCGCAAAGTAATAAAAATTAAGAGGAAAAAAGATGATTTTAAAGCCAAATACTTGGTGTGGGTATATTTCAGCTTCAAACTAAATGAGCAAGATGACCCCATAAACACAGACGAATAAGCCAGTCTGCCGAATTTGTTGGAAAGAAATGGCAACAAAAAACAACAGTAAAACAAACCACCCAACCCAGTTTTTCCAACTAGGGAAAAATCTGCACTTCAAGATGTGTAATATTTATTGAAGAGCAATTTTTGCAAACAGAGACAGAGTCAATTTTATTTGTATCATTTGTTTACTTATTTAAGATCATTAAAATATATTAAGCTTCTAATTAAAATGGTAACAAATAGTAATGAGATATAAAAGGTTTATTGCCTTTGAAAGGGTTTAATTTTATTATTATGATGTATTATGATTTCATTTGTGCTCAATTTGGTCTCAAAATAATGCAGACTATTATAACATTTAGCTGCAATAATTTGTGGGACAATATATCATCCAGCAAAATGTGTTATTGGCCCAAGCTTGAAATCTATATCCCAAATAATTTTCCCAAAGAAATAATTTACATTCAAAGACACTTAGAGTACATTGAGATAACCAACCCCATAATGGGGATGGTTGTCACACACTACGTGGTTGGTTATCATCATGTTATGTGAATTTGAAACATCTTTTAAAGAAAGCAGTAAATGTATGAACAGTAAACATCTAACATAATCACACCAGTATGATGATTCTATGTGTCTACATCTTGTTCATACTGCATTAATATAGGCTAATTTTAAACTTTCATGCAGAGAGGGAAATCACAACTAAGTAAATGTACCAAAATTGTATTTATTTAACAGTTATTAAGCAGTGGCACAAACATTCATGTCATTTCCAAAACAGAAAGTGCAAGATTGTCAGAGACATTTTAAAACAAGCTATTAGTGCACGATGTCACTAAGATGACATATCAAAACAACACTAAATTAATGTGCACTTTTTGTACAGAACGCCACTACAATATTTTAAAACAAATAACGTGCACTTTTGTGCATGATGTCACACAAGATATTTCAATAACTGTCAAATAAAAATGAGCTGCATAATAGGAAATCAAATGTATGTCCTTCGCTATGTGGTAGGTTACTTCGGACGTTATCTCCTTTAGTTGTTGACTATTTTTTTCATACAGTGTTGATGTGGAAATGGAAGACGCCAGGCTCAATTGGGTCAGTGCTGGTTGCTTCGGCATTTTGTGGGTGTGGCACTGGCCGGAGATGTTGACATGCGGAGTTTTAAGCACTCTTCATTCTCTAGCGGGTGACTTTTCAAATGATGCTACAAATTAGTAGTGCTGCTACTTTTTGTAGCAACGCTTTTGCCGCATTATATACATATTACAGTTGTCTGTTCAACATATTCCCGCTTGAAGCCAGACGATGGAACCTGTGCTGTTTTTCTTGGGAATTAATTATTCTTCCTTCATTTGTTACCAGATTTGCACCTTCTTTCTCTCGTATTACCACTTGCACCGTTACCATGCCGCTACCTCTCTGCTCGGCGAGGGCGTATAACGTTGCACGTGCGACAGTATGTGACGTATGTAAGAAGGTGCGCTATTCTGTGAGAAGGAGAGACAAGAAAGAGTGAGAAACGCCTGTAGTGTAATGCCCGCAGCTAAAAGCAACAGCGTGAGAACGTATAATCGAAAACTCACGATATAGTAATTTTCTGCATCGATACATCAAGCTTACATTTTGCATTGCACAGCAGAAATAAAAAACAAATTAAAGCTGCGAGCAGCGTTGAGAGAGCCCTTGCCGATCTAGTACTTCAGGGTGTCATCTTCATCATTTGTAACAATTCTGATCAAGATCCGAGTTAATGTAGCCGAGTTATGAGTGTTGAAAGTTTTGTGGCGAGCCATCAAACTAAAATTTGGGCGCCATGTTACGCCCACTAGACAAGGCGTAGGCAAAATGTATTTGTAATATACCACCACCCATCAGTTTAGTATCTGTCTCTGATCATCTAAATTGAAGTAATGACAGCTTGTCTTGTCTTATTTGTATAGTAGCTGACATTTTAACTGCAACTCATTTGGTCAAAGTCCCAAAAAGGAGTCTGTGAAAGTATGACCTCTGTTTTTGGCCGAAAAATGGCCAATGGAAACCAAGATGGCCAACTTCCTCTTTTCTTTCCCAATATGGGTTTTTGAGACTTGTATGTGCATCCTGTCAGGATGGATGTCTCGAGTGAGTTACATGACAATACGCGAAATTGGTGGGAGGGCTCTCGCAGCCTTTGCTGCTTGGGCCCTAAAAACTATGTTAGTCTCAAAGCCAAGATAACACATATGGTAGGTCGTGAGTTCAAACCCCGGCCGAGTCATACCAAAGACTATAAAAATTGGACCCATTACCTCCATGCTTGGCACTCAGCATCAAGGGTTGGAATTGGGGGTTAAATCACCAAAATGATTCCCGAGCGCGGCCACCGCTGCTGCTCACTGCTCACCTCACCTCCCAGGGAGTGGAACAAGGGGATGAAGTGAAGTGAATTATATTTATATAGCGCTTTTCTCTAGTGACTCAAAGCGCTTTTACATAGTGAAACCCAATATCTAAGTTACATTTAAACCAGTGTGGGTGGCACTGGGAGCAGGTGGGTAAAGTGTCTTGCCCAAGGACACAACGGAAGTGACTAGGAAGGCGGAAGCGGGGATCGAACCTGTAACCCTCAAGTTACTGGCACGGCCACTCTACCAACCGAGCTATACCACCCCAACATGGGTCAAATGTAGTAATTTCACCACACCTAGTGTGTGTGTGTGAGTATCATCCATCCATCCATCCATTTTCTACCGCTTTTCCCTTTTGGGGTCGCAGGGGGTGCTGGAGCCTATCTCAGCTGCAATCGGGCGGAAGGCGGGGTACACCCTGGACAAGTCGCCACCTCATCGCAGGGCCAACACAGATAGACAACATTCACACTCACATTCACACACTAGGGCCAATTTTAATGTTGCCAATCAACCTATCCCCAGGTGCATGTCTTTGGAGGTGGGAGGAAGCCGGAGTACCCGGAGAGAACCCACGCAGTCACAGGGAGAACATGCAAACTCCACACAGAAAGATCCCGAGCCCGGGATTGAACTCAGGACTACTCAGGACCTTCGTATTGTGAGGCACATGCACTAACCCCTGTTACACCGTGCTGCCTTTGTGTGAGTATCAGTGGTATTCTAACTTTTATTTTACTCCATGAAGACAGCGGACAAAGAGCTTGGAGTAGCGACCACAGGGAGCTGAAGACAGGTCACACTTTTCACACCAGTCCTTTTTTTTTTAGGACATCAGTGCCGCACCATGATAAACAAATGTGCCTTACTGTAAGTTTAGACTTTATTTTAAAAAAAATTAAGCTAACTATGCTATCCTTGTCTTTAACTGCTGCTCACTAATCAAAACCATATGACTGCATCCCAGTCTGTGTGGAGCAGACTGATGCTAAGTGTCTCTTATCTCACGCACACACACACACACTCATGCATGCACACACTGACCAGACTTGCCCACGAATGTGCTTTAGGTTCAGTTTATTATTGCATTAAAGTGGCGGCGCGGCTTTCCTTCTTCCTTCTAATGAGACCTTGAGGCTGCAGGATCAGATGCCGCATAAGAATGTCACAAGTCAGATGTGGCGCTTTAGATGGCATCAGCCGCAATTATTTCCTTGTAACGGTCCTGAGAAAACAGATTCTAAGAGCTATCTGCATGAAAACGCCTGCGCAGGTGATGGAGAATAATGCAAAGCAGAGGGAGATCTATCTCAGACTAAACTCTGTCTGGTATAGAGACGCAGGAAAACGAGGGGCAGGCATTCCACTCTCCGTTTCCCCAAATAAACAGAGTGCAGATGAAAAGTGGGAACATAAACAGGCCCAAGAACCTTCGACATGAACCCCTCACTCCCTTGAAAATGCGCCTCTTAAATCTGAAACAATATTTGGGGGAGAGAGAGTGCTGACAGGACATGGGACAGAGTTAGTTAGCAGCTTAGCACACAAAGTTCATTCACTTACGTACAATGTTTTTCTAATTTTACGCAATTCGTTCAGTATAAATCTTCTGTAAGGTTGCCACAAAATGACTGTAATTGCAAATCGCTGACTTGAGCTTTTTCTGCAGTGTCCTCTAGTGGAGAGCACTGGCATCTCTATGCAATTGTGTGTTATTTATCAGCCACACAACAGTGTGTTGATTGAATTAAAGCAGTAGTATCCAAAATGCGGCCCTGTGATCAACTGTGGCCCATGGCTTGTTTTATACTGTTTTGTGGAAATAACATTAAAGGGGCCCTCTAAATCTGGCAACACTTATTTCATACACTTTAAATCCAATCAATTAACACAGGGGTGCCCAAACTTTTTCCACTGAGGGCCACAGATCGACAAATCAAAGGATGCGGGGGCCATTTTGGAGGTTTCGCCTTCAAAACCGATGTAATATATAGACTTTATTCAAAGAAGTAGAAAATGCATACTCGCTAAAAATGTTGTGTGAATGCTAAAGAGCCAAAGCCGAACTGATATGTTAACAGTTGGCACGCTGGCCAGATAGCGTCATGAAAAAAAAATATGAGCTAAACAAGCTAACAGTACTATGTTAACATGCTAACAATAGCATGCTTAAAGTTAACATTTGTGAAATACCAAAATATATGGCACTAAGGAAACCTGTTACATAAGCTAAAGAAAGCTAGCATGCTCATGTCAGCATTCTAATAAGCTAACTGTAACATGTGTCAAGTACCAAAATATAACAGGTGTATACCTACACAATTAGTTAAAAAAAAAAATAGCATACTAATGTTAGCAAACTAACAGGTGTCAATTGTCAAGTGACAACCACAAATTCCAGACTATAAACCGCTACTTTTGCCTACACTTATAGAGTTTTCTTTGCTGATGGCCATAAATATATATATATATATTTTTTTTTAAATAAATTTAAAAAAAGCAAAAAGACAGAGGGTGTTTTATTGTTTGTGCTATGGCGCTATCTTGTGGATGAATTCGCTCACTGCAGGAGCTGTAGCGTCCTTCCATTTAGTGCTTTCAACAACCGGAAGTAGAAGTGACATTTAGTCTTATAGCCGTCCATAGCGTTTCTACTCGTATGGGTCGTCATTCATCACTCCAAGCAGCGTTTGTAAGTTTTACAATGTAACTAAAACGGTTTATATTTACTAAACCGTCCCATGTGTGATGTCTGTAGGAGTGTTTTCATGCATATTTGTATGCGCTATCGTAATATAATGACATTAGTGTCGTTAGCATTAACTAATATGCTAACACAGTCTGTGTTGGTATTATTAACTTACGACATTCTTTTTGTATTGTTTTAGTTTCACAAATTCCTTAATAAACTCACCAAGACGTCACTATGGAGTTATTGAGTCTGTTTAGCTGATTTGAGAACTTGCTTCTGCATGACAATGACTTTTGCTCTGTTTGATCATCCCATTTTACTGCCGTGTTACATGCACTGTTTGGAAACAATTAAGGTATGTGAATAAACATTTACAGAATCTTCCTGTGTGAATAACTCATGTCGCAACATATATATCTGCGGGTTATAGTCTGGTACAACTAATACATGGAAAAATATTTTTTTCTTTTCAAATTTAGTGGGTGCGGCTTATATCCTGATGCGCTTTATAGATGGGAAATATTTTATGCTGAGTTGCATACCTGCAAAATTATCAAAAAAGCCAGCATGCTAATGTTAGGACGTTAAAAATTAGCTAAGGGGTGCAAATGGCACTTTGGACACCACAGTGTTAACCTTACTTAAAAAAAAAACACACAAACAGATTACCTTGTGAGTAAATGTAACTTTATGACATAGTTAACCAAGATAGATGTTTTTCTGTTGTTTGTACAAATTATTTCTCAGTAAAGTACTATGAGGCTGGAATACTTAAAACATTAAGTTAAAAGTACTCAAAATTACAGGCTACAAAGAATTGTAAGTTCTGTACCTAAAAAATTATGTCTGCAGGAAAATGTCTCCTAAAATAGACATGCACAGTAAAGCTTTTGGACTTGAATTCTGATCCATTTTAGCCCATTTTAAAACGCCCCACTTTCGGCTCCGAAAGGTGGGCGGGCCTGCAACAGCCTGCTGACGTCACCTACAGAAAACTGGAGCCTATTTCATATTGTGTAGTTTTGGTAGCATCTTCATTCCGAGTCACGATATTTTCAGAAGTTCAAGGAATGATCAAATATGTCTGCCTGATGCATTGTTGCAGGTTATAGCAATACAACTAAAGAAGGGGTCAACCTGCATACATTTCCAAATGATGGGAATATGAGGAAAGTATGGACCTCTCCAGTCAATATGACTTTTTGTGTAAAATGGGATGGATGTAGCTTGCAGCGATCATTTTTATAATCTGACTACGAAGGGTTTTGGTTGCTGTTTGGATGTGAAAAAATTCAAAAGACTCAAGCAAAATGCGATCCCGAAAATCAGGAGCACCCATGAGGAGAGAAGACTGAGTCAGAATCTGCAGAAAAACGGAGAAAGAAAAGCAGACCCGGTGCTCAAAAACAAGAGAAAGCAAAGGTATGTCGCTAGTACTCTATTTTGTGTCCTCTTATACTGATGTTTTCTTCAACATGCTTGAGAAAATGCTAAAAGAGCATGAGAAAGTATGAGGTCTATGGAAGATAACGGCGATAATTTTTGCACATGATCTTAGTTTTGAAGTAATCATGGACCAGGCCGACAAAAACATGCAACTAAGTGATCCATATAATGGTTTTAGAGTGGAACCTCAATTTATGAACGCCTTATTTGCGACCTTTTCGATTTACAAATCTTTATGCCTCTGTAAGCGAACCATGTCTCGGCGTACGAACGCTTAATTCATTCATTTTTCATGCCGCTTGAACCCATCAGGGGCTGCCATTTTGATGACATACATTTCTGCACACACAGTCATTTTGTCATTATGTCACATCCTGTTTACATTCGACAGTGAGCGGCGATTCTGACTTGTTTGTTTCCACAATTGTCGTACGTTGTGCCGCTCAAAGCTTTGTCAGCCTGTCTTGGAGATCACTTTGTGAGATTAGAAACAACTTAAATGAGTCCAAACTCTCACAGTCTCGCTGTATAGCTTCGGGTTGCTAGAAAACCACTTTGAGCCAGCGCTTTAGCTCGTTAGCCTCCAGCTTAAGACACCCTCAGTTAGAAGATTTTTATCAGCGAAGGGGGATTTGTTCCGCAGCAAGTCTTTAATTGGGATGAGACCAAAAAATATGACAGAGCGGACCGGAGAGGGCACTACCGGGACACAAGCAGGAGAAAGATCGTCTCACACTGCTAGTTTGTGCTAACGCTAGCGGTGATTACGTGAAGCCACTGATCGTTTATCAGGCCGAAACTCCCAGTGTTCAACAATGCGACACATATTAGCTAACACAGGTTAAAATGATTTAAACTTGTTTTGTTTTTTATTGTAGTAACATGGTGGTTAAGGTTTTTGAGTGCACCAACGAGACTTTTGTGGGAATGTGTGTGTTGACAATTAAGCTTGCTGTGATGTTTTTTGGATAAAAAGGGGATTGTTAAACCATTACCCCCTTGTTATATTGGTTTGATATATGCAGTATATACATACAGTATATAACACACACACATTATAGTGTTTTCAAAGTTTGCAATTGTTTACTTAAACAGGTACTATTGTCAAGGCTAGAACCAATTATTCATGTGTTCATTGATTTTTATGGGGAACTCGGCTTCACTCTACAAACTTATCAATTTACGAACCATGTTCAAGAACCAATTAAGTTTGTAAATCGAGTTTCAACTGTATATGCCTTTATCCACACTATCTATGCTGGAAAATGGGCTCTAGTTTTGTAGATGACATCACACCAAGAGGGGGCGGCATATCAAATCTGGCGACGGAAAGGGAGCGTTACAAGTACAGTTAGTTATCTACCGGGTACTCAAAAACTAATTGACATTATGGGAAATGAATGACAGATTAATTTTCAGAAGAATAAAACACATTAGCATAATTTGCTGGTGAAATTACAGTCACCTGGACGCTATAGGTCCACCGGCCTATATGAAATTTTGAGGTGGAAAAAAGCAGAAGCTGATATAATAATACTAGTAACTAGAGATGTCTGATAATATCAGGCTGCCGATATTATCGGCCGATAAATGCTTTAAAATGTAATATCACAAATTATCGGTATCGGTTTCAAAAAGTAAAATTTATGACTTTTTAAAACGCCGCTGTACGGAGTGGTACACGGACGTAGGGAGAAGTACAGAGCAGTTGCGTCTACCAGTCATACTTGCCAACCCCCACGATTTTCCCGGGAGACTCCCGAATTTCAGTGTCCCTCCCGAAAATCTCCCGGGGCAACCATTCTCCTGAATTTCTCCCGATGTCCACCCAGACAACAATTTTGGGGGCGTGCCTTAAAGGCACTGCCTTTGCGTGCCGGCCCAATCACATAATATCTACGGCTTTTCACACACACAAGTGAATGCAAAGCATGCTTGGTCAACAGCCATACAGGTCACACTGAGGATGGCCGTATAAACAACTTTAACACTGTTACAAATATGCGCCACACTGTGAACGCACACCAAACAAGAATGACAAACACATTTCGGGAGAACATCCGCACCGTAACACAACATAAACACAACAGAACAAATACCCAGAACCCCTTGCAGCACTAACTCTTCCGGGACGCTACAATATACACCTCCCATCCGGCCCCCCACCCAACCTCGCCCACCTCAACCTCCTCATGCAATAATAAATATGGCAGTGCCAGGTTGGCATTTTTTTCCATAACTTGAGTTGATTTAATTTGGAAAACCTTGTTACATTGTTTAATGCATCCAGCGGGGCATCACAACAAAATTAGGCACAATAATGTGTTAATTCCATTAAATCGGTTGATATCGGAATCGGTAATTAAGAGTTGGACAATATCGGAATATCGGATATCGGCAAAAAAGCCATTATCGGACATCTCTAGTTACAAGTACAGTTAGTTATCTACCGAGTACTCAAAGACTAATTGACATTATGGGAAATGAATGACAGATTAATTTTCAGAAGAATAAAATACATTAGCATAATTTGCTGGTGAAATTACAGTCACCTGGACGCTATGTGTCCTCCGTCCTATATGAAATTTTGAGGGGGGAAAAAAGCAGAAGCTGATATAATAATACTAGTAACTAGAGATGTCTGATAATATGCTTTTCCGCACCGTAACACAACATAAACACAACAGAACAAATACCCAGAACCCCTTGTAGCACTAACTCTTCCGGGACGCTACAATATATACCCCCGCTACCCCCCACCCCCACCTCAACCCCGCCCCACCCAACCCCGCCCATCTCAACCTTCCCGTGCTCTCTCAGGGAGAACATGTCCCAAATTCCAAGCTGCCGTTTTGAGGCATGTTAAAAAAAAAAAATGCACTTTGTGACTTTGATAATAAATATGGCAGTGCCATGTTGGCATTTTTTTCCATAACTTGAGTTGATTTATTTTGGAAAAACTTGTTACATTGTTTAATGCATCCAGCGGGGAATCACAAAAAAATTAGGCATAATAATGTGTTAATTCCACGACTGTATATATCGTATCGGTTGATATCGGAATCGGTAATTATGAGTTGGACAATATCGGAATATCGGCAAAAAAGCCATTATCGGACATCTCTAAACAAAATCAAAAAAATTATTAAAAACAAATATCAAAGTGGTCCCCTGCAGTTGATTTTTTTTAATGTATCGACCCTTGATGGAAAAAGTCTGGAACACCCGATTTTAAACTCAAGCATTTCATTCACCCGGAGAAAAAAAAACTCAATGATTTGATTAGCAGACCAAAAACCTGCTCATCTGACAGTGTTGTGTACAAATATGAATATAATGGATTCTTATTCAACTAAAAAAAAAAAAAAAAAAAAAACATTAGGCCTACATCATTTCATGGCATGTGCTGGCTGCACAAGTTTAGGTTAATAAAATAGGAATTATTATAATCAACTCTGCTTTTGGGAGAAGTTACTCCCAAAGCGTCACATGTGTACCAAATGTCAGCTGTTGGCCACATCACTGGTCTTTTAAACACGCACGCACACACGCGCGCACACACACACACGCACACACACACACACACACACACACACACACACACACACACACACACACACACACACACACACACACACACACACACACACACACACACACACACAAAAGTAATTCCAATTCCCTACTATGATTTGCTTAAAAGTGCTAGCTAGCTTATTTCACGCTAATGCATCATAGCAAAATAAACGACAGCAATTTACTATAGGCAGAAATAAATACTGCGAAATTAGCCTCTAAAGTCGTACCTTAGTCATATATGAGCAGGTTTAGTGTCCATTAGAGAGTGGGGGAGAGTACGCAAACTCGCTGACCTTACCTCCCGGTGTGTAAGGCACAAGTTCCCGCGGTGTCTGCTGTCTAAACTCGGTACCCGAGCGGAGGAGTCACCGGCGTCTGACTGAGGAGATTTGACTCCTTCCCTGTCAGAACAGCACCATTTAGTGAGCCATAAAGTCAACCATAATGTTACCCCACAACTTCCGGGGAAGGGTTACAAAATAAAAAGACAAATATAATATAAGACACAAAAAAAAGTTGTGAAATTCAAGAGAAAATACACCGTCTCTGTGCTTTTTGTGTGGCAGAGTGCATATTATTAATGTGCTCTGTAAAAATAATGACAAAAAGTTGTGAAATCTGAGCAGGTAAATATGGTCACATATGAAAATAACCAATGTCACGTTGTTGTAATTCACATAAGCAGTCCATTTGTGTTGTTCAGTTTATAAAAATAAGTGAATGCTACGATAAATGTTAGGTTTGTCTTTTGATCAAATTAGCAAACAACATAAAACACTATCACAATTTTAAGATGATGGTAATTAATGAATCATCAAAATGTTTTTAAGCAGCTAACAAATGTTTTGTTTTTGTTTTTTGCTCATTTTCATTCATTCATTTATTTATTTGGAAAAAGATGGGTCGTTTTGCCTTATATTCAGGTCAGTATCTGTAATATAGGTGTATGTCGGTTGATTTCTCAACATTTTTAAATAAAAATTTCAACAATTTGTTACAATTGTCAAATATTTGTATGTGTGTTTTTGTTGGCAAATCTTTTAAATATAATATTGATGGTATAATACTGGGCTTCACGGTGGCAGAGGGGTTAGTGCATCTGCCTCACAATACGAAGGTCCTGAGTAGTCTTGGGTTCAATCCTGGGCTCGGGATCTTTCTGTGTGGAGTTTGCATGTTCTCCCCGTGACTGCGTGGGTTCCCTCCGGGTACTCCGGCTTCCTCCCACCTCCAAAGACATGCACCTGGGGATAAGTTGATTGGCAACACTAAATTGGCCCTAGTGTGTGGATGTGAGTGTGAATGTTGTCTGTCTATCTGTGTTGGCCCTGCGATGAGGTGGCGACTTGTCCAGGGTGTACCCCGCCTTCCGCCCGATTGTAGCTGAGATAGGCTCCAGCGCCCCCCGCGACCCCAAAGGGAATAAGCGGTAGAAAATGGATGGATGGATGGGTATAATACTGTATAAAATTGTGTTTAAAACGTAGAAAATTGATGTACGTGCCATACTATAGTATATATTGCTCTATATACAGTAGTAGTGAAGTGAAGTGAATTATATTTATATAGCGCTTTTCTCTAGTGACTCAAAGCGCTTTACATAGTGAAACCCAATATCTAAGTTACATTTAAACCAATGTGGGTGGCACTGAGAGCAGGTGGGTAAAGTGTCTTGCCCAAGGACACAACGGCAGTGACTAGGATGGCAGAAGCTGGGATCGAACCTGGAACCCTCAAGTTGCTGGCACGGCCACTCTACCAACCGAGCTATACCGCTCCTTAGTATACAGGTGCATCGCAATAAATTTAAATGTCTTAGTTAATGTATTTTTTAAATGTTTTTTAACTTTTATATTATTTATTTCAATAAAAAATACATGATAAATATAATAAAAATAAATAAGTAAATATGAATTTTTTTTAAGTTAATGTATTTCAGCATTGTAGTGCAATTTAGAAATTTGATTAAATATGTATTTATGATGATAGTTTACAGCTAATAAAAAACTAATTCAGTGTGTCGTGAAATTTGATTTTTTTTAAATCGTCAAAAAGTTATATGTTGTAAATAATAGATTATATTTACATTTTTACATTAAATACAGGCAAATGACTGTCCTATATTGTAATTAACATTTATCATTAAAAACACCGCAAATATTAACAAAATCTTCTGGTGCTCTGATGTGAAATGCTTCTAAAAGAAAAATTGTCAAATATCGCCACATACTTATTGACATTTTTCTACACACAATGCACATTTGCATTGTAAAAGTTCACCTTAAATCAGACAATAAAGATTCAACACCCATGTGCGGTAATGTTTTTATTTTGAAAAATACAATTTTCTGTTTTGCTATTGAGTTGATGCAACTTGAGGAACATAGACTGATTGCTAGTGAATGACATAATGATTATTCTGAAACTAAACAAGTTAAGGACTAGTAAAGTTGACTCTATTTAATGTCCTCAAAAAACAATTGCATGACAACTGTGTGGTCTATAAATACGTGCAGTAGTATTTGTCCCAAATTACTCCCAACGCTGTTGAAGCTAAAGCTGAATTCAGAATATGTGCTTGTCATTTTAAGTGTTTGAGCAGTAAATGTTATGTTCATACAATAAAGTTGACATGGTATTTTTATAATGTCATGGTCTATTTTGTTGGACACCAGATTTGTTGAGGGTTTGGCCACGACGTCATCCAAGGGTCCTTGCAGTCAAAACAAGACATGTAGTCTTTTGACATCATTTATGGGCATAAGATTAAGGGAGTCTAACTAATATTGCAAATGATGCAACAATATGATAGACTTTAACATAATTCCTAAGGTTTCCTCACCCTAACACACCCAGCAGTCAACATATTGAAGTGTTTATAGGCTTTTAACTGAGACAGTGACCATATCCAAAAAAAGTCAGACATGAAGAGTCCAACTCGAATAGGCTCTAGCCTTAGCTCCCCCAAGACGGAATAGAAAATGAGTCAATGAATGAAGGTACCTCAAGTTATACAAAGAGTGAATCCTTTTCCCACTCGCCCACCCCTTCATCACATTGACTTGTTGAATGCAGCGAGTTCAAATGCAACAGCTCTACCATAAATTCTTCCTTTACAAAGACAACTAAAAAGCAGTCAAAGATTACACAGTCGTGGGAAGCCATGCGAGGAAAGTCAGGTTAAAAATTTAGAGTTTGAGATCAGGCCATGGCGGTTCTCGCAATGGGCCGCAAGGTCAACACTCTCTAGGGATGCCTCAAGAATGAGGGGTGGAATTAATTCATATTTATTCATACATTTTGTGCACAATTAAAGATGATAAAGCTAATCTTGTTTATGTTAACATATGCTAATTAATCTGAACAAAACATCCACATCAAAGCTCTGTGTGTTATAGACAGTGGCGGTTCTAGCAATGGGTCGTATGGACAATTGCCCAGGGCAGCATTCTCTAGGGGAGGGAGAGTTTATCTATTTTTGCTTCGCGCTTAGGGTGTTTGCTCATCAGGTCAGGAAATGTCCACAGGCGGGAGGGATATTTACATGGAGTGGATTAAACCAAACCCCCAAATGACAGAATTTCCCACGCATAAAATAAAATATCTCATTATATATTTGTGATTATTTGCAATTTATAGATCACAATCAACTGTTCAAAGTTTACCTGCTGCCAGTGACACGCAGATCTGAGTGTCGTAGCTGGCCTAGCTTCAGCATGTACACAATGATCAGTAAGGGTTCCACAATTGACCCCCGGGTAACCTCGGAGGTAATAGCCATTTGGTCTGAGACCTTACCAATTCCAATGAAGTACGTCTTGTGATCAAGACAGGACTTAAGCAAAACGAGATATTCCCACCCACTTTTTTTAAAAGGATTGCGGGATCACGATTAAACATTTTCCATTTTATTAGGCAAGGTAAGGCAAGGCAATTTTATGTATAGAGCACAATTCGTACACAAGGCAATTCAAAGTGCTTCATTCAAATTACCGTATTTTTTGGACTATAAGTCGCAGTTTTTTCATACATATACTCAGGAGCGACTTATGTGTGAAATTATTAACACAGTACCGTAAAATGTCAAATATTATTATTTAGCTCTCACGTAAGAGACCAGACGTATAAGATTTCATGGGATTTAGCGATTAGGAGTGACAGATTGTTTGGTAAACGTATAGCATGTTCTATATGTTATAGTTATTTGAATGACTCTTACCATAATATGTTACGTTAACATACCAGGCACGTTCTCAGTTGGTTATTTATGCCTCATATAACATACACTTATTCAGCCTGTTGTTCACTATTCTTTATTTATTTTAAATTGCCTTTCAAATGTCTATTCTTGGTGTTGGGTTTTATCAAATAAATTTCCCCCAAAAATGCGACTTATGTATGTTTTTTTTCCTTCTTTATTATGCATTTTCGGCCGGTGCGACTTATACTCCGTAGCAATTTACACTCCGAAAAATACGGTAAAAATCAGAAAAGACAATAATCACAAAAACTATTATAAATAATTAAAATCAATCAAATGTTGTAGATAAAATACTTTCAGTTGTCATCATCAATCAATCAATCAAAGTTTATTTATATAGTCCTAAATCACGAGTGTCTCAAAGGGCTGCACAAGCCACATTGACGTCCTTGGCTCAGATCCCACATCAGGGCAAGAAAAAACTAAATCCAATGGGATTACAATGAGAAACCTTGTCATATGCACAATTAAATCAAAGTGTTTGTGATTTGAACATTGCCAACGTTGAGGCCTGTCTCACAACTTCAGGAAGCTTATTGCAGATTTTAGGAGCATAAAACTGTAACTCAGTTTCACCATGTTTGGTCCTGACTCTATGCACCAGCAGGAGACCACTTCCTGAGGCTCCTGGACCTAAGTACTCGACTAATATGGTCATATTTCCTGGTTCTAGTCAGGAATCGAGCAGTAGCATTTTGGATGTACTGTAGCTGCTTTACAGCTCGTTCAAAGAGCCCGGTAGGAAGGCTATTACAGTAGTTTAACTTGCTGGAGACAAAGCCATGGACTAGGCTTTCTAAGTCTGATTTAGACATTATTCCTCTGATTTTGGCAATGTTTTTTAGGTGGTAAAAAGCTGTTGTTATTGACTTAATGTGCTTGTTAAAAGTTCAAGTCTGAGTCCATTATTACCCCTAGATTTCTAACCTGATTATAAGGTTTCAGTGAGAGAGTCTCAAGGTGACTAATAATAGTTTCTCTTTGCTTCTGTAGGCCAAAGGTGGTTTTAGTTTTGTCTAAGTGTCATCTGCAAAGTTGTGATTGGACACATTGAAGCTGCGTATTAAATGACCTAATGACAACATGTACAAGTTGAACAATAGGGGTCCCAAAATGCAGCCCTGGGGAACTCCACAGTCACAGCCATTTGGTCAGAGACACTGTTACCAATTTCAACAAAATTTGTCCTGTGATAGAGATAGGACTTGAACCGAGTCAGAGCAGAACCGGAAATTCCCACCCAGTTTTCTACCCTTTGTATTAGTTTAGTATGGTCAACTGTGTCAAAGGCAGCGCTCAGGTCCATCAGAACATAGACTGAGACATATCCTGCGTCTGTATTCAGGTGGATATCATTTGTCCCCTTGATCAGTCCAGTGCTGTGGTGGGGCTTAAAGCCGGATTGGAAAGTGGCAAACACGTTTAACAGGAGAAAATCGCTAAGCTGTTGGTATACAACTTTTTCTCTGACTTTGCCCAAAAATGGCAGGTTTGAAATGGGCCTATAGTTGTTCAGTATCTTGGCATCAAGACTTAATAATACATTCTTGTAATTATGACAATATGCTGAGGGCTATATAGAAAGAAAATGTGGTGAAGCATCAACACAAGAGCATCCCTGAGTATATTGAATCACCAACCTCTCATGGATGGATGATGCTGAGGGCCAATAAAATCAAGCTGAACATGTCCCCGGGGCCACAATTTAACCTGTTCATTGTACAGCACTTTGGCTACCCCTGTGGTAAATTTTAAATGTGCTCTATAAATAAAGTTGATTTGATTTGATTTGATTTGATTTGGACTCCCCCTGTACTAAATAGACTGATTCAACTCTGTTTTAAAATAATGGAATAAATCATCTATCAAGTTTGTACTGTATAATGCTGTATCTTTGCAGGGACAACATTGAACTACATGATGAGTATGTTACATTCCAATACAGCTTTAACATAGTGGTGGTGTGGCTCAGGTGATAGAGACACCGTGCCAGAAACTTGAGAGTTCCTGGTTCGAATTCAGCTTCCGCCGTCCTAGTAACGGCTGTTATGTTCTTGGGCAAGACACTTCATCCACTTTGCTCCTCATGAGTCGTCGTTAGCGCAGCTTCTGCCGTCTGTGCATGTGAATTGGTGAATGTGACGTACAATGTAAAGCGCTTTGGGTATGGTGTAGGTATAGTAAAAGCGCAATATAAATGAAGGCCACAATATTTGACTTGCAATTAACTTAAATCCTACAGTTGATTCATTATAATGGGCATTACTGAACAAACTGCTCTTTATGCACCATATGTGTGTTTTTCACATGTTTATATGTTGTACCTGTCAAAACACTGAAATTTAACTTGAGAGCTGTCAAGGATTATTCAAAATGTCACAGAAAAAAACCCATGAGGGCTTTTTTGGCAAGAATTCGACTGAAAACACGTTTAATGTTAAAGGTTGACTGACTGGTTTGTTTTTGAGTAAGCTTTTTTCCCAGACCAGTCATGTTCCCCGCTGGTTGTTTCCAAGACCTAAAATAGAATAAAAGTACTGTGTAATGGTACTTGAGGGCTCTCCAGTCAAACTAAGTAGATCTTTCATAACACGCCATGGTTTTAATGTTCAGTAAATATTTATGCCCATTAATCAAAACCACCAGTCGCATTAAGTATGATTTGATAGCATGAATGGAGTTCATATTTAAGAACAGTCATCTATTTGTAGATGTTGATGTTTACAGCATTCAACCCGATTACTAAATTATTGCAACATTTGAGTACAACTAAACATGTTGTTAGGGTCTAAAGGATATGACCTTTTAAAATACTAGCTCCTAGAGCAGTGGTTCTCAAACTTTTTTCACCAAGTACTACCTCAGAAAACACTTGGTTCTCCAAGTACTACCATAATGACCAAGATTAAAACACAGTAGCGTAGTAGTTCTAAGTATTCATTTAAAACAAGGCAGAGGTTTTGTTTAACAAGTATATTTATTATTTTTGGCCACAGTAACACTGTATTTGAATATTTAATTAAGTGATCCATCGACTAGATCGGGGGTCAGTAACCCGTGGCTCTAGAGCTCTAAAGTCTTTGGTATGACTCGGCCGGGGTTTGAACTCACAACCTATTTTGGGGGACATTTAAATGTTAACTGGCTGTAGGCTCCAGCACCCCCCGCGACCCTGAAAGGGACAAGCGGTAGAAAATGGATGGATGGATGGATGGCTGTCCAGCTCTGCACAAGTAAAAACGGTGCAGGACTGCTTCTATTGGAGAGTTTACGTTCAAGCCGATATCATGCGATACTTGTTTTTTTGCCGATATCCGGTTATCATTATCGGATTGGGACACCTCTAACGATAAGAAAATCAAATATACAGTTGCACTCATTTGTTCAACGCCTTTTGCAAATTACATTAATTAGCAAAATGACCAACCTTTCGGTAGATGGTCACTTTCAATTAGAAGTGATGAATAGAGTAGCGAATACCGAATCGCAAAAAGGTGGGGATCCTCTGTATGCATGGGATATTTTATTACAACCTCCTACTGATAATGCTTTGTTATTATTTATAAAAGTTAGACTTACTGTGAATGTGAGGGGTTTTATGTGAAAAAAAATAGCTTACCTTATCAGACTGACAAAAGCGTGAATAGTTTTTTGTTTGTTTTTTTAATAATACCAAATACCAGTGGTGTGCCGTCAGGGCCAGCAAGCCCTTCTCTGCTGGCCTAGCATAACCAGAAATCATGATCATAATTAAATGTGTATTTACTTTCCCTAAATATCTAAAAGTATTCATATTCTCTTCATGTCATAATATGCTCCTTCCAGTGCTGTTGTTTTTAGTTTTAGTTTGCATCCAATCAGAATTCAGCTAGCTTATGTTGCCATGCTGTACCAAATCTGCCAGAGGCCTTCAGAATCAACAATGCACTGTAAGTGAACGGGGACATACAGTTAATAGACAGTTGTGATAGCCAATCAGATCTCGAGTTGTTGTCAGTAAGGCCTTCGAGATGGCCTCACGTTGAACGTGACGTTTACGCGTCCTGTGATTGGATACTCATTGGGACCGTTTGCGGATGAATTTGAGAACACATATTGTTGAGAGACAGTTGCGATAACCAATCAGATCACAAGTTGTTGACAGTAGCCTATCTAAGTAGCCTGATGTTAACGAGACTGTGATTGGATACACACTTGTCAATTCCAAAATTAGTATCCATTCACAAGTTTCAATTTGGCAGGAAGCGGGAAGTGTTGCGCCGTAGCCAGACCGGGATAGCAGAGAAGGAGAACAAAATGTTGATTAGCTGGCAGATATATATTTGCAAGGCCATTTTCAAGAAGGATATTTAAAGAGAAACTACATCTTGTGAGACCATGTCGGCCAACCCCACAAGCTAGCTCAGCTGTTCTGGCGATGACATGCTCGCCATTTCCACTTGAATAAGCCGACGACGAGGGGTATCGCTGGCTTATACGGCGTCGAATAGGTCCTCCTAATTGTGAGTTCAAATATTTTATTTATTCACTTTTAATGTTTTTTCCAATTTTAATTTTGACAGTACCACATAAGATATGTTTTAATTGCTGATGCATTTTAATAGTTTTTTAAATGTGCCAGAAAATAACCAGTTTTGTACACTGTTGATGTGATTAGGGCGTAAATGTGTTTCTGTATGTTATTTTTCCAGCAATGGTCATGTGGTGACATCAATGATGGTATTTTGAGAGGTAATCTTTGAAGTCGGACATCACTGAAGGGAAACGCACGGCCTGCCAGTGCCAAATACATATTTTTTATTTAAAAAGAATATTCATACAATATGAATACGCGGGTTAGCGAAAACCAAATCACCATATTTGTACATACTGACAGCTGTGTCATATTTAGGGCTCCTGCTATCAATTATTGTAGTAATCTAGTAATCTGTCGATTAGTTTGTTTGATTAATTCAGTAATATAGCCTTTCTGTGCATTATTTTAGGGAAACAGTTGACATGAACAAGGATTTTTCTGCTTGCCATAAAGCCACCATTCTTTTTTTTTTTTTAGATTAAATGCACATCATAAATATTAAATGTGCACTTATAACATGAGTGCATTGATGACAGCAGAAAAAATATTTCATTTATTTTTTTTATTGTATTTAAAAAATGAAACCACTTTGCTCTTCCTTGCCACACATCAGTCACAATCAGGCAACTTTCGCGGTAATATTTAAATATCCTAAACGCTAACGTGAATATAATAAGATAAATCATTATTCATGTTTCAAGCGGTAGAAAATGGATGGATGGATATTTTGATTTTACTTTAAATATTTTTTATTTAACTACACGGACCCCTTGTTGAAAACCTCTGCTCTATAGCATACCTTGATAGTGTATTCTCTTTAGAAATAACTTCCAGTTTCCAAACTTGTGCTCCCTAGTTTGCAGGTCCGACTTTACAACCTTCAGCTTTCTGAGCCAAGTAGCAAAACAAGTCAAATCCTTGTGCAGCGAGCTACTGCCACCATGTGGCCTAATCTGGTGAGAGTGGCTTCTCATATATTTCTATTAATAACGTAAAGCTCATGAGCAAAAGAAACTTGTAAACCCTCCACTTTATTCTAAGAAAGATACCACATCTTTGTTTTTACAACGGGAGCCAACCGTTTATATGGGTTGTATCCAGTGTTGGGTTAGTTACTGAAAACCAGTAACTAGTTACAGTTACTAGTTACTTTATTTCAAAAGTAACTCAGTTACTAAGTCAGTTACTTACACCAAAAAGTGAAAAGTAACTGTTTAGTTACTTTTAATTTTTTATATTTTTAAGGCTCCCATTAATGCCCTTTTAGCCTTCATTTCACAACTGTTATTGCAGTGGAGAATAATACAATCTGTTGATCAACTTGACATGCATTTGCATCACTGAACTCTGCTAAGCAATGTGGTCTACATACAACAAACAAAGACAAATAAATGTTTTAAAGGGCGAATTTATTTCAGGCCAGAACAAATTGACAAAACTATTTTAAATAGCTGCAACATAACATACATAAGTAACAAACCGCATAATAACAACATCGCTGTAAACCTGGCTTCACCCAAGGAAGGCACACATGACACACACAAAGCCTAACCAGGCATTTTTTTCTCTCAAGGAATTGTGAAATAAAATCATGTCTTCAGGAGATCAACACTGTACTGAAGCCCAGAACACTCTACGCATTTCCCCAGTTTTAGTTTAGAGAAAAGGAAAGATTGGCCTGACCCACTAGGATCCCTCTTTATGTTTGTGAACTTTAACCTGAAAGTTTTTGAATGAAAGAAACTGCTGTCCACTGGATGTCGCAATAGCAATTCTTTGTATCTTTGTAGATGATGCTACATACAGTATGTACAAAATAAACCGCATGATGTTAGTACTGCTTGGCACTCAGCATCAAGGGTTGGAATTGGGGGTTAAATCACCAAAATGATTCCCGGGCGCGGCACCGCTGCTGCCCACTGCTCCCCTCAACCCCCAGGAGGTGATCAAGGGGATGGGTCTAATGCAGAGGACAAATTTCACCACACCTAGTGTGTGTGTGACACTCATTGGTACTTTAACTTTACTTTAACTTAACATCAGTCGAGGAAAATGATCAAACTACATAAATAACATACCGTAAATTGATTTTGATATAATTTTGGTATCTTGATAGATTGAAAATCAACACCAATGAATTGACTGATGAACATTATCACATAATCTATTTAGAAAGTATAAATAACGACAAATAAAGGCAGAATACTATTATCCGCAACATGTACGTGTAAAAAAAACCCAACAACATTATGATTTGTACAATTTCAGAATGTGCTTGTTCTATTTTTAAACAAAGAAAACAATCTGAAGTTGTCTTTATTTTTAAGTTATCGTGCCGTGATTTTACCAGTCCGGCCCACTTGGGAGTAGATTTTTCTCCATGTGGCCCCTGATCTAAAATGAGTTTGACACCCTTGGGTTATATGCTGCCCCCTAGAGGGTTGGGGAGATGGGGCATGATTTCCGATTAATGGTACTAAATACTAAACAGTTATTGTAGATTTTTTTTGTAATTTTGTTTTTATTGACGTCCAGCATCAGAGATTCCTATCCATTACATCATACATCTATTGTCTGCCCTAAATTTTTTGTTTATATCCCAACGATACTACCCCTCACCCCCAAAAAAACAGAAAAAACAAATAAGTAAAGAGCATACACATAGTGTGTATATATATATATATATATATATATATATATATATATATATATATATATATATATATATGTATGTATGTATGTATGTATGTATGTATGTATGTATGTGTGTATGTATGTGTGTATATGTATGTATATATATATATATATGAACGATGAACATATAGGGAGTGATCTTTTATACACAGTACAATCACTCGGTCTATGGGGCATGACATAATTGACCCAGTTTTCCCAGTATGAAGTACATTTCTCCAATTTATGAATAATAAATGCAGTTATCTTCTCCATTTTATATATGTTCATTGTGATTTCCATCCACATTTTCATAGTGATATTCTCCTTTCATAATCGTTCTTAATGTATACATGATGTCAATGCAAGGCTCGGCCATGCCTTCAGATTTGACCTCATCAAATGGAAACATCCATCCATCCATTTTCTACTGTTTGTCCCTTTTGGGGTCACGGGGGGTGCTGGAGCCTATCTCAGCTGCATTCGGGCGGAAGGCGGGGTACACCTTGGACAAGTCGCCACCTCATCACAGGGCCAACACAGATAGACAAACAACAAAAATCACACTCACATTCACACACTAGGGCCAATTTAGTGTTGCCAATCAACCTATCCCCATAATCATAAATAAAAACAAAGGTAATATGCTAATCAAAGATTCTTTATAGGACATATTTTCTCTGTTTAAAGTGATTCAGTCATTTTAAAGGAGTTCTGATTATTTGTATTTCTTTAAAGCACATACTACATATTTATGGCTTAAATCAGGCATTTTTTTTTAGCATAAAAACAGTTAAATCAAACACAAATATTAATATTACAATAGTATATTTCTATAATAGTTCTAATGAGTGTAAAGGTGATTATGTGGGTGTTATTTGATGTTTAATGTTGACAAACATAAGAAGGTATTAAGCAGTTGTTTTACTCTTTAGCTATCAACATATTTGATTCATGATTAATAATTCCTATACTTTGCCGAAATTCATTTACTACGGTGAGGCCAAATAACAACAATAAAGGATGGTTTACTGTACTGTAAAAACACTTGTCAAAGAGCCTAAATAATCCTCAGGGGTTTTCATCCACCAGGCCCCATCCCTCAAACTGGTACGCAAAAACAGACACAACTGTTTTTTAAAAGCTGTGTTGCAGGGATGTTCAATTAAACTGTTTTGGGGACCACATTTCTAAAAAGTTAGGGTCCCTTCACTATTATTATTATTTTGTATATTTTGGAGATCTTCTACAGTAAACATTAGATTTTGGTCTATTTATTTTGTCAAAAGTTACAGGAGCGCTCTGCTGTTCTGCAGAGGAGCTAGTCAAAGATCATCTATATTAAGAATCTGCTGCAAAAATGTGAGTCTCGCACACGTTTTTTGAGCTGAACTCACAGGCCACCAGCTGAATAGCCCAAATGACGAAAAAGAGAGGATTTAAAAAGGAACCTTGAGGAACACCACCAGTATACCAAATGACTACTGACTGCATCTGAAGTAAACAAGCGACAGCAACACCTTACTTACATAAAACATTACTGATAAAAATTTGCAACTTCTAAAAAGGAGAGGACTTAAAGGGGTGCCTTGAGGAACGCCTCAGTTATGTAAATCACAAGTTTGGACCCTAGTGTTCTATGTTTGCTTGCGAGGGTAAAAGGCCAATGCAAGGATCTGCCAATGTCTTTACATTGGCCCAAGTTCCTCTGTACAACAAGAGCATTCTAGTGTTTAAGAGGAATTTGCTGCAAAAATGTCTCCCAAGTTTTGAAGTGTACTCAGGGGCCAGTATGGTGTCATTCCCTGGCCGGTTTTGGCCCCCGGGCCGCCAGTTGAATAACCCTGCTGTATTAGCTCTACTTGAAATTTGAGCAAAATGTAATTATCTAATATCATTATTGTGATTTCCTGCCTAAAAATAACAATTTGGAAATCTATGAACATTTTTTTGATATTTTACATCATGTCTACTGTAGTATCAATAGCAATGGTTCTCAGGGAAGCAGTTCCTCCTCTTTGTAATGGAGAAGAACATACTCCGAATAATGCATCAGGTGTTAGTTGCAGGTTTTTGGTAGCTCAGCAGGTCTTTTGCCAGATGCAGTTTAAAGTCCAGGAACTTTTCGGTGTTCTTCAGTTCCGGATCCAGGAATTTGCGACGGGCACTACTAAGAAATAAAAAATCACGTGTCAGGTCCATGTCTTGGTTCTGCTTGTCATGGATAGAAGCTCGGCATGGTGTCACAGAGGCCCACGGCGTCTATGTTGCATTAGGTTGTAGGAACTGACTATTTGCGAATTATTCCGGAGACTTATGTCCTCGTAAAGATAGAGTAGGCTTGGCGTGTCTGTAAGTTCCACCTGGTTCTATACTCTGCACCTGACACATGCTCACATCAGCAGATGCATCTTGTCCCACAAGCAACAACCTTGGTCTACTTGGAGGGAAGAAGTATAACGTAAGTACTTTTTAACTTATTTATCACGTGAAAAATAACAAATATAACCCAAATCAAACCATATTTAGATGTTTCGACACACTATGCTGTATCATGTATCACATGTTATATGAGGAATTGTACATTTTTGATGATTATATTAATTAAAAATGTGTTTTTTTATTTCACAAATTGTGCTCAAGACTAACATGATGACTGAATCATGTAGCAGTCGTCGAAAACAACACCACAAATATAACAGATTATGCCATTTTAAGCAATAGTATTACTGACATACAATAGGAATAATAATAATAGCATTATTTTCACAGTAAATGTATAAAACTACAGGCAATTTACTGTAACTTAGGTACACTGTAATTCTGCATTGAAACACTGTAACTGTAAAATCAGCATGTACAGTATATAGTTGTAATGAATTCACTGTATGAAGTTAGAGCATATAGTTTTGACTTTATTGTGATTAACTGTAAAACCACCACTCTACAGTGACAGTAAATTGTTGTAAAGATATTTCACGGTAAATTTCTGTAAAAGTAATGCAATTATTAGCCAGTAATTTGCTGTGAATTTACAGTGTAGCCAATACATTTACTTCTTTGATCACCACCAGTAAGTACAGAAAATACCATAATACTATTACTCCAGTATTTACATATTTATTTTCGTATATTTGCTTCACTTGTCTTTATTTTAAGTTCTTCACTTACACTATCACTATGAACATTGTATTCATTACACAAACGACATTTATTTGATAAAATAAAACACTATAAACAGTAAATTATGTTAAGTTGTCCTTTTATAATGATTAAATTGTATTATGCTTTGGCATTAAATTTGTTTTATTATCTGACGGTAGAAAATGATGCATGGATCTAATTTCTTAATTTTGTATATTTGTGTTTTTTATTTTTTGTATTCTTTTATTATTGTTATAATTATGAAAATGTCACTTTACAAAGTTGTTTTTAAAATAGGTTTTCTAATTTATGATGAAATACAATTAGGAATCAAAAAACAAGATTTAAAGAGTTGTACCTTATAAATGTTTTGCCTATTTTGCCGTGAGGGAAGTGCACGTCTTCTCACATCTCACTTTTGAATTAGTTGTCTTTTTTGGCAAGCAATTGTTGAATGCTAAAAACAGACAGACACACAAATAAATACTCGATACGAGTTTGAATAATTTCAGTTAAATCCATCAAAGTTAATACTCCTTGGCCTATGTAATATTACTCTACAGTAGTTGTATTAATCATGTCAGTGAAAGAATGGCAGGTGCAAAAAACAGTCAAAAGTGCCCTTTTTCAAACAGTCATAAAATCCCTCTTACTGTAAGTAATGTTTGATAAAAACATGACTAGTACAATTTCTGCAGCAAAAGTACACTTTCAGCATGTACATTTACAATACATGCTTGATTTATTTCAAATAATTAGAAAACATTTATATGTACTGGGATGTAGGAGAAAATTGTCATAGTGGAATAATTAGTGCCCTGCGATGAGGTGGCGACTTGTCCAGGGTGTACCCCGCCTTCCGCCCGATTGTAGCTGAGATAGGCTCCAGCGCCCCCCGCGACCCCGAAGGGAAGACGCGGTAGAAAATGGATGGATGGATGGATGGGAATAATTAGTCTCCAATGATTCACGAGTGGTGCCTACACATGGTTACGAGGGATATCTTATTTCTGTGTTAATGTTGTCGGGAGGCCATGAAATTGTGGCGACTGAGCTTCCAGTTTTTTTTTTTTATCATAAAATATACGAAAACTTTGTTTTTACAGCAAATTATTTCAAATGGAAAAACTGTGCAAGTTTTATTTTTAAGGCAAAATTCTGTCTGTCAATCTTGAGCATAAATTCTATGGTCATTTTACAGTGCATTACGATAACTGAACAAACAATTTTATTTTTTTATTTTTTTTTTAACACTGCATTAATGGCAAAATGGTACTACTTAGATTTTTACGGTAAAATTCAAACGACTGGGTTGCCAGTTTTTTACCATTAAAATCTATGGTCATTGTTTTTACAGTGCATTAGTGTAAATGGAAAAAGGGTATAACTTATATTTTTACCGTAAAATTCTGGCGATTGAACTGCCATTTTTACTGTAAAATCTATGGTCGTTGTTTTTACAATGCGTTACCCCAAATGGAAAAAAGGTACTATCTTTATTGTTATGGTAAAATGCTGTTGACTGGGCTGACAGTTTTTCTGGTGACCAGTTTTCTACCGCAAAATATATGGCTGCTGTTTTTACCGTACATTACTGGAAATGGAAAACGCTACCATTTATATATTTCTAGTTCAATTCTAGCAACTGAGCTGCCAGTTTTTGACTGTAAAATCTACTGACTTGTTTACAGTACACTGTTGGGAGATTGGGCTTTTTCTAGATCAATCTAATTCTTGAAGAAAAACCCTATATATGCTGTTTAATACAGACCAATTAAATGATGCTAGTGGCCACTTTGATATATTTGTTTGTGCATTAAAGATGCTAAAATCCATCCAATGTAAGTCAAAACAGCCACGTCCTAGCCTTATGCTAAAGGTGACAAAGCAATCTGGTGTAATGTCTAATAATATCTCATTAATAATGGATTCAGTTTAGTTTTAGAATATGCCAAGTAGGGGTGTGGGAAAAAATCGATTCGAATTCAAATTGCGATTCTCACGTTGTATCGATTCTCATTTTTCAAAAATCGATTTTTTAAATTTTTTTATTTTTTATTAATCAATCCAACAAAACAATACACAGCAATACCATAACAATGCAATCCAATTCCAAAACCAAACCCAACCCAGCAACACTCAGAACTGCAATAAACAGAGCAATTGAGAGGAGACACAAACACGACACAGAACAAACCAAAAGTAGTGAAACAAAAATGAATATTATCAACAACAGTATCAATATTAGTAACAGTGATTAAATCCCTCATTGACATTATCATTAGACATTTATAAAAATAAAATAAAAATGAACAATAGTGTCACAGTGGCTTACACTTGCATCGCATCTCATAAGCTTGACAACACACAGTGTCCAATATTTTCACGAGGATAAAATAAGTCATATTTTTGGTTCATTTAATAAAACACATTTACATTATTGCAATCAGTTGATAAAACATTGTCCTTTACAATTATAAAAGCTTTTTACAAAATCTACTACTCTGCTTGCATGTCAGCAGACTGGGGTAGATCCTGCTGAAATCCTATGTATTGAATGAATAGAGAATTGTTTGGAATCGTAAAAATATCGTTTTTGAATCGAGAATCGCTTTGAATCGAAAAAAATCGATTTATAATCGAATCGTGACCCCAAGAATCGATGTTGAATCAAATCGTGGGACACCCAAAGATTCGCAGCCCTAATGCCAAGGGCCAATAAAAAAATTAGTTTTGGAACTAAAATGACCCCCGAGCCGCACTTTGGACACCCCTAATTTACAGAGTTTCTATTTAGGAAAGATGTACAGTATAGTGTAGTACAGGGGTGTCAAACTCATTTTAGATTGGGGGCCACTACGAGAAAAATCTACTTCCAAGTGGGCTGGACTGGTAAAATCACAGCACGATAACTTAAAAATAAAGACAACTTCAGATTGTTTTCTTTGTTTAAAAATAGAACAAGCACATTCTGAAAATGTACAAATCATAATGTTGTTGGTTTTTTTTTACACTTACATGTTGCGGTTAATAGTATTCTATCTTTATTTGTCGTTATTTATACTTTCTGAATAAATGATGTGATAATGTTCATCAGTCAACTCATTGGTGTTCATTTTCAATCTATCAAGATAAAATAATAATATCAAAATCAAATTACAGGATGTTATTTATGTAGTTTGCTCTTTTTCCTCGACTGTTTTTAACTTTTTTTAACTGTTTTTAACTTTTTAACTGCTTTTTATCCAACAAATTGTTCTTAGGGTAATTTGTATTTGTTTTTTCAATGTGTATTTTACTTCTGTTTTAAATGTTATTTTTTTAGTCTGTCCTTTGCCTCTATTTCTTTGTGGTGTACAGCCCTTTGTTCTTCAACTGTGGTTGTTTTTAAAGGGCTTTATAAATAAAGTTGGTATGGTATGGTATGGTATGGTGCATTAATATCATGTGGTTTATTTATTTTACATATGTAACATCATCTACACAGATACAAAGAATTGTGATTGCGACATCTAGTGGACACATTTAGAACAGCAGTTTTTTTAGTTCCAAAATTTTGGCTCATTTTTATACTTGGCAAGCTCATCCCACCGTACGTTTGACACCCCTTGTATAGTACAATAATAGTTTGAACATTTTCCTACCAAAAAAAATCCTGGTTTTGAATACCATCACGCTCCTATCATTTTGGTCTTCATTTTAAGCTGGGATTTCAAGTTCAATGCATGCTGAATTGATGTGTATCGGTGTGGTTTTAGCTTCACATGCATTCTTATCACTTGTCTGTCCATGTTGTGGCTTCAGAAGGCATTTGTTGTGGTAAAAATGTGTTTCTTTGAGCGGCCACTTTGTAGTTTTCATAAGTTGTCCATTGCGGGCGTGGGCAGGCGGTGTCAGGTAAATGAGGTTTTTGCTATTTGAAGACCTTAGCTGTCATCATTTCCTTAAATATATGCATAAGTATGATCTTCTGTCAAAAAAAAAAAAAAGGAAATGGAAAATTATGCAAATAAGTTTCCTACCGCGTGAGATGGTTATCTACGTCTCCCCTGTTTGCTGTATACTAACGAGCATGTAAGTACAGTACTTTACACCTCTGTAATATCTGGTTACACAAAACAACATTATTTATTCTTTTACTGAACAACAAATAACATTTTACTCTGTGACGTGGAGTTCATGGCCAAAAAGCACCTGCTCAACTGAAGAATGATGCGTTGGAGAAAGGAGGCTGTGAGAGTAGGCCGCCACTTCCTGTTGTGGCTTGTGACACCAGTTGCAGTCTCGACATCGACATGTGGGTGTTTCTTGCTCAACATCTCACGCTGCCGCTGCCACATTTCTCCTGCCAAACGTGATATTTAGGACACACTTTGGTTTCGGTAAGCACACAGCTCAAAGAGGCGTGTCGGATCTATGGAAGTAATATTGGAGCAAAACCATTTGCAAAGGCGTATCTCAATCTGTGTGTTTGTAATAAGGTGACCACATGTGAGAAGCGCTGTCATTCGGGACGGGAGTAAAATAATAGAATAGAATAGAATAGAAAGTACTTTATTGATCCCTAGGGGAAATTCAGCACCACAGTTCGCTCACAATAAACAATAAACATTTAGGTATATTTTACATGTGAATAATATAAATACAGTCTATTATACAGCATTATTCACATGTAAATAATATAAATGCAGTGTATTATACAGCATTATTCACATGTGAATAATATAAATACAGTGTATTATACAGCATTATTCACATGTAAATAATATAAATACAGTCTATTATACAGCATTATTCACATGTAAATAATATAAATACAGTCTATTATACAGCATTATTCACATGTAAATAATATAAATACAGTCTATTATACAGCATTATTCACATGTAAATAATATAAATTGTCATGTCTGTGTTGATCATGTTTTTGTTTGGCCATGTGCTGTTTGGTTTTGGACTCTTTTTAGTTCCTGCTTTTCACTCCCTTGTTTTGTTTCCATGGTTACCCATTAGTTTCACCTGTTCCACGTTTGGACTCATTGTGCACTCTTGTTTGTCACCATAGCAACCCATTAGTTTTCACCTGCCCTCACGACTCACGCACCTGTCTTTAATCATGTCACAATTATTTAAACCGATTGTTGCCAGGAAGTCTCCCTAGAGACATCATACCCCTGACACACTCTCCACACACCCTTATGACCCTTGCTGCTCTTTTTTATGCCGTTTTCTCGTCCAAGTAAGTTTTCTTTATTCATGCCATAGTTTGCAAGTTTTGTTTCATTGTTCATAGTTTCTGCCTTTGTGCAAGGTTTGTGTTTATAGTCAAGTTTTGTACTTCTGCCCTTGTGCGCGCCTTTTGTTTATTCTTTTTTTGAGTGTTAAAATTAAATATGTATTCACCTGCACGTCATGTCTGGTCCAAATCATTTGCACCACGGGAGAACAAATCACGCCATAGTTCTAGTCATGACATAAATACAGTGTATTATACAGCATTATTCAAATGTGAATAATATAAATACAGTGTATTATACAGCATTATTCAAATGTGAATAATATAAATACAGTCTATTATACAGCATTATTTAAATGTGAATAATATAAATACAGTCTATTATACAGCATTATTCACATGTGAATGATATAAATACAGTGTATTATACAGCATTATTCACATGTAAATGATATAAATACAGTCTATTATACAGCATTATTCACATGTAAATAATATAAATACAGTCTATTATACAGCATTATTCACATGTAAATAATATAAATACAGTCTATTATACATTCTAATACAGTCAAAAAGGAACATAGGGGGCGGTAAAGCTCGGTTGGTAGAGTGGCCGTGCCAGCAACTTGAGGGTTCCTGGTTCGATCCCTGCTTCCGCCTTCCGAGTCACTACCGTTGTGTCTTTGGGCAAGACACTTTACACACCTGCTCCCAGTGCCACCCACACTGGTTTAAATGTGACTTAGATATTGGGTTTCACTATGTAAAAGTGCTTTGAGTCACTAGAGAAAAGCGCTATATAAATATATTCACTTCACTTCAATATGCATTATACAGTCTGATGGCTGTAAGAGTATAAAGTCGCTGCTCCTTCGCATTGAAAGGAGCCAGGTGAGATGGTGGGGGGATGTGGTTAGGATCAGTGTTGCCACCTTTCAGAACTGGAAATAAGGAACACTCCTCACGGCGGCACGGCAAAACTGCACGGCCGAAAGAAATTTGAGGGTTTGGCTCCCCAAATCCCTGAAATGCATAGAAACATGTGTATCTTCATCCAACCATCCATCTTCTTCCGCTTATCCGAGGTTGGGTCACGGGGACAGCAGCCTAAACAGGGAAGCCCAGACTTCCCTCTCCCCAGTCACTTCATCCAGCTCCTCCCGAGGGATCCCGAGGCATTCTCAGGCCAGCTGGGAGACATAGTCTTCCCAACGTGTCCTGGGTCTTCCCCGTGGCCTCCTACCGGGCGGACGTGCCCGAAACACCTCCCGAGGGAGGCGTTCGGGTGGCATCCTGACCAGATGCCCGAACCACCTCATCTGGCTCCTCTCGATGTGGAGGAGCAGCGGCTTTAGTTTGAGCTCCTCCCGGATGACAGAGCTTCTCACCCTATCTCTAAGGTAGAGCCCCGCCACCCGGCGGAGGAAACTCATTTTGGCCGCTTGTACCCGTGATCTTGTCCTTTCGGTCATAACCCAAAGCTCATGACCATAGGTGAGGATGGGAACATAGATCGACCGGTAAATTGAGAGCTTTGCCTTCCGGCTCAGCTCCTTCTTCACCACAACGGATCGATACAGCGTCCGCATTACTGAAGACGCCGCACCGATCCGGCTGTCGATCTCACAATCCACTCTTCCCTCACTTTTGAACAAGACTCCGAGGTACTAGAACTCCTCCACTTGGGGCAAGATCTCCTCCCCAACCCGGAGATGGCACTCCACCCTTTTCCGGGCGAGAACCATGGACTGTGTATCTTGTATATGAAAAAACTAAATGCTTTGATTTAATTGACATTATTTCACACGTCATATTAGCCTCTGGGCCCTGGCCCCTGGGGTCACTTGGTGGTCAGTAAGGAAGGGGAAGTCAAGAAAGGATTTAGTCATACTTAAATGACTGCCGTAGCATCTCACCCACCACAACATACTTAAAATACTCAGATGACACAGCCATTCTCGCACTCCTCTCCAACAGTCAATCCATCCTGGACTATCATAACACAGTCAAACATTTCACAGAGTCATGCACAGCCAGTTATCTGGAAATCAATGTCAATAAAACAAAAGAAATATGGTTCAACCCCCCCTCACCTCAGAACCCCATCATCATAAACACACAAACAGTTAAAACAGTTGACACTTTTAAATACCTGGGCATAACCTTGGACAATAAACTCACCTTTGATCAGCACACCACGGACATTCAAAAAAGAAGTCAACAAAGACTGTCAGCCATCCGAAAACTTAAAGGACTATACCTTGCACCTCATCTCCTGTTATTACTTTACCAAAGCATTGTTCAACCCATCCTTCTTTACTGTTCCACATGTTTTTTTCACCATGCTTTCTGTAACCAACCGGACCAAACTCACACGCAGTACAAACATAGCAGCTAAAGTCATCGGCCTACCCACACCCAACATTTCAGACTTAAACCACAGGTCCATCACCCGACTGGCAAAAACAATAGTCCAGGATATCACTCACCCACTACACCAATACATCATCCCACTACCATCAGGGCGCAGGTACAGAACTATCAAATTCCGGAGGGCCCGCCTCAGGAAAAACCTTATCCCTGCAGCTATAGCCGCCCTTAACAGCAGGCCCGGCCGACCTGTCTGACAAGCCTGTAAATGTGTGTTAGTCATGTATGATGTCTTTGTTTGTTTTTTTGTGTGATGTGTAATGTCTGGTGTTTAAATGTACGGCAGTGGCAATGAATTTCCCCAAGGGGACCAATAAATCTAATCTAATCTAATATAAAGTTTAAAGTGCTTTATTTGCAATGAACATTGCTAAAGTGCTGTAAATTAGACAAAGATTTGCAGTTTAATACCCAAAGAACTAAATGAAACACTTGAACTTGTGTATACATGTTTAGATAAATGATTATGTCCCTGTATCGTAGCGAGCCTGAACTTGAGCATATAGGCCTGGCCTATTGTATTGAGCGATATTTCCTGCATCTACAGGTACTTTGTTTTAGCAATCAAGAATATTTCAGTTGGTTATATCCTTCTTTGTGGGGACATTGTTGATTGTCATGTCATGTTCGGATGTACTTTGTGGACGCCGTCTTTGCTCCACAGTAAGTTTTTGCTGTCGTCCAGCATTCTGTTTTTATATACTTTGTAGCCAGTTCAGTTTTAGTTTCATTCTGCATAGCCTTCCCTAAGTGTCAATGCCATTTTTTAGGGGCACTCACCTTTTGTTTATTTTTGGTTTAAGCATTAGACACCTTTTTACCTGCGCACTGCCTCCCGCTGTTTTCGACGTCTACCAAGCAATTAGCTACCGGCTGCCACCTACTGATATGGAAGAACATTACACGGTTACTCTGTCGAGCCCTAAGAAAGCAACGACACTCAACAACAACACATCATTTGGTTTGCAAAAAATATTTTTAACCCAAATAGGTGAAATTAGATAATCTCCCACAGTAGTTGAAAAACACTGAGCTACATACAACTCCACTACCCAGCATGCCACAGTAGTGATGAGCATGTGCAGTGACCTCGTTGAGTGTTGTTGTATGTAGCCATGCCGGCAGCTTGAATGTTGTTATGAGCACGCTGTGAGTAAACCTTTGAGAATTCAGCCAACACGCCTCGTCTGCATTTATTACAACAAGACAGACAACACAATGTTCATCCAAAATGCAAAAATGGGTGGTTGTTTGTGTGATGACAAAATGAACCAGAAACAGTATTTTAGCTTTTCCTTTGCGATTAGCATGGTTGTAGCATAACGCTAACAGCCTTGTTCAGCAGAAGTCCTATTGTCATTTAAAAAAAGTCTCATTAAATAGTTGTCCAACTTTTGTTTCAGAAATAAAAATAGAAAAAATGGGTCAAAATTTGTTTTTTGATTTGCTTTTAAGAATTGGAAATGGCCCTGCGATGAGCTCGAATGCAGCTGAGATAGGCACCGCGACCCCAAAAAGGACAAGCGGTAGAAAATGGATGGAAGGTACACGGACCCGGAAGCCAAGGCTTATATTTGCCTATACTATACATTCACTAAAGATTAGATTGCCTGGAACACCAACGTTCAAAAAAATCAGTGAGATGAAAGTAATCTTTGCTATATTTTAAATATAATTTTCCATTATTTCACCTTTCTAGGCTTTCTTTAACAAAGAACTACTTGTCTTCAACTCATCACTGAGCTTGTTCCACCATTTAACTCCTAAAACTGAAATACATTTGTATTTTATGTTCGTTCTTATTTTGCATATTTCAAAAACCAATATCCCTCGTAAATTATAATTTTGTCCTCTTAATTTAAATAACCTACAAGCTGGAAGGCTGTTGTTCTTTACTCGAAACACAATTTCCATTGTTTTTAAAAACACAACATCTGAAAATAATAACACATTAGAACTTATGAATAATGGATTGGTAGATTGGTACGTCATAACATTACTAAAAGTGTATTTGAGTACAAAATACTATTGATTGATTGAGTTATTTCTAACATGAACACACTTACAATATAATACATCACACATCATTTCGTACCATTTCTCTTTACATCATGTCCGAAAAGAAGTAGGAAGAAGCAAGGCTTACCGTATTTTTCGGAGTAAAAGTCGCACCGGAGTATAAGTCGCACCTGCCGAAAATGCATAATAATGAAGGAAAAAAACATATATAAGTCGCACTGGAGTATAAGTCGCACCAAGAATAGACATTTGAAAGGCAATTTTAAATAAAGAATAGTGAACAACAGGCTGAATAAGTGTACGTTATATGAGGCATAAATAACCAACTGAGAACGTGCTTGGTATGTTAACGTAACATATTATGGTAAGAGTCATTCAAATAACTATAACATATAGAACATGCTATACGTTTACCAAACAATCTGTCACTCCTAATCGCTAAATCCCATGAAATCTTATACGTCTAGTCTCTTACGTGAATGAGCTAAATAATATTATTTGATATTTTACGCTAATGTGTTAATAATTTCACACATAAGTCGCTCCTGAGTATAAGTCGCACCCCCGGCCAAACTATGAAAAAAACTGCGACTTATAGTCCGAAAAATACGGTATTTAGTCCTACCCCCACTTCAGAGCATTAACAAATACATATGCTCATTTACTGTCTTCTTTTTGTGACACAGTTACATCAGTGAATGATATAAGACAGCGGTTCTTGCAATAGATATATAAGTCAGTCATGAATAACATACTGAGATGAAGAATATCTCGTTTTCAATAAAGTTGAAGGTATTTCCCACAATTCTTCTTCCTTGTACTTTGTAAGCATTCTTAATTTGAACAGCTTCTTAAACTGGATCATATTATTACATTGTAGTGTTGTAACAATACCAATATTTTGGTACCGGTACCAGTACCAAAATGTACCAAAATGTATTTCGATACTTTTCGATACTTTTCTAAATAAGGGGGACTACAAAAAATTGCATTATTGGCTTTATTTTAACAAAAAATCTTAGGGTACATTAAACATATGTTTCTTATTGCAAGTTTGTCCTTAAATAAAATAGTGAACATACTAGACAACTTGTCTTTTATTAGTAAGTAAACAAACAAAGGCTCCTAATTAGTCTGCTGACATATGCAGTAACATATTGTGTCATTTATATAATTCTGTTATTTTGTTAAAATTATGAGGGACAAGTGGTAGAAAATTAATTATTAATCTACTCGTTCATTTACTGTTAATATCTGCTTACTTTCTCTTTTGACATGTTCTATCTACACTTCTGTTAAAATGTAATAATCACTTATTCTTCTGTTGTTTGCTACTTTATATTAGTTTTGCATGATACCACAAATTTAGGGATCAATCCGATACCAAGTAGTTACAGGATCATACATTGGTCATATTCAAAGTCCTCATGTGTCCAGGGACATATTTCCTGAGTTTATGAACATAATATACATTTAAAAAAAACAAAAGATTTTGTGATGCTAAAAATACCGATGTAATCATAGTAGTATCAACCATACGCTACTGTACTTGGTATCATTACAGTGGATGTCAGGTGTAGATCCACCCATGGCGTTTGTTTACATTTTAATGCCAGTGAGCTACGGTGTGTAGTGAAGCATGTTTAGCTATTCCTCGTCCTGCAGGGATGATACTTGTAGGAAACTTACTTTATTTGTCGCCATGGAGGTGAGGATTAGTGATTTAGAAGTAGCTAAAACACTGCAGACTGGGGCTGGACTTTAGCCGCTAGTTAGCTAGCCATGTTTTAAAGCACCTCATCCTGAGAGCGTTTCAGTGTTATAACTTCACCTTTATCGTTAGTTTTCAAGCCAAAATGCATCCGTTCTCCCTTTTCTGTCTACACACTGTGTCTGCTTGTAAGTACTCTGTGATTGTGCGCTGACGAACATGCTCCTCTGCTCTTAAACCAGCAATGTCACAACGTGACGACGACTGGGGGTCGGAGGGTTGGGGGAAAGGTACTTTTTAGAGGCGGTGTAGTACCGAATATGATTCATTAGTATCGCGGTACTGTACCGGTACTAATACCGGTATACCGTACAACCCTAGTACATTGTTTAATTTATTTGCTCAATCCATTCCATAATTTACTTCCAAATACTGATATGCTAAAGGTCTTAAGTGTTGTATTTACATACAAATGTTTTAAATTATATTTTTCTCTAATGTTATATTCATCCTCTTTAGTTGAGAAGAATCGTTGTACATTCTTGGGTAGCAGGTTATAGTTTGTTTTGTACATCATTTTAGCTGTTTGCAAATGCACGAAGTCGATGAATTTCAATATTTTTGATTCAATAAATAAAGGGTTTGTATGTTCTCTATATCCAACATTATGTATTATTCTAACTGATCTGTTTTGTAACACCGTTAGTGAATGAAGAGCATATTTGTAATAATTTCCCCATATTTCTACACAAAACCTCAGATAGCGAGCAGTAGGGAATATGGAGAGATTTTTGATCCAGATTATATTTTGCTTTATTCATTATTGAAATATTTCCTGCCACCTTCTGTTGCATATTTTTATATGAGATTTCCAGTTCATTTTATCATCTATTATTACAGCTTAAAATCTGGTTTCTTTTACCCTTTCAATATTTATTCCGTCTATATTTGTGTATGACGTTCTTTTCTACTGTTACCAAATAACATTATATTTAGTATTTTTGACCCCTCAGTTACTGCTAAAATATGAACGTTTACTTGCATTGAGTGATGGAAAGTCCATTATAATTTTTCTTGGCTTCACCGCCAACTCGAGTGCGAGTTGGCGTCGTGTTTAAAGAGAGTATGGCCAAATACACTTTGCTACCAAGGACGTGTGCGGCTGTGCCCGGAAGCATGCAATTGCTTTAGTTTTCCTGAATAAATAAACCAAAATAATAGGTCTATACATAGTTGTCCACATAAGCCAGCTCATAAACTTCCATTAAAACATGCTTTTATTTTGTGAAAGTATAATTTTACAACCGTATTTGACGCACTCTATTTAGGATAATTTTTATTGAGGCGGATGAGATTTGAGTAGTAATTAGTTTTAGCTGTGGTCAGAGCGTATTTATAAGTTACTAAACTATCACCCATGCTTGATGGAAAACCTCAAGTTTAGTCGCACGGCATTTGTGTTCCAGCTTTCTCCATAATAGTTTAAGAGCTCTGGTTTCTTCTGTGAACCTAGGGGTACACCTTTTAGGGGCCTTTTTAAGATTTAGCGGTGCTATACTATCAATGGTGTTGCGCAGGGCATTGTTAAAGTTGTTAGTGAGGTTATCGATACAGCCCATATAATTTGGGAATGGCGCCATTACCGAAGGCAGTAAGCCAGCAAGAGTCATAGTTGTGACAGCATTATTGTGGCGGCTGCTAAAGCATTTATTATTAGTAGTTAGTTGACAATGAGTCAGAATTTTAAATTTTATAAGGTAGTGATCGGACATTACTTTAATGTACGGGAGTACCATAACTTTGGAGGTGGTGACATCCCGGAAAAGGACTGGATCTATCGTATTACCGTTGCAATGCGTGGGTTCATTTATTATTTGTGTAAGACCACAGCTATCAAATTAAGTCTGGAGCGCCATGCACAGAGGGTCTAATGGGGTATTCTTATGGATATTAAAATCCCCCATTATAACTAATTATCTGCTTTATAATTAGTTATTATCTACTAGATCAGCAACAAACTCTGAAAATTCGCTGATAAAGTCAGAATAGAGCCCAGGGGGGCAATAGATAACTGACAGATAGAGAGGTAGCAGTGTGACAGACCTCATAGTAAGCACCTCAAATGATTTATATTTATTACTTCGGTTAAGGATAAGTTTTTAAGCTTTTCATTAGATATTAGTGCGACCCCTCCGCCCCTTTAAAGGGGACGAGTAATATGTGCACTTGTATAGTTAGGAGAAGATGCCTCGTTAAGTGGAAAAAATCCATCTGATTTTAGCCAAGTCTTACTGAGACCAATGACTTTAAGATTGTTGTTTCTAATCACCTCGATAACTAATAGCGCTTTGGGAGGCAATGATCTGATGTTTAAAAAGCCATATACCATATTATAGGTAGTGGGCTGTTTTGAGGCATTTTTGTTAATGGTATCCGTAGTACTGATATGTATAACGTTACGTCTATTTCGTGTGATGCGCGTTAAAAATGTCGATCACATCTAGGAATTGATATGGTGGGGATCTTGAGATTATTTTCTTGGTGCATACATTTTACACAACAAAACTACTCTTTTTAATTATTTGGGGTTTTGCCCTCAAAGTCCCCTTGTCTGCAGATAATTATTCCCTGAATTTTTAAGCATTAACAAAAACTACAGAGTATGATTTGAAAAAAAGAATATCAACCTAATTACCCTTGGAATCGACACCACCAATTTATGTATAGATCCGACCTCTTCTTTCGTGCCGTGTTCTGACTGCGACAATGTTGACACACCAACAGTTGTTGTTATATTATCCTCTTTTTAACTCTTATTAATCTACTTGTTAATGTTCTCTTAATAACTGCTTACTTTCTGCTATAACGTGGTTCCATCTACTTCTTAAACTTTACTCAGAATTTATTTCTCGGTGTGGTTTAAAGCTAGCTTAGCGGTTAGATTAGCTATTAGCATGCCTTCTCCTGATTTGCTCTCAGTGTGTTGCCTATCATGTTTAGCCTCGTCTTCCACTGATAATGGTAATTGATGATTTAAAATATACGAAAAAATGCTATTTATTTGGAGTTTATGTAGAAGTGATTATTATTAAAACTGTGTATGAAGATACATAATTAGCTGCTAGCCGCTTGTCATCCAGGTCAGTGGTCCCCAACCACCGGGCCGCGGCCCGGTACCGGTCTGTGGATCGATTGGTACCGGGCCGCACAAGAAATAAAAATAAATAAATACATTTTTTTTAAAAACACATTTTCTTTTTCTTTTTTATTAAATCAACATAAAAAACACAAGTTACACTTACAATTAGTGCACAAACCCAAAAAAACTCCCCTCCCCCAAAAGGGTAGTTTCTTTCTGTCATTAATATTTCTGGCTCCTACATTATATATCAATATAGATCAATACAGTCTGCAGGGATACAGTCCGTAAGCACACATGATTGTATTTTTTTATGACAAAAAGAAAAAGAAAAAAAAGAAAAAAAAATACCATACCCCCCAAATTTTCAAGCGTTGACCGGTCCGCAGTTACAAAAAGGTTGGGGACCACTGATCCAGGTGACTAAAAATATATAGTGCGAGCGAAAGAGAACCGGCGTTTGTGATTGGCACTAAAAATCATTAATTGGCAATGATGATCACGTACATTTTCACAAAAATCATTTGATACTGATTGTGGCCGATCAGCATAAATAACCCTTGTATGTTCAGACTGTTTATAGCAGAGGTGTCAAAGTCGTTTTCACTGAGGGCCACATCGCAGTTATGTTTGGCCCCAGAGGGCCGTTTCTAACAGTGAATACTATTATTATACAATTTTTTGATGCATTTTATTAGGGGATTTTTTTCAAACTAAAATGTAAAAAAAATATGGTAAGTTGCAATAATTTCCCCTCAAAATGGAGTGTATATTACTGTAAATGGAAAAACAGTACTGCTGTTTGTATGGTTAAAAAAGGCAGCTCAGTTGCCAGAATGTTACTGTAAAATGTACATTTGATTTTTTTACTGTAATAAAAAAAAAAACTGCAAATTTACAGTAACATTTTGGCACCTGAGCTGCCAGTTGTTTTTTGTTTTGTTTTTTTTACCGCAAATCAACAACTGTAGATTTTCCGGTGTATTACTCTAAATACCAAAACGCCACCACAGTTTTTTAGAGTAAAAAAAGTACTGTTTTTTTCATTTAGAGAAAACTGCTATAAAAACCACAGTAAATTTCACAATTATACCACAAAATCTATTGCTACCTTCACATTGCACAATTTGATGGATAACTTGATTTGAAATCATTATTATTAGTATTTATTTCTGATTTTAAAAATGGTTTGAATGTTTGATAATATATTTTTGCATAATTAGACACTATTTAAGTGAACAAAATTTGCGATTGCATGGAGTACTTTTTTTTTCTCTCCCAAAATAGAAATAAAGAATTCATTTAGTAAGAAAAAATCACCAAAAATGATTCCCGGGCGCGGCCACCGCTGCTGCTCACTGCTCCCCTCACCTCCCAGGGGGTGATCAAGGGTGATGGGTGAAATGCAGAGAATAATTTCGCCACACCTAGTGTGTGTGTGACAATCATTGGTACTTTAACTTTAATTTTAAAAGTTACAGTACTTTATTGATACATAGTATTTCCAGGCTTTCGAGGGCCAACTAAAATGAAGTGGAGGGCCACATCTGGCCCCCGGGCTTTGAGTTTGACATCAGCTGTTTATAGTGTGTCCTCACCGAATTCAACTAAGAAATACACAAAAACATATAAAGTGACTGGGTATTTATAAGAAACTTGTCATCAAATATTTACACCCTGATCAGTTCTATCGACCTGTTTTTGTTACTTTTTGCCTTCTTTACAAATCCAGGTCTCCAAAGAGCTCTCTGAGAATTCGCCATGGCCGCCGACCCTGCAGCAGAACTACCTTTCTTCTTCGGCAGCATCAGTCGCGCTGACGCTGAGCAGTATTTGAAGCTGGCCGGCATGTCAGACGGGCTCTTCTTGCTGCGCCAGTGTTTCCGAAATCTGGGTGGCTATGTCCTCTCCATGGTGTGCAACATTGAGTTCCACCATTACACCATTGAGAAACAGCTTAACAACACCTACTGCATCGCACGAGGCAAACCCCACTGTGGGCTTTCAGAGCTGTGTGAGTTCTACAGCAAGGACCCTGATGGGCTGGTGTGTGCTCTGAGGAAACCCTGCTTACGCTCCCCGGATACAGCGATCCAAACCGGTGTGTTTGACAGCCTGAAGGAACACATGTTGAAGGAATATGTCAAGCAGACCTGGGGCCTTGAGGTTGGTGACACACTCACTCACTCAATGGTGCCTCATTGAGGCATTCTGTAATTACAGTCCTGGTCAAAAGTTTACATACACTCGTAAAGAACATAATGTCATAGCTGTCTTGAGTTTCCAATCATTTCTACAACTCTTATTTTTTTGTGATAGAGTGATTGGAGCACATACTTGTTGGTCACAAAAAACATTCATGAAGTTTGGTTCTTTTATGAATTTATTATGGGTCTACTGAAAATGTGACCAAATCTGCTGGGTCAAAAGTATACATACAGCAATGTTAATATTTGGTTACATGTCCCTTGGCAAGTTTCACTGCAATAAGGCGCTTTTGTAGCCATCCACAAGCTTCTGGCAAACTTCTGGTTGAATTTTTGACCACTCCTCTTGACAATACTGGTGCAGTTCAGCTACATTTGTTGGTTTTCTGACATGGACTTGTTTCTTCAGCATTGTCCACACGTTTAAGTCAGGACTTTGGGAAGGCCATCCTAAAACCTTAATTCTAGCCTGATTTAGCCACTCCTGTACCACTTTTGATGTGTGTTTGGGGTCATTGTCCTGTCAGAACACCCAACTGCGCCCAAGACCCAACCTCCGGGCTGATGATTTTAGGTTGTTCTAAAGAATTTGGAGGTAATCCTCCTTTTTCATTGTCCCATTTACTCTCTGAAAAAGCACCAGCTCCATTGGCAGCAAAACAGGCCGAGAGCATAATACTACCACCAACATGCTTGATGGTAGGGATGGTGTTCCTGGGATTAAAGGGCTCACCTTTTCTCCTCCAAGCATATTGCTGGGTATTGTGGCCAAACAGCTAAATTTTTGTTTCATCTGACCACAGAACTTTCCTCCAAAAGGTTTTATCTTTGTCCATGTGATGTCAGTTATGTCTATTATCCATCCATCCATCCATTTCCTACCGCTTGTCCCTTTCGGGGTCGCGGAGGGTCGCTGGAGCCTATCTCAGTTGCATTCGGGCGGAAGGCGGCGTACACCCTGGACAAGTCGCCACCTCATCACAGAGCCAACACAGATAGACAGACAACATCCACACTCACATTCCCACACTAGGGCCAATTTAGTGTTGCCAATCAACCGATCCCCAGGTGCATGTCTTTGGAGGTGGGAGGAAGCCGGAGTACCCGGAGGGAACCCACGCAGTCACGGGGAAAACATGCAAACTCCACACAGAAAGATCCCGAGCGCAAGATTGAATCCAGAACCTTCGTATTGTGAGGCAGATGCACTAACCCCTCTCCACCATGCTGCCCCAGTTATGTCTATTATGCAAAATCAAATGTCTTACCTGTTGGTACCTCTTTTTGTTTAACTATCATCCCCATAAGTCCCAAAAATTAGAAATCTAACCTTGGTGGCATAGTGGAGATATTTATAAAACAATCTTCCTTTTTTTCAAACATGCTCCAAACGACCCATTTTAATTAGAACATTTAGTGACGTATTTTGCCTTAGTTACATCAGCGGATATCTCCATATATGGTCGTAGTTTACCGAAAGAGCTTTGCGCAAGGCCGTCATTTTTATTCAGTTGTAGTCCAAAGTTGTTTCATAAGTTCTTTATTTTTCTTTATCGTTTTATTGTGGGACAGACTGGCTCTTACATGCACATGCATGCTAAAACTCTTCGCTGTTGCCAATTCTAATAGAAAGTAGAGTATAGTTCTAACTTATATCGGTCAGTAGACTCCATATGGAGGCACTAAAAACTACAACAAGGTGACAGGGTGGAGAGGCAGTCGAAGGAGGCTTGGCCTGGAGAAGGACTTTGGAATGTAAATAAGACAGATTGGTGCATTTTGAAGAGACAAACACAAATCAGCAAAATACTAAATTTTGACCAAAGCACCTCCATTACATGTTATGTCATCAGTAGACCACAAGGAAGTTTTATAATATGTCAGGAAAAAAAATTACAAAAATGACCCTTTTAATGACTTCCCAGCATTGGCGTTGTTAGGCCTATTTTAGGGGGGGCTCAAGCCCCCCTAAAATATTCTTAAGCCCCCCTAAATAATTTGGTGTTAAAAAAAAAAAAAAATCTATTTTTTTTATTTTTTTATTTTTTTTTACAAATACATGCCGACATATTCATTATAAAGTGGCCCGAATATGAGTTTAAGTAAATAATCATATAACCTGTCATTATTCACTCAGTTTTCCCTCACTTCATAGCGTAAGGTAGAGAGCCCCTTTAGTGCGTCGGCATCCAATCCATTCCACTTGTTCATATAGAAAATGCCGACATCGCTCAAAATCCAGTCCGCATTTTCTCTGCGACCTTGCTTGCGGTCCTGCAGGTGTACGAAGCACATTAGCACACAGCACTGCAGAACAAGAACGTGAACGGATGCAAAATGGACATAAGAAACTTTTTCAAAAAAGTAAGTATTCATCACTGCTTGTAGTAAAATGTATTAGCTCCACTTTACACCAGGTCTGTGTTTGACAAAAAGTTACATTCCCGCTCTAAAACAATGCTGCTACTTAGTTAGCTAGTTAGCCTGAAATGCATCATGAAGGTCCTGGTTATTTATAAAGTTAAATGTGCACTCTTTTTTACCATTTGCTATCTTTGGGGTTATTTCCTTCTGGAGCATCAGCTGTGTTTCTCACTTTACACATGGAGGAGAACAGGAGCTGAGCTCATACACGTATGACTATCATCAGTAGATAATAATAATAATCACTCCACAACCCCTATTGACCTGTAGGAGTCAGGGCAGAGGAGCACATAAAGTGAGAGGGGAGAGGCTTCTACTGGAATGGTGAGTAGGAGAATAATGATACATATAAATACATATTAAAACAATTTTTTTTAAATGGCTTATCGACAAGCCATTTGTTTTATTAATTTCTGGGTGGATCATGTTGACTATTGGTCCTCCTAATTGTCAATCATTCTGGTGATGTTACGTAAGGACATATATATATATATATATATATATATATATATATATATATATATATATATATATAAAAGATTGCATTTGTAATCTACTTTACATTTGATTCCAAATCTCAAAGTGCTACAGAATTACAACCATTGGCGTTGTTAGGCCTATTTTGGCGTTGTAATAAATAAAAAAATTAAAAAATGGCTTATCGATAAGCCATTTGTTTTATTTGATATATATATATATATATATGTATATGTATGTATATGTATGTATATGTATATGTCCTTACGTAACATCACCAGAATGATTGACAATTAGGAAGACCAATAGTCAACATGATCCACAACATCCTCTAGTATACCTTTAAGTCTTTCATACAGTATATATATATATATATATATATATATATATATATATATATATATATATATATATATATATATATATATATATATATATATATATATATGTGTATGTGTGTATATGTATGTATGAAATACTTAGTATGTATTTATATATATATATATATATATATATAAGATAAACCGAGACACCATCTTTGTAGTCATTTTTCTCCTGCGTGGACTTCCGTCTTCCTTTACAATGAGTGAAGCTGCACGAAACCTTGTGTCTGCAATTGTAAATAATTTAGTTTTTAAGTTTTGTGCTTCTTGTAGAATCTATATAAGGTAATATACATTAGCCTATTGTTAAAATAATGGAAAAAAAACATCATTAAATATATTTGTTTTATTGTATTGTTACATTAATAGCTGTTGTATTGTTATAGGATGGCATTTCATAGGATTTTCAGAGGGAGGAAAAACCAAGACATTTAATATCCATCTATCCATCCATTTTCTACCGCTTATTCCCTTTGGGGTCACGGGGGGCGCTGGAGCCTATCTCAGCTACAATCGGGCGGAAGGCGGGGTACACCCTGGACAAGTCGCCACCTCATCGCAGGGCCAACACAGATAGACAGACAACATTCACACTCACATTCACACACTAGGGCCAATTTAGTGTTGCCAATCAATCAACCTATCCCCAGGTGCATGTCTTTGGAAGTGGGAGGAAGCCGGAGTACCCGGAGGGAACCCACGCAGTCACGGGGAGGACATGCAAACTCCACACAGAAAGATCCCGATTAATATAAAATGTAAAATGAATAAATACATAAAAAGAAAAAAAAAATGGTTAAAAGCCATCGTACCGGAGAGCATTTCATTTCGTCCCGTGCATTTTTTTTTACCGTCCCCGGGACGACGGGACTACATTGATCTCAAGCCCTGGAAGTTACATTTTATTGTTTGCATTATTTGTTTCAGCATTGCACTTTGAAGATGGTCCCTCAGCTCTTTGACAGCTTTGGCTCTTTTTCAGATCAGCAGACGGACTCTAAGTCTTTCTTATTTGCAGTATATATAAACGTTTCTCATTTCTATTCAGACTTCCATATATATTTAATTTCCTTTACAGGTTGCCATAATATATATATATACAGTGGGGCAAAAAAGTATTTAGTCAGCCACCAATTGTGCAAGTTCTCCCACTTAAAATGATGACAGAGGTCTGTAATTTTCATCATAGGTACACTTCAACTGTGAGAGACAGAATGTGAAAAAAAAATCCAGGAATTCACATTGTAGGATTTAAAAAAAATTCATTTGTAAATTATGGTGGAAAATAAGTATTTGGTCAATAACAAAAATTAAACTCAATACTTTGTAATATAACCTTTGTTGGCAATAACAGAGATCAAACGATTACTATAGGTCTTTACCAGGTTTGCACACACAGTAGCTGGTATTTTGGCCCATTCCTCCATGCAGATCTTCTCGAGAGCAGTGATGTTTTGGGGCTGTCGCCGAGCAACACGGACTTTCAACTCCCTCCACAGATTTTCTATGGGGTTGAGGTCTGGAGACTGGCTAGGCCACTCCAGGACTTTCAAATGCTTCTTACGGAGCCACTCCTTCGTTGCCCGGGCGGTGTGTTTGGGATCATTGTCATGCTGGAAGACCCAGCCACGTTTCATCTTCAAAGCTCTCACTGATGGAAGGAGGTTTTGGCTGAAAATCTCACGATACACGGCCCCATTCATTCTTTGCTTAACAGGGATCAGTCGGCCTGTCCCCTTAGCAGAAAAACAACCCCAAAGCATGATGTTTCCACCCCCAAGCTTCACAGTAGGTATGGTGTTCTTGGGATGCAAGTCAGTATTCTTCTTCCTCCAAACACGACGAGTTGAGTTTATACCAAAAAGTTCTATTTTGGTTTCATCTGACCACATGACATTCTCCCAATCCTCTGCTGTATCATCTGGCAAACTTCAGACGGGCTTGGACATGCACTGGCTTAAGCAGGGGGACACGTCTGGCACTGCAGGATTTGATTCCCTGTCGGCGTAGTGTGTTACTGATGGTAACCTTTGTTACTTTGGTCCCAGCTCTCTGCAGGTCATTCACCAGGTCCCCCCGTGTGGTTCTGGGATTTTTGCTCACCGTTCTCATGATCATTTTGACCACACGGGATGAGATCTTGCGTGGAGCCCCAGATCAAGGGAGAATATCAGTGGTCTTGAATGTCTTCCATTTTCTGATAATTGCTCCCACAGTTGATTTTTTCACACCAAGCTGCTTGCCTATTTTAGATTCACTCTTCACAGTCTGGTGCAGGTCTACAATTCTTTTCCTGGTGTCCTTCGACAGCTCTTTGGTCTTGGCCATAGTGGAGTTTGGAGTCTGACTGTTTGAGGCTGTGGACAGGTGTCTTTTATACAGATAACCAGTTCAAACAGGTGCCATTAATACAGGTAACGAGTGGAGGACAGAAGAGCTTCTTAAAGAAGAAGTTACAGGTCTGTGAGAGCCAGAGATCTTCCTTGTTTGAAGTGACCAAATACTTATTTTCCACCATAATTTACAAATAAATTCTTTAAAATTCCTACAATGTGAATTCCTGGATTTTTTTTCACATTCTGTCTCTCACAGTTGAAGTGTACCTATGATGAAAATTACAGACCTCTGTCATCATTTTAAGTGGGAGAACTTGCACAATCGGTTGCTGACTAAATACTTTTTTGCCCCACTGTATATATATATATATAAATATACTATATATAAGCCAAATTATCCCGATCCAGATATTACTTTAATTCAAGTAGTTAAGTAATATTTCCAGGGCTTGAATTTACAACCATTTTAGTCACATATGTGCCCAAAATGTAATATGTGCAACTTCAAAATATTTAGGGACAAACAATTATTGTATTGTGAGCAAAAGTCGTGGCATTAGCCTCTATGTTGTGAATTAATAACATAGAGGCTAATGCCATGACTTTCATTGTGTTTCAGTGTATCTTGAAGGATCATGCAAGTAATTGTTTCTTGTTGATGCTGTAAACAAAATGTCACTGTGCAAAGCCATGTTTGTTGTTGTAATGAACACAGATTTAAAATAAACGGACTGAAATAATAATAACAATGAATCATTTCTAAGTCTTTGTTAGCCGTTTGTGAAGTTTTGTGCTCGTGCGCTACGTTCGCTCACATCCTGTGCATCTCCTGGGGGCTAAGCCCCCCCTGTCCTTAAAAGCTGATGACGCCCCTGCTTCTCAGAGAGGCACCATGTAAAGATTAAACATAATGGGACTTGAGCCTTGTGGAACTCCACACCTTACTTCATTTGGTTCCAGAGTACATGTATCCATATTTAGACAAAAACATTGGTTTGGGAGATAAAAACGGAACCAGTTCAAAACAGTACCAGAGAGGCCAACCAGGTGTCTAAATCTATTTAGTCAAATGCAGTGGCGGGCCGTGCATTTCCCACTGTGGCCTTCAGTGATGTCTTACTTAGTCCGACTTCAATAAATACCTCTCAAAATACAATCATTTATGTCGCCACATGTCCACGGTTTGAATAATACTTTACAGAAACACACTTGTGCACTGCTGGGCATTGAATCACCTCAATTTGTCACTAGTGTAGAAAACAGACTATTTTTTGGCACATTTAAAAATCAATAAACCCGTATCAGAAGTCGTACTGTCAAAACAAAAAATTATTGTAAAAATCATATTAAATGTGAAAAAATATTTACAACGGCCATTTGATGACGTATAAGCCATTGGTACCGTTCGTAGTTGGTTGATTCGAGTGGAAGTGGAAGCCAAACCATTTCACCGCCAGAACAGCTTAACTAGTTTCTGGGGTCGGCCGGCCTCGTCTCACAAGATCTAGTTTCTCTTTAAATATCCTTGTTGAAAATGCCCTTGAAAATATATATTTGCCGCATAATCAACGTTTTGTTCTCCTTCTTTGTGGGTTGAAAAAGTGAGTACCGCTGATTTCTCCGCTGGCCGGGTATGGCTCCAGTGCCACTTTCTGCTTTTGTAAATCACAACTTGTGATTGGATACTTGGGAGTGACAAGTGAGTATCCAATCACAGTCACGTTCAACATAAGGCCACCTAGATGGGCAACTGTCAACAACTCGTGATCTGATCGGCTATCACAAATGTCTGTTAACTGTCAACCGCCACTAATGTTGATTCAGAAGGCCTCCGGCAGAATTCTTACAGCACTGGCAACAAGCTGGCTGAATTCTGATTGGATAAAAGCTCTAACTTAAAAACAGCAACACTGGAGCCTAATATGACATGAAGGGAATATGATAAATATTTTAATATATTTATAAAAAGTAAATAAAAAATCAAATGGACTTTTATTAATTTATGATCATGATATATGGTAGGCCAGCAGAGAAGGCTTTGCTGGCCCCTGACGGCACATCCATGGTCAAATGTGATGGTCTAATGTAAGATTCAACAGAATCAACACTGTGAACTTTTTATTATCTAACCTTAATTTCTATCCATCCATCCATTTCCTACCGCTTGTCCCTCTCGGGGTCGCGGGGGAGCTGAGTCTATTCCAGCTGCAGTCGGACTTATCGCTAATTTAAGACAATTCTTGAAAAATTCAGCGGAAAATTCTTGAAATTAGTACCGTCTGCCAGCAGAGTGAGCTCGTCTCTGGTACTGCTCGCACTTTCCCCTGTAATCCCGCCTGCGTAGCGAGACATACAGAGATAAAGGCATCTTGAAATGACAAAAAGCTGACAAGTTTATATTAATAATGAATAATAAAAAAACAGTTCCTATAAGGAATGTCAAGGAATGGCTAAATCAGGCTAGAATTAAGGTTTTAGAATGGCCTTCCCAAAGTCCTGACTTAAACGTGTGGACAATGCTGAAGAAACAAGTCCATGTCAGAAAACCAACAAATTTAGCTGAACTGCACCAATTTTGTCAAGAGGAGTGGTCAAAAATTCAACCAGAAGCTTGTGAATGGCTACCAAAAGCACCTTATTGCAGTGAAACTTGCCAAGGGACATGTAGCCAAATATTAACATTGCTGTATGTATACTTTTGACCCAGCAGATTTGGTCACATTTTTAGTAGACCCATAATAAATTCATAAAAGAACCACACTTTATGAATGTTTTTTGTGACCAACAAGTATGTGCTCCAATCACTCTATCACAAAAAAATAAGAGATGTAGAAATTACTGGAAACTCAAGAAAGCCATGACATTTTGTTCTTTACGTGTGTATGTAAACTTTTGACCATGACTGTACATGTATATGTATATATTTATATAAGTGTGTATACATACATATATTTTATATACATATATCATATATAAACAGTATATGTATATATATATATAGATTTATATACATATATATATATATATATGTATATCTATATATACATACTGTATATATATATTATACATACAGTATGTATATATATCTATATATATATATATCTATATATATATATGTATATCAAATGTGTATATATATACAGGTAAAAGCCAGTAAATTAGAATATTTTGAAACACTTGATTTACTTCAGTAATTGCATTCAAAAGGTGTAACTTGTACATTATATTTATTCATTGCACACAGACTGATGCATTCAAATGTTTATTTCATTTAATTTTGATGATTTGAAGTGGCAACAAATGAAAATCCAAAATTCCGTGTGTCACAAAATTAGAATATTACTTAAGGCTAATACAAAAAAGGGATTTTTAGAAATGTTGGCCAACTGAAAAGTATGAAAATGAAAAATATGAGCATGTACAATACTCAATACTTGGTTGGAGCTCCTTTTGCCTCAATTACTGCGTTAATGCGGCGTGGCATGGAGTCGATGAGTTTCTGGCACTGCTCAGGTGTTATGAGAGCCCAGGTTGCTCTGATAGTGGCCTTCAACTCTTCTGCGTTTTTGTGTCTGGCATTCTGCATCTTCCTTTTCACAATACCCCACAGATTTTCTATGGGGCTAAGGTCAGGGGAGTTGGCGGGCCAATTTAGAACAGAAATACCATGGTCCGTAAACCAGGCACGGGTAGATTTTGCGCTGTGTGCAGGCGCCAAGTCCTGTTGGAACTTGAAATCTCCATCTCCATAGAGCAGGTCAGCAGCAGGAAGCATGAAGTGCTCTAAAACTTGCTGGTAGACGGCTGCGTTGACCCTGGATCTCAGGAAACAGAGTGGACCGACACCAGCAGATGACATGGCACCCCAAACCATCACCCAACCATGCAAATTTTGCATTTCCTTTGGAAATCGAGGTCCCAGAGTCTGGAGGAAGACAGGAGAGGCACAGGATCCACATTGCCTGAAGTCTAGTGTAAAGTTTCCACCATCAGTGATGGTTTGGGGTGCCATGTCATCTGCTGGTGTCGGTCCACTCTGTTTCCTGAGATCCAGGGTCAACGCAGCTGTCTACCAGCAAATTTTAGAGCACTTCATGCTTCCTGCTGCTGACCTGCTCTATGGAGATGGAGATTTCAAGTTCCAACAGGACTTGGCGCCTGCACACAGTGCAAAATCTACCCGTGCCTGGTTTACGGACCATGGTATTTCTGTTCTAAATTGGCCCGCCAACTCCTCTGACCTTAGCCCCATAGAAAATCTGTGGGGTATTGTGAAAAGGAAGATGCAGAATGCCAGACCCAAAAACGCAGAAGAGTTGAAGGCCACTATCAGAGCAACCTGGGCTCTCATAAAACCTGAGCAGTGCCAGACACTCATCGACTCCATGCCACGCCGCATTAACGCAGTAATTGAGGCAAAAGGAGCTCCAACCAAGTATTGAGTATTGTACATGCTCATATTTTTCATTTTCATACTTTTCAGTTGGCCAACATTTCTAAAAATCCCTTTTTTGTATTAGCCTTAAGTAATATTCTAATTTTGTGACACACGGAATTTTGGATTTTCATTTGTTGCCACTTCAAATCATCAAAATTAAATGAAATAAACATTTGAATGCATCAGTCTGTGTGCAATGAATAACTATAATGTACAAGTTAAACCTTTTGAATGCAATTACTGAAATAAATCAAGTTTTTCAAAATATTCTAATTTACTGGCTTTTACCTGTGTGTGTGTGTGTGTGTGTGTGTGTGTGTGTGTATATATATATATATATATATATATATATATATATATATATATATATATATATATGTATATATTTTCCTCTTGTGTACAGCCCACTTCTGATTTCAGATCAACATGTGCAAAAAAAGTGACTTATGTAACATAATTACTAACAATCTTTTACTCTGAAGGGAGAAGCCATGAAGCAAGCGATCATCAGTCAAGCTCCTCAAGTGGAAAGGCTCATCGCCACTACAGCCCACGAGAGGATGCCTTGGTATCACGGGCAAATCCCCCGACAGGAAAGTGAGAGGCTGCTCTATCGCGGTAGTCAACCAGACGGCAAGTTTCTGTAAGTCACATTTAGCTCAAAGTGACGGTCTTGACATTTTACAGGACTTGTTTGAAGCAACCTCCTGTTCTTTGTCTGGGTTCTTTTCAGCATTAGAGACCGAGAGGAGCCGAATACTTTTGCACTCTCTGTCATGTATGGAAAAACTATTTATCACTATCAAATCATCGAAGGCAAGTCAGGAAAATATTCCATGCCAGGAGGGACACAGTTTGATACAATATGGCAGGTGCATCCATTTAAGAACATGTCCTATTTATTGACATTCACATTAATCCTGTATTGCATTTAATGTAATTTATGGCCTCTTCTAAGTCCAAATATTTTTTTTCTTGTCATTTTACTAGCTGGTAGAGTACCTGAAGATGAAATCTGATGGCTTGGTGACATGTCTTGGCGATGCATGTGTCAACGGAGCGGCTGGAAGTACTCAATCATATCTAAACATATCAGTAGTAATAATATAGCTAATTAATATTTAAATCATTTTATCTCTTGATATAGAATACAAAAATATATATGAACTGGGCCACACATGTGGTCTGCAACCTCTTTGTAAATTCATCTAAATGTAATATCCTAATTTTCATGTATCTAGCTCACAATTTAAGAAAGTAGTGAGGACAATCGAGTGTTTTTGAGAGCGGAAATAACTTGCAAAAATATATACCTTACACAAAATAGAGGGTGTCCAAAGTGCGAGACTTTTACGGCCCCCGATTTGTTTTGTTTTTTTGTAAAAATTAGATTTTTAAAAAATACGATGAAAAAATGGGAAAAATAGAGCGAAAGGCGCAATTTAGAGAGAAAAAGCTATAATATTGATACTTCTAGTAATAACTAATTAAACACCAAGATTTTGAATTATATTACAAATATACTTACAAGATTTAAAAATAGATGTATAAATATCATAATTACCTCCTCACACGATCTTTTTAGTGGTCGTTTGCCAATCCCCATAAGATAACATGATTAATTTAATTATTATCAAAAATGATGATAATGATATAATAATAATACACTATTGTTATTCTTATGATTACTAATTCATCTTATTATTTTAGTAATTCTCTCACTTATTTTCCCACCAATTTTACATATCAAATACACAGTATTCTCAGAGATACTCAGTCTTCCATATTTCCAATAAGTTTGGACTTCATGGTTAATAATTTAATGTAATTTAATTTAAATTAATTTAATTTAATTTAATTTAATTTAATTCAGTTCAATGTAATGTAATCCAAATACTTGAATTTAATCATAAATATCCCACGAAATTTAGAAACTATATACAAATATTACAGTGGCCTCACACGTTTACATATTTTTGTAGTCATCATGTGCCAATCATCTTATATAATTAAATATAATGATGAATGTAATTATTATCATGATTTTAATTATAATAAGAAATTATTGTTGCTATTACTATCATTATTATTATTATTATTAATCATTTTGATGATTCCCTTGTTCTGTTTCCCACCTATTTTTACATATGGAATATATTTTCAGAGCTACCCAGTCTTCCAGCAACAGTAAGTTTTAACTTCATGATAAAGTATTTCGTTGGTCTTACTGAGTTTATTATCTAATGAAATGGACTGTCTCTTTCTTGCAGAGGAGAATGGGCCTAAATAGCTACACACCGACCCCTCGAGGTCAGTTGCCTACATTACAACACTTAAAACCAGCAAATTGAAAGGATTGTCAATAAATTCAAAGTACATTTATTATACAGGCTAAGGAAACATTCAACTGAAAACACTTGATGAAAAAAGGTTGTATTGTCGGGGAGAACAGGATTAGTCAGTTAAGTTGCCACACGGGTTGTCTGTCACACTCGCTATGCCTCTCCACTAGAGGGTGCTGTTTCTCACGTTGTGAAAGAAAGAGCGATGGAATTTGGATCAGAGCTCACCTCCATGGTCTTTTTCTGGAGGACGAGAGTTGACTTTTTGTGGTTTTCATGTCAAATTGTAAATATTATTCTCTTCAGTATGTGTATTCTAGGTTTCTACACGATCATTTTATAACCAACACAAAGGAAACCTGTAAAAAATAAATAAAGTTATGCAAGTGGAAAATAGTGCAGAAGTCCACTCATGCCAGCAATCAGCTTCAAATGCGAAACTAATATGTGATATGATAAACTCATAGCATGCAAAGTGAGATATGTCAAGTCTTTATTTGTTATCATTTTAATGATCGTGGCTTTACAGTTTTTTGAAAATCCCACATTTTCTGGGATTTTTAAGTCGAGGTTTTCATCAACTGTAAGCCATAATCATGAAAGTAATTTAAAAAGAAGGCTTGAAAAATCTTGAGTTGCATGTTATTAGTCCATGTCATAGCTTCACCTTGTAAAGCTAAATGTTGGAATCAACAAACCTTTGTGTTGTGATCCGGATCAGTTTGTTTACGTTTTATGTCACTTGTTGTTTAAGTTCTGTTTCAGCACCCCTGTTTTGTGTTCTCTTGGTTGTCATGGGTGCTGATTATGTTCACCTGCCTCTGATTAGTGTTCGAGACACTCACCTGTTCCCGGGCACTAATCAGAGAGCTATTTAGTCCTGCCTGCCTTTCCCCGTCACTCAGTCTGGTGCTTTTGTTAGCTCTCATGCAACTGTCACGTTGGTTCCTCGTGGTTTTTCATACGCTAAGTCCCGTCTTAGTGTTTCCCTGTGAGCTATTCCGTTAGCTTCCCGTGTGCAGTCTGCACGCTCTCCTTGTGTTTGCTTGTTTTGTTCGTTTTTGTATGATTTATGCAAATAAGTAATTTCCTACCTGCACGCTGTCTCCGGAGATCCTGTGGCATCTCGGAAGAACAATCCGCGTACCACCATGCCTCCTCATACTCTCCATCGTTACACTTGGCTGATATTATAATTTTTTTTTGTTATACCTGTAGTTTAGATTAACCCAGCAGGCGCAAGACATTGAGACAACGTTAATTATACATACATGTCCTTTGAAAGTGACTTTGAAACAACGTTGCAAAATTGTTGTATTTGTAAATTGAGACAACAATGTCCAGTGTCGGATCCACGTTGTTGGTTGGGAAATTACCAAATTTCAACGGTCAAATCAACGTCACAACCTGACATTGAATAAACTGTGTCAAAAAGCACGTTTCAATAGATGCACGCTGATGTGATTTGATCTTTGATCTGGCCTATGGAATGCAGTGGTGTGCCGTCAGGACCAGCAAGGCCTTCTCTGCTGGACTAACATAACCAGAAATCATGATCATAATTAAAAATTAAATAATTTTTTTATTTACTTTCCCTAAATATCCAAAATTATTCCAATTCTCTTCATGTCATATTATGCTCCTTCCAGTGCTGTTGTTTTTAGTTTGTATCCAATCAGAATTCAGCTAGCTTATGTTGCCATGCTGTACCAAATCTGCAAGAGGCCTTCAGAATCAACAATGCGGGCGTCCGCGCACTGTAAGTGATCGGGGACATACAGTTTATAGACAATTGCGATAGCCAATCAGATCACGAGTTGTTGTCAGTAAGGCCTTCTAGATGGCCTCACGTTGAACGTGGCATTTACGCGTCCTGTGATTGGATACTCACCGGAACCGTTAGCGGATGAATTTGAGAACATAGAGTTGAGAGACAGTTGTGATAGCCAATCAGATCACAAGTTGTTGACAGTTGCTGTTCTGTTACAAGTAAAAGTTGTAAACTCGTGTTGTTAAAGTGTGTCATGCTTGTCATTTACAGGCCTACTGAAATGCGATTTTCTTATTTAAACGGGGATAGCAGGTCTATTCTATATGTCATACTTGATCATTTCGCGATATTGCCATATTTTTGCTGAAAGGATTTAATAGAGAACATCGACGATAAAGTTCGCAACTTTTGGTCGCTGATAAAAAAGCTTTGCCTGTACCGGAAGTAGCAGACGAGTAGCGTGACGTCACAGGTTGTGGAGCTCCTCACATCTGCACATTGTTTACAATCATGGCCACCAGCAGCGAGAGCAATTCGGACCGAGAAAGCAACGATTTCCCCATTTAATTTGAGCGAGGATGAAAGATTTGTGGATGAGGAAAGTGAGAGTGAAGGACTAGAGGGCAGTGGGAGCGATTCAGATAGGGAAGATGCTGTGAGAGGCGGGTGGGACCTGATATTCAGCTAGGAATGACTAAAACAGTAAACAAACACAAGACATATACAGTATATACTCTATTAGCCACAACACAACCAGGCTTATATTTAATATGCCACAAATTAATCCCGCATAACAAACACCTCCCCCCTCCCGTCCATATAACCCGCCAATACAACTCAAACACCTGCACAACACACTCAATCCCACAGCCCAAAGTACCGTTCACCTCCCCAAAGTTCATACAGCACATATATTTCCCCAAAGTCCCCAAAGTTATGTACGTGACATGCACATAGCGGCACGCACGTACGGGCAAGCGATCAAATGTTTGGAAGCCGCAGCTGCATGCGTACTCACGGTACCGTGTCTGCGCATTCAACTCAAAGTTCTCCTGGTAAGAGTCTCTGTTGTCCCAGTTCTCCACAGACCAATGGTAAAGCTTGACTGTCATCTTCAGGGAATGTAAACAATGAAACACCGGCCGTGTTTGTGTTGCTGCAGTCGGCCGCAATACACCGCTCCATTGTTCATTGAACAAATTGCAAAAGATTCACCAGCACTGATGTCCAGAATACTGTGGAATTTTGCGATGAGAACACACGACTTAATAGCTGGCCACCATGCTGTCCCAAAATGTCCTCCACAATCCGTGACGTCACGCGCTGACGTCATCATACCGAGACGTTTTCAGCAGGATATTTCGCGCGAAATTTAAAATTGCACTTTTTGCCGTATTGGCATGTGTTGCAATGTTAAGATTTCATCATTGATATATAAACTATCAGACTGCGTGGTCGGTAGTAGTGGGTTTCAGTAGGCCTTTAATTAACATTGTTACATGTGTATTTGTCACCATCATGTGGTCAGGGCAGTTAATATATATTTGAGAAGTGTGTACTTTGAATCAAACTTTATTGACCGGAAGTTGCATAAGCCAAGCAGAGAAATTTACGGTATATGTTTTAATTGCTGATGCGTTATAATTTAAAATAACCCGTTTTGTATACTCTTGATGTGACTCAATGTGTAAATGTGTTTCTGTATAGCATTTCTCCAGCAATGGTCATGTGGTGACATCAATTATGGTATTTTGAGAGGTAATCATTGAAGTCGGACATCACTGAAGGCCTAGGTGGGAAACGCACGGCCCGCCACTGTTGGAATGTCTATATTTAGGAATGTGATTGCTTCTTTTGTTGTTTTGGACTACAACTATCTTATCCTCTGACATTCCCAGAGTATATGAACGATGTTTTGATGATGAGCAGTTTTAGTGTGACAACTATCCGTTCTCCCTAGGCTCGGTACCTCTGAATGTGACTTCCAAGGCCGCCCCAGCAGCTGTACCTGCAGATGATCTTCTACTTCCAATGGACTGCGTCGGGTTCAACCCATATCATAATCCCAACGACATCAAGAAGTTTAACATTCGGAGGGACCAGCTGATGATCGACGAGGTTGAGCTCGGCTCTGGCAATTTTGGCTGCGTGAAGAAGGGAGTCCTCATGGCTGACAGGTGAGAGATGTTCCCAGTTTTGCATCTTTCATGTTGGCATGCTCACACTCTGTCGCCGTTTCCATCAGCGGCCAGATGGATGTTGCCATCAAAGTGCTGAAGAGCGACAACGAGGCGCTAGTGAAGGAGGAGATGATGAAGGAGGCAGAGATCATGCATCAGCTGAGTAATCCCTTCATTGTTCAGATGCTGGGGCTGTGCAGGGCTGAAAGTCTGATGCTGGTCATGGAGATGGCTGCCGCCGGACCTCTCAACAAGTTTCTTTTCTCAAATAAGTATGTTTCATGCAAGATGACATATTTTGTATCGATATGTTTTCAGAAGTGTTGTTAACAGACCAATGTTTGAGTGATATAGTACAGTAGTACCTCAACTTACAAACTCAAAACACTTGTATCTCAAATCAACGTCTCCATTTAAATGAATTATCCAATCCACTTTATTTATACAGCACATTTAAACAACAAAAATGTTCAAATATTATCCTTAGCTCCACCAATGACTGAATAAAAACAAAAAATAAATATAAAACCAATATAAAAAAATATGAAAATAAATATGATTAAAAACGATTTTAAAGGGAAAAAACAATTAAAACAAATTTTACAAATCAAAATTTATATTAAAAAAATAACCCCACAGAGGACCACACAACTCACGTAGTGTTAAAAGCCAAAGAATAAAAGTGGGTCTTAAGACGAGACTTAAAACACTCTACCGTGGGAGCGGTTTGAACATGGAGGGGCAGAGTGTTCCAGAGCTTAGGGCCGTCCACAGAGAATTAGAAATATAATCGGTGCCTTGCCCCCCAAAACAGCTCAATTTTAACATGTAACATGCCTTTTAAAAAGAAAAAGAACACTTTTAGATCAGGTATATTGTATGATAGCAATACAATAGAATCTACTATAAACAACTACAGTCATTTTATGAAGCACTGTGGCAGCATTCACTTTGGAGAAAGGACTTCTACGGTATCTCCTTCTAGCTAATTCTGTTAGGAAATGGTGGGGTGGATCCCAAGGATGCAGAGACGTATTGTGTACAATTGTTCTTCCTTTTATTTAGGAGAAAGCACAAAGTAGCAAAACAAAGGCGATGGTGGTAAACACAACAAAACACACCATGTAAAAAACTACTAAGAGAGATAACACACAAAACTAAAAGCGCTAGACAAGGCTAGGAAAAATACTTCATGAAAGAAGTAAATAGATAAACAAAGTACAAAATGAAAACGCTAGACAAGGCTAGGAAAAATACAGGCAAACCTTAGATGAATGGCACACGACGAACTAGTGAGTTCTCTGGCAAGATCAACAGGTTGCAAGCAGTGACAAAGTTCCGGCACTCACAGGCCGTCAGCAGCCAGGTTAAATAGGCTGCTTCTAATCTAAGTCAGGTGTGTGCTGCTGCCTTGCGCCAGCTGCACTCCATACTGTGGACGAGAGAGAGAGTGAACATGGTGTGCAGACAACAACAGAAATGAGCAAGGAAATTTCAGATTACCACAAATTCTCTGTCAAACACACCATGAGCAGCTGCTCCATATTTTCATAGATAAATATCGTCCGTTTAGATATTACTTTAACATTCTTGGCTGGCGTTGGACTCATTCTGCGTCAGTATGGTGCAGACTAGCAGTGATACACTCGAATTGCTCCACCAAGTGGAGTACACACTCATCTTTTTTGATGATTTTTTTCCTGACCTTCACACTCACTTTCTTCCTTCCCATGATTGGAAAACAAAATTGTATTGTTTTATAGCTAAAAGCTAATGCTAGCGAGTAAGACCCGAGGTTTTGGGTGGATCTTACAAGGATCAGAGTGACATTTGCTACACCAACTAATGGTGAGGATGCTTGTAACTCAAATGTCTGCCTGCAACCTAGAGCATAACAATTAGCCAAGAGACAGCTCTTATCTCACAAAATTCTTAAGTTGAGGTACTGCTGTATCTCACTTTTATGACAGTTCTCAGGGGACAATACGAAGACTTTAACATGTGGATATACTTTTGAGTAGGTAGTGTAAAGATTGTATAGCAGAATAGATTTGAGGTATCTAAGCTGGACACTGACTTCTCTGAAATGTATCCGACAAAATGGCATCCCTTACTTGGTAGTTTTTGTTTCTCTTGATTTTATGTTCACACTTCATTGTCATCATAACTCATATTAGACTGTATTTGATAGTAAGTAATAATATGCAGTCCTTCCAGGATTTTGCACCAATTCACGTGAATTCAACTAATCTCCACAAATTATGCGCGGCCTCGCAACTTTGTCCAAAGCCTACAACTTCTCTGCACTTTTTGGCCCCAATCAATTTGTCTCTGTGCGGCGTTCAAACATCTAATCAATAATCTTCTGTAGACAAAGCACATACTTGCCAACCCTCCCGATTTTTCCGGGAGACTCCCGAATTTCAGTGCCCCTCCCGAAAATGTGACTGCAAGGCATACTTGATCAACAGCCATACATGTCACACTGAGGGTGGCCGTATAAACAACTTTAACACTGTTACAAATATGCGCCACACTGTGAACCCACACCAAACAAGAATGACAAACACATTTCGGGAGAACATCCGCACCGTAACACAACATAAACACAACAGACTTAGACTTAGACTTAGACTTCCTTTTTATTGTCATTCAAATTTGAACGTTACAGCACAGATAAGAACGAAATTTCGTTTTATAAGCTCATGGTAGTGCAGGATAAAAAAGCAATAAGGTGCATGTATAAATAAATAAATATATATAAATATAAATAATATATAAATATATATCTAAAATAAATAAATATATATAAATAAGTAAATAGATTACTGTACAGATAAATATATTGCACTTTTTCACATGCATCCACGTTTATGGATGTATGTTATATTGTCTTATTTATTCCGGCGAGTTAATCCATTTTGGGCGAAGTTGAGGGGATGATTTAATTATGATGCGTTCAAGAGTCTTACGGCCTGAGGGAAGAAGCTGTTACAGAACCTGGAGGTTCTCAGAACAAATACCCAGAATCCCTTGCATCCCTAACTCTTCTGGGCTACAATATACACCCCCGCTACCACCAAACCCCCCCTCACACACACACACCTCAAACACCCCCCCAACGTGTAACAATATTTAAATTTGTTATTGCTAAAACGTCACAATTGTCATCCTCCCGCAATAGCCAATACCTTCTTCCGGTTCCTGTCAATGGCGCTAAGCCTTCTGGATCTCCAGGGTAAGACAATTAAGAACAGACTTTCATTTACAATGATGACCTAGCAAAGAGGCAGCATCTACATGTCAGAGATGTTGAAGTGTGATGATATTCTCTTATTTACCTAAATACATTTCCGATCGCTCTCAACAGTGCACAAATGCTCTTAATGTACGGAGGTAACTATTTTGGAACATAAATGAATGTTTAAGACATGGACAAACACTTTTCAAGCGTAAAACATACACAGAGAATGTCTGCAACTTGTGGATGACAATAAGGAGGCCTTTGCTGGTGTTTCTTTCTGTAATCATAATTATTACTCTTATGGATTATAAATAATTAGGCCCTGCGATGAGGTGGCAACTTGTCCAGGGTGTACCCCGCCTTCCGCCCGATTGTAGCTGAGATAGGCTCCAGTGCCCCCCGTGACCCCGAAGGTAATAAGCGGTAGAAAATGGATGGATGGATGGATAAAACAGTACAGTAATTTTCACAATGAGATCTTAGTAAGTGCTTTTACTGCCGTTAGATGTCTTCTTTATAGGTTTGTGTGGGGTTTGTTTTCTATTTGTTGTTGAAATCATGTGCTTTTTGAGGTCAAAGTTAAAAGGAACACTTTAAACATTAGTAACAAAGTCCTAAGATCCCAATTTGATTAAAAAAAAAAAAAAAGCCTAAAACTTTGCAACTTTTGCCTCAACTTTCTGAAAACGCAAAAAAATCCTGCAAAATCCTGAAGGGACATATTATGGCTACTAAATATCACCTTCTCCCGTTATAACCGCAGAGATACGGTAACGGTGGAGAACATTGTCAACCTGATGCACCAGGTGTCCATGGGGATGAAATATCTGGAAGAGAAAAACTTTGTGCACAGAGATTTAGCAGCTCGCAATGTATTGCTGGTCAACCAACAGCTTGCTAAAATCAGTGACTTTGGGCTGTCCAAGGCCCTGGGAGCGGACGACAGCTACTACAAGGTACAGCGATCTTTCTTTGTCTTTTTATTGAGAAATTCTACAATCTTCCTGTTTTTATGCTTGAAATATTATATGTACAGTGGTACCTCAGGATACAAGATTAATAGGTTCTCTGATACAGCTCATACCTCAAAACACTCGTACAGTGAAACTTCGATTTACTAAGTTAATTGTTTTTTGAACAGGGTTCGTAAATAGAAACTTTCTACAAACCCCGTTTCCATATGAGTTGGGAAAGTGTGTTAGATGTAAATATAAACGGAATACAATGATTTGCAAATCCTTTTCAACCCATATTCAATTGAATGCACTACAAAGACAAGATATTTGATGTTCAAACTCATGAACTTTATTTTTTTTTTGCAAATAATAATTAACTTAGAATTTCATGGCTGCAACACGTGCCAGTAAACGTTTGGGAACTGAGGAGACACATTTTTTAAGCTTTTCAGGTGGAATTATTTCCCATTCTTGCTTGATGTACAGCTTAAGTTGTTCAACAGTCCGGGGGTCTCCGTTGTGGTATTTTAGGCTTCATAATGCGCCACACATTTTCAATGGGAGACAGGTCTGGACTACAGGCAGGCCAGTCTAGTACTATCACTCTTTTACTATGAAGCCATGTTGATGTAACACGTGGCTTGGCATTGTCTTGCTGAAATAAGCAGGGGCGTCCATGGTAACGTTGCTTGAATGGCAACATATGTTGCTCCAAAACCTGTATGTACCTTTCAGCATTAATGGCGCCTTCACAGATGTGTAAGTTACCCATGTCTTGGGCACTAATACACCCCCATACCATCACAGATGCTGGCCTTTCAACTTTGCGCCTATAACAATCCGGATGGTTCTTTTCCTCTTTGGTCCGGAGAACACGACGTCCACAGTTTCCAAAAACAATTTGAAATGTGGACTCGTCAGACCACAGAACACTTTTCCACTTTGTATCAGTCCATCTTAGATGAGCTCAGGCCCAGCGAAGCCGACAGCGTTTCTGGGTGTTGTTGATAAACGCTTTTCGCCTTGTATAGGAGAGTTTTAACTTTCACTTACAGATGTAGCGACCAACTGTAGTTACTGACAGTGGGTTTCTGAAGTGTTCCTGAGCCCATGTGGTGATATCCTTTACACACTGATGTCGCTTGTTGATGCAGTACAGCCTGAGGGATCAAAGGTCACGGGCTTAGCTGCTTACGTGCAGTAATTCCTCCAGATTCTCTGAACCCTTTGATGATATTATGAGCCGTAGATGGTGAAATCCCTAAATTCCTTGCAATAGCTGGTTGAGAAAGGTTTTTCTTAAACTGTTCAACAATTTGCTCACGCATTTGTTGACAAAGTGGTGACCCTCACCCCATCCTTGTTTATGAATGACTGAGCATTTCATGTAATCTACTTTTATACCCAATCATGGCACCCACCTGTTCCCGATTTGCCTGTTCACCTGTGGGATGTTCCAAATAAGTGTTTGATGAGCATTCCTCAACTTTATCAGTATTTATTGCCACCTTTCCCAACTTCTTTGTCACGTGTTGCTGGCATCAAATTCTAAAGTTAATGATTATTTGCAAAAAAAAAATGTTTATCAGTTTGAACATCAAATATGTTGTCTTTGTAGCATATTCAACTGAATATGGGTTGAAAATGATTTGCAAATCATTGTATTCCGTTTATATTTACATCTAACACAATTTCCCAACTCATATGGAAACAGGGTTTCTATATCAAAACACATTTCTCCATAGGAAACAATGTAAATATAAATCATGGGTTCCAACCTCGACAAACGTCTATATTTTAGTGAAAGTTGGTACACTTTGAAGACAATATAAAGCACTATACAGTATTGTATACCAAAAAAACATAACAAGAGGGTGATGGATCAAATTTCTATTTGATAACTAGCCGAACTGTCCTCTTTCCAGCCGCCCTGCCGACACGCACACACACTGTCACTAGCCCTGTGGTGCACTCTGTTTTACATCACAAAACTCTAACCTAACTTTAACAGCCAAGTCTCAACAATGATTAAGAATAAAAAATAACATCCACTTTACCTTGTTGGTTAATCTTCTTTGTGGGCAGTGGAAGAAAGGGGAAGGAGGCATGAAAGAATTATGAAATCATATGATGTGCATTAGATCTCCACGTTTTCGAGATTTAGCACTTGCATCCCAGTGTATTCACTTTTTCTCCTAAAATAGGCGTTTTTTTCTGAGCAGTAAACATGCCTCATTGACCGTAAATCAGTAACAATGATAATTACACTCTAATATATATACAATTTACACGCGTTTAGCTTGTTGGCTTCCTCCGTCTTGCGAGTGAACAATGGCAATTGAAAAGAGACTTGGAAGGGTTCTGGATCTAATTTTAATCTAACAATTACAACAGTCACTTTTAGTGCAAATGTTGATCCAAAATCGGGAGAAAACATCAACAAGCTAGCAGGGGGTTTAGAGGGGGACGTGTGAGCCGGCGGAGCGTACTGTGGTGCCTCAAAGCAGCCACATAATCAAGGTTTAGAGTGTCAAAAACAGGGGTGTCCTGATACAACTTTTCACTCCCCATACGATCCCGACAATGGAGCTTTGATATCGGCCGATATTGATCTGACACAATATCAGTGCGAATCATTCATACATGTATTATTTTGGAGTGTGGAATGTCAGAAAAGGCTTAATTAAGTGAAATTACAAAGAACAATGGTAGGTATGAAAAGTGCTAACTAGAGATGTCCGATAATATCGGACTGCCGATATTATCGGCCGATAAATGCTTTAAAATTTAATATCGGAAATTATTGGTATTGGTTTAAAAATTATCGGTATCGGTTTCAAAAAGTAAAATTCATGACTTTTTAAAATGCCGCTGTGTACACGGACATAGGGAGAAGTACAGAGCGCCAATAAACCTTAAAGGCACTGCCTTTGCGTGCCAGCCCTATCACAAAATATCTACGGCTTTTCCCACACACAAGTGAATGCCACCCATACTTGGTCAACAGCCATACAGGTCACACTGAGGGTGGCCGTATAAACAACTTTAACACTGTTGCAAATATGCGCCACACTGTGAACCCACACCAAACAAGAATGACAAACACATTTCGGGAGAACATCCGCACCGTAACACAACATAAACACAACAGAACAAATACCCAGAACCCCTTGCAGCACTAACTCTTCCGGGACGCTACAATATACACCCCCCGCTAACCCCCCCCCCCCCCCCCCCCGCCCCCCCCGTCCCCCCTCAACCCCGCCCACCTCAACCTCCTCATGCTCTCTCAGGGAGAGCATGTCCCAAATTCCAAGCTACTGTTTTGAGGCATGTTAAAAAAAATAAGGCACTTTGTGACTTCAATAATAAATATGGCAGTGCCATGTTGGCATTTTTTTCCATAACTTGAGTTGATTTATTTTGGAAAACCTTGTTTAATGCATCCAGCGGGGCATCACAACAAAATTAGGCATAATAATGTGTTAATTCCACGACTGTATATATCGAAATCGGTAATTAAGAGTTGGACAATATCGGGATATCGGATATTGGCAAAAAAGCCATTATCGGACATCCCTAATGCTAACCTCTTTATTACTAGTCACGTCCGTTGTGTCCTTGGGCAAGACACTTCACCCCTTGCTCCTGATGGCTGCTGGTTAGCGCCTTGCATGGCAGCTCCCGCCATCAGTGTATGAATGTGTGTGTGAATGGGTGAATGTGGAAATACTGTCAAAGCGCTTTGAGTACCTTGAAGGTAGAAAAGCGCTATACAAGTATAACCCATTTATCATTTATTCACAGTCTGGAATGGACTAATGTCTTTAAGTTGAAGTTGAGTGCTAAGTATTTTTGGTGACACTTAGTGGACGCAATAATTAAGTTAAGCTCATGACACTATAAGTTAATTGATGCGGACACGTTTGTCACTGAATACTTTCTAATTCGCTTATGCCTTGAAGACTTCGTATATATAAGTAATATGCAACTGTAATCATTTGATACTCAGTTATATTGACAAATGTGCTGATTTAGACTGCAATATTGTTCAATTCAGGACACTTATTACATATGTCTAGCTCAAACCTTCTCAAATAGATGGGTGGGCCCGGCGGGCCCCCCCTTTGGGGGGCACGGTGCGAGGCCAGAGGGCCGCGTGTGACACCAGGGAACATTTTTTATCAGTATCCTGCTTCAAACCCCGCTTTGAAGAGCTGTGCACTACAAAAAATGCTCATGGTAGCCATTAATCTGACTTCCTAATTTATTTATTTTTATTTAAAAGAATCGGCACAAATTGTTGTTGTTTTTTCAGTATCAAATGGTTCAAGTCGGTTAAAAAAACGTTCATAATTTAAATAACAATGCACATTAAGTCTTTTCTGTTACAGACTAAAAAATAAAGTTAATATTCGTTGTTCTATATTTCTTTCGTCTTTTTTTGTTTTATTTAATGTCAATAAAGATGTAATGTTATGCGGAGGTATACTTATAACAATTTTATGGACTAATTAAATTATTTATAGTTGAGACAGAGTGCGATGAGGTGGCGACATGTCCAGGGTGTACCCCGCCTTCCGCCCAAATGCAGCTGAGATAGGCTCCAGCACCCCTCGCCACCCCAAAAGGGACAAGCGGTAGAAAATGGATGGATTGATGGATGAGACGGAGTGTGTGTGTTGGGGTGAAATATTTTCTTCTTCCTGTTGGGGGTAACAGAAAATAATTGAGAAGCACTGGTCTAGCTTGTGTGTCATTGTGTGCTTAGCTGTTGTGTAGCTGCTAGCTCCTATTAGTATATAGCCAACCGTGTTTACTTTTTGTAAATTACTTCACAAAAATACAAGAAAAGACCAACCTTGCGTGCTTATTGGAAGACATTTTGTCCAGCTTTGTACAAGCAGACGCGCTGCAGGACTGCTTGTTTCTGAGATTTTAGATGCGAGCCGATATGACCTGATACTTTATTTTGCTGATATCGGACAGATATATCTAATATCAGATTGGGACACTCAATCAATCAATCAATGTTTATTTATATAGCCCTAAATCACAAGTGTCTCAAAGGGCTGCACAAGCCACAACGACATCGTCGGTACAAAGCCCACATATAAAATATAAATATTTTTATTTGCAGATGGTCTCGGAATGTAACCCAGGGGAATAACTGCGATCTACCGTATTGTTAAACAAGACTCTAGGAATTTCATTGTTATATTAAGCAGTAATTTTCACATAAACCCTCAACAGGCCCGTTCTGCAGGCCCATGGCCGCTGAAGTGGTACGCGCCAGAATGTGTCAACTTCCGCAAGTTCTCCAGCAAAAGTGACGTGTGGAGTTTCGGGGTCACCATGTGGGAAGCCTTCTCATACGGCGGGAAACCCTACAAGGTACTACAGCACACATGTCGCTATGGACCACAATACACATGCTATGGAATCTCAGAGTTCATTCATGCCAGCTTGTTTCCCGTTCCAACCACGTCTAGAAAATGAAACAGGTGGAAGTGAATAATATGATTGAAAGTGGGAAGCGCTTGGCGTGTCCCGCAAAGTGTCCGGAACGGATGCATGAACTGATGCAAGAATGCTGGACATACAAGTAAGAACAATAAGAACTTTTTCAACCCTTTTTGCGCAACATGTTTTCAGATCAAGGGTGCCGATGAATGGGTCCATTTGTTTTTCATAAATAAGGCGCACCGAATTATAGGCCGCATTAAAGGAGTCATATTATTGTGATTTTTTTCTAAATGGAAAATATTTCCTTGTTGTCTACATCAGTGTTTTTCAACCACTGTGCCGCGGCACACTAGTGTGCCGTGAGATACAGTCTGGTGTGCCGTGGGAGATTATCTAATTTCACCTATTTGGGTTACAAATATTTTTTGCAAACCAGTAATTATAGTCTGCAAATGATGTGTTGTTGTTGAGTGTCGGTGCTGTCTAGAGCTCGGCAGAGTAACCGTGTAATACTCTTCCATATCAGTAGGTGGCAGCAGGTAGCTAATTGCTTTGTAGATGTCGGAAACAGCGGGAGGCAGAGTGGAGGTAAAAAGGTGTCTAATGCTTAAACCAAAAATAAACAAAAGGTGAGTGCTCCTAAGAAAAGGCATTGAAGCTTAGGGAAGGCTATGCAGAACCAAACTAAAACTGAACTGGCTACAAAGTCAACGAAAACAGAATGCTGGACGACAGCAAAGACTTACTGTGGAGCAAAGACGGCGTCCACAATGTACATCCAAATATGACATGACAATCAACAATGTCCCCACAAAGAAGGATAAAAACAACTGAAATATTCTTGATTGCTAAAACAAAGTAGATGCGGGAAATATCGCTCAAAGGAAGACATGAAACTGCTACAGGAAAATACCAAAGAAAGAGAAAAAGCCACCAAAATAGGAGCGCAAGACAAGAAGTAAAACACTACACACAGGAAAACAGCAAAAAAGTTCAAATAAGTCAGGGTGTGATGTGACAGGTGGTGACAGTACACCTACTTTGAGACAAGAGCTATAGTGATGCATGGTTGGTTATGCTCTAAAGTCATATCCAACAATTGTGACAACAACTTTTTACTGTTAACTAAGTTTCGTTTTTTTATGATTTCTGCTGGTGGTGTGCCTCCGAATTTTTGTCAATGCAACAAATGTGCCTTGGCTCAAAAAAGGTTGAAAAACACTGGTCTACATAACATGTGATGGTGGTTCTTTGGTCAAAATGTTCCATGGATGATGTTTTACAGATCATCTTCAAGCTGTTTTTTGACAGTCGCTTCCGGATGCACCGTTTTGTGAGCGGTCTTATTTACGTGTATTTACGTATTTACGTCACCTTCGGCAGCGTCTTCTCCCCGTCATTTTTGTTGTAGCGGTGTAGCGTGCAAGGACACAGTCCGTAAGCACACATGATTGTATTTTTTTATGACCAAAAAATAAAAAATAAAAAATAAAAACACCCCTTCCCCCAACCCGGTCAGTGGGACAAATTTTCAATGGTTGATCGGTCCGCAGTTACAAAAAGGTTGGAGACCACTGGTGTACACAATTTTGGAAATAAGAGCTAAAAGGTGCTGTCCACGCATGTGGCCAACTAAGCCTTTAGAGGACCAATAACGGAGCAGCATCTCCTCATCCGGCAACAACAACACCGGAAATGTGTCCCGTGGAAAAATTCCTTTGGTGAATAATGTAACTCACTACACCGGTATGTTTTAGCGCTTTCATGGCGAGTTTACTGACAGATATAAGTAAGAACTTAACACTCCTTTATATTAGAAATGGCAAACAACAGCGGAGGATGAATGCCACATAACAAGAATATAGAGAGAAACAAGAAGCTTATCGACTACCGTGTCGGCACAGACTACAGAGGCGGACGCGCGCAAATTTTCTGGATTTATGCTGATCCCAAATACAGATCAGCAGGTACCAGAAGGTATTTAAAGTTGCTTTTGCATAATATTGCGAAACAAAACAAAAATATGTCTTACCTTATACACACCCCATAATAATACTTGTATGTTGTAGCACATCAAACGATGCAGTCTACACTCATCTCTTATGTTTGATTGCCACCTACTGGTCACACTTATCATTACACCATGTACCAAATAAATTGCTTCGAAGTGGGTAAGCTCAACCAAACTTATTCTTTACATTGAGCGCACCAGGTTATAAGGCGCAATGTCGCGTTTTGAGAGAAAAAAAAGGATTTTAATACGGTACTACTTATTTTGCAATAAATTGTCTTTCTGCTTTTCAGCAATTGTCTTTTCGTCAGTCTCGCTCTCGCTCTCGCTCGTGCTCGTGCTTCACCATCGACCACTCTCTCCTTCCTGGCTGCTGCCTTTAACAGAGCAACAGGTGATTAGATAAGCACGCCCAGGTGGGCCATCTACGCACCTGTCGCTGATCTCGAAGCCAGTCCTGGCACATCCCGCTACGCTGTAGGTCCGCAGGCCACGCCCCCCTCCACATACATTAATAATATTCTGTAATTTGATGTTGATACTATTATTAATTTCATCTTTTGATAGATCAAAAATTAACACCAACGGGAGCATTTTAAAACTCTGCCAGACTCAATTCCACCTATTATTAACTTTATCACATAATTTATTCAGAAAGTATAAATTAAGTTAAGAATACTAATAACTGCAACATGTAAGTGTGCTTGTTCTATTTTTAAACAACAACAAAATTAACAATCTGAAGTTGTCTTTATTTTTAAGTCATCATACCATGATTTTTCCAGTCCGGCCCACTTGGGAATAGATTTTCCTACATGAGGCTAAAATGAGTTTGACACCCCTGTTTTTAGATGCTTCTGTCTTCTCTCTCCAGACATGAGGAGCGCCCCGACTTCAAGAAGGTGGAGGAGTCCATGAGATCTTACCATTATTCCATATCAAACAAGGTTAAACCAGAAGGATTTGCCTCTGCCGCTGATCCGAAGAAACCGACATAAAAAAAACAAAAGCACATTCTGTCCCATGGCTGTACAATGTATCCATTCAGCTGGTCATTAAACAAGCAAAACAAAGAAGTATTTATGAGCCGTGCACACTGCCCAGCCTTAACTCAAGCAGCCATACAACTGTACAGGCCTCGATGACGATAAGGAAGCATGCGTAACATCAGTCGGCTAAATACGATACATCTTTACTGTGTGATATCTTACAGTGTGTACTGCGAGTATTTCTTCCGATACACTGTAAGAAGTGACTTTGTGCATGGTCTGTCCTAAAAGGAGCTCAAAAAACATGTTTTTTTCTAAACTGAATAAATGTTGCTTGTCTCTATAAAAGCAATGTCTGTATGTTAGTGTCTTGTAAATGTGCTAAATCCGCAGGTTTTAAAGTGTGAGGTAGGCCTACGGATACATCAGGGAAGGCGCAGCTGCTGAAGACTTTTTTTGTTTCTAACCTAACACTGTTAATAATGTTCATTGTAAATTCACATCAAAAACTGGCTAATAATTAGACTTAGACTTAGACTTCCTTTTTATTGTCATTCAAATTTGAACTTTACAGCACAGATAAGAACGAAATTTCGTTACAATGTGAATGTTGTCTGTCTATCTGTGTTGGCCCTGCGATGAGGTGGCGACTTGTCCAGGGTGTACCCCGCCTTCCGCCCGATTGTAGCTGAGATAGGCTCCAGCGCCCCTCGCGACCCCAAAGGGAATAAGCGGTAGAAAATGGATGGATGGATGGAAGCTCATGGTAGTGCAGGATAAAAAAGCAATAAGGTGCATATATAAATAAATAAATATATATAAATAATACATATAAATAAATGATAAATGGGTTGTACTTGTATAGCGCTTTTCTACCTTCAAGGTACTCAAAGCGCTTTGACACTACTTCCACATTTACCCATTCACACACACATTCACACACTGATGGAGGGAGCTGCCATGCAAGGCGCTAACCAGCACCCATCAGGAGCAAGGGTGAAGTGTCTTGCTCAGGACACAACGGACATGACGAGGTTGGTACTAGGTGGGGATTGAACCAGGGACCCTCGGGTCGCACACGTCCACTCTTCCACTGCGCCACGCCGCCCCAATATATATATATATATATATATATATATATATATATATATATATATATATAAAATAAATAAATATGTATAAATATATATAAATAGATTACTGTACAGATGAATATATTGCACTTTTTCACATGCGTCCACGTTTACGGATGTATGTTGTATTGTCTTTTTTATTCCAGCGAGTTAATCCATTTTGGGGGGAGTTGAGGGGATAATTTAATTATGATGCGTTCAAAAATCTTACGGCTGCGGAACCTCTTTCTAGAGTCCAGCAGTGAAAACAGTCCTTGGTGGGTGTGGGAGGAGTCTTTGCAGATTTTCTGAGCCCTGGTCAGGCAGCGGCTTTTTACGATCTCCTGGATAGGAGGAAGAGGAGTCCTGATGATCTTTTCCGCCGTCCTCACCACTCTCTGGAGAGACTTCCAGTCTGAGGCATTGCAGGCTCCTGTCCAGACAGAGATGCTGTTGGTCAGCAGGCTCTCTATAGTGCCTCTGTAGAATGTGGTGAGAATGGGGGGAGGGAGCTGTGCTCTTTTCATCCGACGCAAAAAGTGCATGCGCTGCTGAGCTCTTTTTACAAGAGCTCCGGTGTGTAGGGACCAGGTTATATTGTCAGTTATCTGCACCCCCAGGAACTTGGGGTATAATTGCATTACTTTCACATAGGGATGATGTTTGATAAGAAATTATCGAGTTCGAGCCTATTATCGAATCCTATTATCGAATCCTCTTATCGAACCGATTCCTTATCGATTCTCTTATCGAGTCGAGATAGGTTGTTGTACATGGAAAAAAAACCCACAATATTTGGTTTAACAAATCACTTCACATTCTCTACTGCTCGCTACTATAGTATTACCATATCTGAGTTATTGTGCAGAAACGTGGGGAAATAACTACAAATGTGCGCTACATTCGTTAACCGTGTTACAAAAAAGATCAATTAGACTGATACATAATGTTGGATATAGAGAACATACAAACACTTTATTTATTGAGTCAAAAATATTAAAGTTCGATGATTTGGTAAAATTGCAAACAGCTAAAATGATATGGAATTAAATGATGGAATGGATGAAGTAAAGAAGTTAAACATTGTACTGATGTGATCCAGTTTAAGAGGTTGTTCAAATGAATAGTGCTTACAAAGTACAACGCAGAAGAATTATGAGAAATACTTTCGACCTTATTGAAAATAAGATATTCTTCATCTCAGTATATTAATAATGACTGAATTAATTAATTACATATTACAAAACTGTTGTATATACTAATTCACAGATATTTTATTATAAAAAGGTCAGTAAATGATTCTGTATATTTGTAAACGCTCAGAAGTGGGAAAGGGGTAGGATTAAATAAGCTTTACTTCTTCCTACTCCTGTAAAGTGAAATGATATGAAACTGTGATGTATTATGATGTGGTCGGATCATGTTTTGTTTAGTTATGTTCTGTTAGTTTGGATTTCCAGTAAATTGTTGTGATATTAGAGGACTATGATTACAGTGATATTATGTGATAGTATAGTGTTTTTTTCCAGTGAAACAACAGTTAATTGTTCATTGCTGTGAAATATAAGGGTACTGTCATTTTTAGTCAGCTGTTGTAGTGTTACAGTACATTTTGACTACAGTATTTTACAGTGAAAAGACACTGCTAAATGCTGTGATGCTAACGTCAGTCAAGATCTTAAATTTTATTTTGATTAACGGTTTGTACATTTTACTCTCTTTTGTACACTCGGTCATTTCTTTGATGATTTTTTTACTCTTAATAATATCATCCGCTTCGTCTTGTCAATACTGTCTTTCACGCTCACGTTCTTCATTTTCCTGCTTGGGAAAACAAAGTAAACCATCCATCCATCCATTTTCTACCGCTTGTCCCTTTCGGGGTCGCGGGGGGTCCTGGAGCCTATCTCAGCTGCATTCGGGCGGAAGGCGGTGTACACCCTGGACAAGTCGCCAATGTCGATCTCTCTTAGCTCATTTTTTATGACATTTTATGATATACACTTTACTTATATAGCCCTTAATCACAAATGTCTCAAAGGGCTGCACAAGCCATTCTCGGTTTAGATCCCACAGTGTCAGGAATATATGTACATGTATCTCTTAATTATAATACATTTGCTGTTTTGCACAAAAATATATGAATTATATATAAATTATTGAAAATTTTATTTTCGATTAATTATTTTTAGTACAAATTAAAACACGTTTCATATTAACACTCCGCCCCCATACATTATCAGTATTACACTTATGCAGGTTATAAATACACCTGTCCCCAAGAAAGCACGGATCACAGGACTTAATGACTACAGGCCGGTTGCGCTGACGTCTGTGGTCATGAAGTCCTTTGAGCGCTTGGTCCTGCCCCACCTCAAGGACATCACCGCCCCCCCTCCTGGATCCACTGCAGTTCGCCTACAGAGCCAACAGGTCTGTGGATGATGCAGTGAACCTGGCCCTCCACTTCATCCTGGAGCATCTGGACTCCCCAGGAACCTGCGCTAGGATCCTATTTGTGGACTTCAGCTTTGCCTTCAACACCGTCCTCCCTGGACTGCTACGAGACAAGCTCTACCAGCTCAGCGTGCCCGACTCCCTCTGCAGTTGGATCATTGACTTCCTGACAGACCGAAGACAGCACGTGCGGCTGGGAAAGATTGTCTCGGACAGTCGAACCACAAACACTTGTACTCCTCAGGGCTGTGTACTTTCCCCCTGGCTCTTCTCCCTGTACACAAACTGCTGCACCTCCAGTCACCAGTCCGTAAAACTGCTCAAGTTTGCGGATGACACTACCCTCTTCGGGCTCATCTCGGATGGCGATGAGACCGCCTACAGGAGAGAGGTGGACCGGCTGGCGTCCTGGTGCAGCCTCAACAACCTGGAGCTGAACGCCCAGAAAACAGTGGAGATGATCATGGACTTCAGGAAAGTCACAGCCCCACCATCCCCCCTCACCCTGATTGACTCTCCTACCCCCGTCTCCATTGTGGACTCCTTCCGTTTCTTGGGCACCACCATCACCCAAGACCTCAAGTGGGAGCCGACCATCAGCTCCCTCATCAAGAAGGCCCAGCAGAGGATGTACTTCCTGCGGCAGCTGAGGAAACTTAAGGTGCCGACCGAGATGCTGGTACAGTTTTACTCAGCCATCATCGAGTCCATCCTGACCTCCTCCATCACCGTGTGGTTCCCCGGCGCCACAGTCCAGGATAAGCATCGACTGCAGCGCATTGTACGTGCTGCTGAGAAGGTGATTGGCTGCAAGCTCCCATCCCTCCAGGACTTGTTCTCCTCCAGGACCAGGAGGCGTGTGGGTCGGATCACAGCTGACTCTTCTCACCTTGGAACAAACTATTCTCCCCTCTCCCCTCAGGCAGGAGTCTTCTGTCCATCCAGACCCACACCTCCCGCCACCTGAACAGTTTTTTCCCCTCGGCCATCAGGCACATGAACAATAACTCCTAACAGTAGCTCCTTTGAATTCCTTCTAAGTCTATAACAAGATCTGATAGCTCAGTTACAGCTCTTGTTATTACCAAATCTATGTTATATGTGTTTTATGTTGCACGATTGCACCAAGAAAAATTCCTAGTTTGTGAACCCGTTCTAAAACAATGGCAATAAAACTATTCTGATATTACATATTGTTGCATGTTAGCTGTGTTTATCGGACAGCCAATTGATATGGAGCTACTCGAAGCAAAGGCTTTGAGTCCTTTATTTTGTTAGTCATCACCGGAAGTTCAAAGCGCCTTCCCTTAGCTTCTAGCCATTACAAAGCCTTGAATGGGCGGAGTCTGACGTCAGCTTTACTAAACTGTCATGTTTGTGGATTAAACAGTACATTTGCAGCATGAATAGTTGTACGAGTACATATTTCAGTTTTTTTACATTATCGACATAACGTCGCCAAGCGATCGCTGGGAACTTTCGACAAAATATATCGAAGGACGTTGGCGGAAGAGGAAGGCGGAACAAGTAAGTTTGGCCAAAAGTAGCTTTCAGCGTGGCTATTTCGCCATATTCTAAAACCCACCTTTGATATACCGATTGATATCATCCGACGGTGTTTCTAATACATTGGTTAAAAAGAAATACATTTGTCCAAATTAATTCGAATTTGTGAGTGTTTTCTGAAGCAACAAGTCCAAACAGGTTAGCGAAGCAGCCGCGACACACCAAAGTTGGTACAGTTTAGTCTCCTGCTTTCATGTCGGAAACATGAGATTTGTTATGAGATAAAAAAAAAAAAAATCATCAAATGTGAGCTTCGGTTTGAGTTTCAAAACGTCGAAAGGAGGCTTGGCTGGGTTTTATTGTCATTCCGAGCATTCTTTCGTATCACGGCGGATTAGTGCTTGAAATAGGAAATGAGTCATTGTGGTAAACGTCATAAATGCGAGTTCCCCTGTTTACTATTCACTTTTTTTAACGTTTGAGCACGAACAATGCAGTGCAGTATTGTTTTAAACTCATTTTTTAATCTCTGAAACAAACTTATTTACATTTATGCATGTTTGATTAAGCTCATGTCGTGCCAAAAGTAGGACACCGATATTGATGTTGCGTAATTATTATTTCCCGGTGTTCTGACCTTAAAAAAATACTACCCAACGCTACTGAGCATGCGCACGCATGCGCAATAACGAACAAAAAAACCCATCGCAATTAAGGTAAAAAACTACATATTTTAGTTATGTTTAGCATTTTTTTACATACCGGGAAACAAACTAAAACAAAAATGGTATAAACCTTGACTAACCTAATATGGTGACAGAATGAATGCCAACGATCAAGTATTTTGCCAAGCGCATATATGAATAATAATACTACAAAAGCATGTGTTCCAGGACCTATTTCGGACATTTTCTGAAAAATTAAGCCAAATCTGGGCGTTATTTATGATGCGATTACGCAACTGGTTGCATATTTTATGACGTAGCACATTTTTTTCCAGAACACCGGCCTATTCTGCAGAATTATGTTTAATAATAGCAAGAAGATTGAGCACTGTCAGGCAGGCAATGATTTATCGTCCGTGTATGGTAGGGTTATTCAACAGCCCGGGAATTACACCGTACCGGCCCTACGAGTTCAGTTCGAAACTTGGTAGTTGAAATATTTTTGCAGCAAATTCCTGAAAACACTAGTGCTCCTGTTGTATAGAGGATTTTAAACCACTATAAACAGATCCCTGCAGTGACATTTTAACCTTGTGGGGGCCACAATTGTTATTTACACAACTGAGGCGTTTCTCAAGGCACCCCTTTTAAAGTCCTCTCCTTTTTGCCGATTACACATTTTTTTTGTCATAATGTGATATATTTAACAAAAGTGTTTTGTTGTAGTTTGTTTACTTCAGATATCAAAGTCCTCTCATTTTTGTGGATTACAATTGTTTTTGTCGTAATGTGATATATTTAACAAAAGTTTTTTGTTGTAGTTTACTTCTGATGCAGTCAGAAGTCATGTGTTCATCTTCTTTAGCTTTAGTTATACTAGTGGTGTCGCTCAAGGTTCAATTATAGGTACTCTCCTTTTCATCATTTCGGCTATTCAACTGGTGACCCGTGAGTTCAGTTCAAAAAACATTAAAGTGCTGTCATTTCACTAGCATTTTTGCAGAAGGTCCTTCAAAACAGCAGAGCGCTCCAGTAATTCTGACAAAATAAATAGAACAATATCAAATGTCTGTTGTAAAAGATGTTGAATATACAAAATAAGAGGAATAGGAAAGGGAGAAGTCCAGCTGCCTTAGTCTTGGTTCTTAGTTTTCTGGAAATGTGTCCCCCAAAACGATTTAGTTGAATATGTTTGGCAAACAATCCTCATCTTTTCTCTTTCCCCTCTTCAGATTCCCAACGACTACAATTAAGGCCATAATAATTGCACAGGTTGTGCCCACAATCCTTTGCCTGCCAGACCTATCGTGCAACCATGTCCATGGCACTGAAACAAGTCTTCAACAAAGACAGGACATTCCGGCCCAAGCGCAAATTTGAGCCTGGCACACAGCGCTTTGACCTGCACAAAAAGGCCCAGGCCTCTCTGAACGCCGGTTTGGACCTGAAGCAGGCCGTGCAGCTGCCCCACGGGGAGGACCTCAACGACTGGGTGGCTGTCCACGTTGTCGACTTCTTCAACCGCATCAACCTCATCTACGGCACCATCAGTGACTCCTGCACCGACAAGACCTGCCCGGTGATGTCCGGCGGGCCCAAGTACGAATATCGCTGGCAGGACGAGCACAAGTACAAGAGGCCGACTGCGCTGGCGGCCCCCAAATACATGAGTCTGCTCATGGACTGGATCGAGGTACAGATCAACAACGAGAACATCTTTCCCACCAATGTCGGTAAGTGTGCAGACCAGCTGCAGATGGTCGAAACATGCAGAATTAGGTCACATAGATTGTTTCTGTTCATGTGCTGTGGGTTGTCATGTTTACATAGCAAGTTAAACATCGCTTTCAGGCTGAAACTCTTTCTGTACGGTACAGAACTCTTCCAATATTGTCAGGACAATTAGCCAATAAAACATTCAAGCATCAAAGGGGTGATTCTAAGCATTTTGCTTTTATTGGGGGTTCCCGATACCGATCATCCACGAGTGAGATCGACCCATACCAATACCAATTACATATATATTAACTGTAACTTTGTCTATTTATTTATAGTGAGTGCTATTGACAGTTTAACAATATCAACACAATATTTCAACCGGTTCCTTATTATTCATTACATACATTTTCTAAGCAAAACAAAGTCAATAGTACACAATAACTAAGCAAAAGTAAAAACTACTATGTACTACTCATTTAAATTATTTGTTTTTTGCACTCAAAGTCCTCCTGTGTCAATGGAACTATTCCCTGTGTTTGTAAACATAAACAAAAACAACAACATTTTGAGAAAATAAAAAAATCTATTTAATCAATCATATACTGATGCTACCCTTGGTATCAACACTGATTTATGGGTGGATCTGCCCATTAACCGTGTACTGACTGACAATGCCAATTTCTTGGTGATTTTTTAAGCAAGTTTAGTGGTTAAGTTTGCTTTTAGCATGCCTGCTTCTGGCTTGGTTCTGGTGTGTAACATGTAGCCTCGTCCTCCAGTTATAATCCTTCAAATACTAATAAATAGAGTTTATTTGCGGTAATATAGGGGATTATTTATTATTACCTTAGGCGGGCGGCTCCATACTGTGTATGGAGATACATAATTAGCTGCTAGCAGGGGCACTAAAAATACTGTCACGCAGACGGGATCTGCGTCAAAGGCATTGGCGATCACACACTTTTTCAAAAAAATTGTCCGATACTGATCGGCAGCTGATGGATTGGCTCGTCTCTTGGTAGAACTTGAGACAAAAAGAGACTTGTCACAATACACTTAGCTGAGTGCAGTGTTTCCCAGTGTACATTTGTGGCAACATGCTAAAAAAAAATTGGACCGCCACAAATAGATTGGGCGCTTACTGTTCACCTACACACGTTCACGTGTAAAATGGATCCTATTCCAGCTGACTTCCACACAGACATGCCAAAATGGACCGCCACAAATAGATTGGGCGCTTACTGTTCACATACACACGTTCACGTGTAAAATGGATCCTATTCCGGCTGACTTCCACACAGACATGCCAAAAAGGAGATTCAAATCCTTGATTTCCTGACTGTGCAGCCGGCATGCTAACCACTATACGCTGTAAATAGGTAACTATTACTATTAGTAAATAGCATCTTGGCAAAGGCTAATTCCGAGCTAAGCAATAATGTAGCCTATACACTATTGCCATTTAACGTCTTGGAATTGCAACTGCATGTAAAGTCTACTTGCAAATATGATAACTGGACAGCACACTTATCGTAGTTAGCTAATTTTATATGTTACCGGTACATTAAAGGGGAGCTGCACTTTTTTTGAAATTTTGCCTATCGTTCACAATCAATATGAAAGACATGACAATGGATGGATTTTTTTTAATGCATTCTAAATATTAAATAAATGTAAATAAAAATCCGCCTACAGCGAAGCCAATGGGAGCTCCACTATTCCGCCCATAAAATACGATTAACAACCATTCAAAGAGGGCCAACAATATTCCATTTCCATTTCGTGACTTGAATATTAACCAAGTATTAGTGATATTGTTATTATAAGCGCTAACACAGACAAACTATTTACAGCGGTGACGTGATCACTTCCGTGTGTCACTATTTTTACATCAAGTGGTCTGCTGTTTCCTCGCTTCCCTGCTCACTGTCACTGCAAGTTTTTGGAACATCAGAAATCATGCTTTTCACCTAAAAAGTAGTTGACTGAGAGTAAAATCAGACAAGGTTAGTACACATTGACAGCCATGTAGGACCTGGAATTGGTTAGAACGACATGAAAAGCACTTGTTCCCACCCACCTCGTGTCTTTGTGACATTTTTCATCTAAATGGGAATATATGAACATCCCAGCAGTCAGTGTCCTAATGACAGCAGATCGTTTACAGTAAGTGATGTTTTATTATGTTTGTTGGCTCTCATAAAGTCTGCAGATAGTAATAATCAGTGATGAAGAAAAAAAAAAAAAGCCAATGTCGTAATGTTTTTTTTTAAATTAATGCGCCGCTTTAGCTTAAAAAGATCAAATTACGTAAATATTAAATGTTATTATAAATGTGCTCGTTACTACATTACATATATACTTACATAAGGTATATAAAACGATAATTGAGGCGTTTCAATGTTTTTTTTAGGGGAAGAACGATAGGCAAAATTCTAAAATAAAGTGCAGATCCCCTTTAAAAAATAGATGTTATTATCAAACAATTGCCATTTAATAACACATATAAAAGTACAAAAAATTGGTTCAGTTGACTACCGGTATAGATTCCCAGGCACAAGGAATTGTTTCTGTTTCGGTTTAAATGTGACAGGTACACCCCCTAACCATGCCACACCTGATGACCCCTCACAGAACACTTATGTGTCCTGGCACAATAACTGAGAATCACTGGTTTAGGAGGCTATTTGTGGTAATCTGTGGACACAAAACCTTTTTAAATACTAATGTTTGCTTTAATCCTCATAATAGAGAATGTTCATAATATATTTTGCAGACTAATGTTGGCTTTAATCCTCATAATAGAGAATGTCCATAATATATTTTGCAGTAGGTTGGCAAAGCAAATGTCACAAAATTGGAGAAAGAAGTTAAGGTGAAATATGCAGATGCAGAGATTTCTTTTATGCAGAGATTTTTTTTAAATATAAATCTGCAAGGCCACATGCATTGCATTGCTGCCTCTCTCCTCTGTTACCATGACATTCTATTCATTCTCTATTTCTGCAAGTGTGTATTGTAGTGGCCGTGCAGCTGAATCACAACAGATCTCAGTAGAAGAGGATTTATTAAGTAGGTCACACAATGTACAACAGGCGGTGATTAGGGAAAAAAACGTCCCTGACACTCTTGCCCGCTGGGAAAGAGTCCAGAAATATTATTGGATGGGTCAGAGGAAAACGGCCATCCTGAATGAATCATCCAGCCTCTTTTGGACAACATGTTTCCCAGCCGCATGTGGCCTGATGCTATGTGGTTCTTTTTAGCATGCAAGGACAAACAACGCGGTCATAACAGAGAAGTCCTCGATAAAATATGCTGACATGGTTATTTTTAATTCTATTCTACGGTTCTACAACTTGGATTGACCCCTGGTCTCCTCCCATTTCCCATCTTTCTGACCCCCAGGTACTCCTTTCCCTAAGACTTTCATGCAGGTGGCTAAGAAGATTTTGTCCCGCCTGTTCCGGGTGTTTGTCCACGTCTACATCCACCACTTTGATAGAGTGAGCCAGATGGGAGCCGAGGCTCACGTCAATACCTGCTACAAGCATTTCTATTACTTTGTTACTGAGTTCAACCTGACAGACCACAAAGAGCTGGAGCCTCTGGTAAGTTGAAAAGACACATGACAAAAAATGTGACTCTCACACACACAGCCATGGAATATTGAGAGTGTTCCCTTGTTTATTATATCTGGAGCACAGATATAAACGCTGTTTATTTTCAAAGTAACATAGCAACAGAGATGGGTACCGAATTTGGTACCTTTTTATAGGCACTGACTGAAGTCGGTCTACTTCTGGGTACCGATTCAGGTTAAAGCCCATTAACTTACAATATCCCTTGCCAACAAAGTAAGAAAAGGGTGTTTGAAAGTACAGTAAGGCTCCATTTTTCAAAATGGGCTATCTCGATGCTAATTTACATTGGATTTTCCATTGACATACTTCTGATTAGCATTAGTGAATTTATATGGCGATTTCATCACCTCCAAATGTTCTAATGAAAACTACGACGAGGATGCACGTTACAATCACACAGCTGGTGTGTAATAATTAGAATGCTTACATTATGAACAATTTGTAGGGTTTAACAAAAGAAAAGACTGGCACATTCAACTTAATGGCATAGACTACTTCCTGGCAAAACACCGTAGTCTAGGGTAGTGCGATTTAGACGATATACAATAGGGCTGGCCCTGCGATGAGGTGGCGACTTGTCCAGGGTGTACCCCGCCTTCCGCCCGATTGTAGCTGAGATAGGCTCCAGCGCCCCCCGCGACCCCAAAAGGGAATAAGCGGTAGAAAATGGATGGATGGATGGACAATATGGCTGCACAATTAATCGACATTGAATCAACATTGAGGTTTTAGTTACTGCGATAAATAACCGCAAGAGACTGAGTATTTTCTTCTCCGCCTTCACTGGCATTTGTGTGCCAGACCAGTTAACCAATCAGAATTGTTTAGCCTTGTATCCTTGCTTCCTTGCCAATTGAAAGTGTTTAAGGAAACAGTTAGTTTGTGTGTGCTGCAGTGGAGGCAGTCAGTACGCTAATAACAAACACCACTTGCTCCTTGGAAAATGTTTTAATGGTGACTAGGCCTGGGCCGATAGTCAATAAGTCAATCAATCTAACAATAAATGAAAATGAATTGGAAATACGTTGCGGGCATCGATAAACTGCTATGTCCGTGTGTGTTTGTTTTCGAAGAGAAAGAGGTCTCACTCTGCATGGCTCTCAGCCTGGGATGTAACGGTAAATGGTATAATGATAAACCGCAGTAAAATTCCCGACGGTTAGTAATGCCGTTTACATTTTTAATTATTTTATTATTGTATTAATAATTTAGGCAACACTGCTTACTTCTGCAAACGAAGTCACAGCAGCGCTGGCGTATGCGCACATGCGTCGTTCAGCTTGAAAAAACACGGCTGAAGACAACTATATGGACTTTGCTACGGAGACTTCCCCTCGGAGTAAACGGAGCCGAGCGCTTCGTTCAACTTCACTTTCCCTCACTTCATTTCCGTGCGGTCTAGACGTGCGTTAAGAACACATTGCTGGTTTTTGATGGCGACAGGTGTGGACAATATTGGACACAGACGCATTTGTCTCACACTAAAAGTATGAAGCAAAGGAGAAAAGTATTTGATGTTGCTTTTATTTTCTCAATACAGCGTCCATCTGCTGCTGTGACTGAGAGTTAATGACGTGAGCAAACATGCAGCAGGCGATGTGTCGGGAACGTTGCCACAACTTGTTTTTAAAGTCTTTACTTTGTTCACTTGTCCTTTATTTACCTGCAACCTTTATCGGTGTTCAAATAACAAATACTAGCAATAATGTTTTGTCATCTCATCGAATTGAATGCAGGCTGTTAAGAGTGTGTATTTGATGTGAGAGGTACCACTCCTGCAGGCCTCGAATTTTAACTTTTTAAGGTCCAGGCAAGTGTTGCCTTAAAGGAGGGTTCATATTTTAGGGCACCAAGGCAAGTTAGAAGGGAACCAAGGCAAACATTATTTTCTTTCGAGGCAGGAGATATATATATATATATATATATATATATACATATATATATATATATATATAAAATAGATAAAAAATAGTGTTCATGTATGAGATCTAGGGCTGCCAATTATGGCCAAAGTAATAATTAAGATTATTGCTATCAATATTGAAATCATGATTACTGATTGTTAGGTAAAGCAGTGTTGGGGTGTGAACGTAAGACCATCGTGTCATTTGTAATGTCTAATAAAAAGGCTATAGATAAACGTTATCCATATATTTTAGGACAAATTTGTTTTTTTAATTCTTTAATAATATCAACTTGTCTGCTTTTTGTCATTACATGATGCCTTTATCTCTATTTTTACATTTGGATAGAGGGATTTTTTTTAAATGTATTATTTATTTAAGTTATGTACATTTATAAGTACATATAGATGCTGTATCGGGACAGATCCATTAAGGGTTTGAGCAGAAATATGTAAAATAGGAATTAACTATACACAACAAAACATTAACAAAATTATGTGTCACATGAATGATTTTTGAAGGAGTACCTTTGTGACATGAAAAAAACACAAGTAATGTAAAGAAAACCTGGTGTTTACTTGTTGATATCAAAATAAAACACAAAACAGTTTGGCTAATGAAGATGAAGTCTAATAAACAAGCTGTGTTCTTCGCCAACGTTTCCCTAGTGTTTCAGTACAACAGTTTGGCCGACAAAAAAAACCCCAGAGTGACACCTCTCACATCGAATACACAATCTTCACAGCCTGCGTCTATTTCGATGATATGACAAAACATTATATTTAGTATTGATGTTACTTGAACACTGATACAGGTTGCAATTAATTAAAGGAGTGAGCATCCCAGTCAACACAGTAAAGACTTTAGAAACAAGTTGTGACAACGTTCACGACACATCGCCTGTTGCAAAACATCAAATAGTTTTCTCCTTCGCTGTATACTTTTAGTGTGGGGACAAGTGTCTCCAATATTGTCCACACCTGTCTCCATCTAAACACAGCAGTGCGCTCTTAAACACACGCTGGGAAGCAAGGGAAAATGACATTAAACCAAGCGCTTCGCTCCGTTTACTCCGAGGGGAAATCTCCGCAGCAAAGTCGGTGTCGTTGGTCCACCATGATTATCAAGCCAAACGACGCTAGTGCGCCTGCGCCTGACTTCGTGTTGCCGAAAATGCATTAATAAATTACGGTTTTTCGGTAATAAAAAAATGTAACGGTATTACTAACCGTCGGGAATTTATCGCAAATTATCATTATACCGTTTATTTTTACATCCCTCGTCCATTAACAACTAAAACCTCAAGGGCGGTCACGGCATGTTCTTGCCGCAAATGTTGGTAAATTTTTTGGGCATTACGGCCAAAGACGAGGGCGGTCGCGGCACTTTCCGCGTTTGCCGTGGTTAAATTCGAGCCTTGATTCCTGTTTATTTTTGTGTATATACAGTATGTATATATTTATTTATTTTTTAGGCCATATCGCCCATCCCTACCATAGTCCATACATTACTGCCATCTAATATCTTGGAATTGTAACTGCATGCAAAGTATACTATGTAATACAGTGCACGAGACACAGAAGTGTAAGAAAACAACAACTGGAAAGCACAGCTCAATGTTAAATGCTAAATAAAACAAGTGAGATAAACATATTAACATTTATTAACACTGAGAAATTGGTACCATATTGTTTAAAATTTGAAAGGTACCCATCCTTACCCCTGAGGTTTAAAATCGACCTGCAGTTGTTGGCTCATGTTTATGCCCTACCAGGGTCTTGTAATAATGAGGATGAATTAGTTGTGTTTTAATTCTGCTGTACTGGGGGATGATGTATCAAGTAATGTGTCAAAATATTTCAGTTAGGAAATGATGACCGTCATGCTCAACAATAACAAGAATAAACATTATTGTTGACATTACAGTCAAACCTGTTAGCCTGTTCAGATTCTTTATTAATGATTTTCCATTTGTATATAGTTTGAATATTGTATGCTTTTATAGATTTGCAAAAACTCTATAAGACTTATCTTTGTATGAGCTTTATCTATTTTGTCTATTCTTCTGTATTTCACGGTGGTTACGTGTGTTTCTTTTTCCGCAGTAGCTCATAATATTTGTCTGTGTTTTTTTGCGTGACACAGAAAGAGATGACCTCTCGGATGTGCCACTGAGGGACCCAAGTTGATCTGTGGACTCTGCCAACCGTCCATCTGAAAACCGCAGTTGAGTTAAATGACAAATACGTACATCCACAAAGAGTCTATTTTTATATTGAAGTACTGTAATCTATTTTAGCTACAGACTGTAGGTTTTAAGCGAGAAGCTCGTCAGGTAAAATGTTTCTTTTATTCAAAATGGAAAACATTCTATATCAGAGTGATGTATTAAGAGGTCTATAATGTTTTTATTTGAATCGCAATGCATTCCAGCATGCTTTTACTTTGGGGGTTTTTTTTCGTCTAAATGAATACTTTGTCGTTGTATTAAAATTCCTTACTCTATTATAAGCTTGTGTGTTGCTTGACTACGATAAAGTACATTCTGTGGGTCGTAGCACTTGGAAAAATGTCAAAACATAACTTACTGGTGTTTTAAATTTAACATGTTGAGGTTAACAACACTGCGTCACTGGTACATCTCAACAAATATAATTTGTAGTAAACATCCGTGTTAGCAACGTCGTTATTCTTTTATCGTATTACCAGAGGTGTGGACTAACTTGGACTCGAGTCATGAATTTGATGACTTTAGACTCGGCTTGACAAAATGTAAAGAGACTTGCAACTCGACTTGGACTTTAACATCAATGACTTGTGACTTCACTTGGACTTGAGCCTTTTGACTTGACAAGACTTGCTACTTTCCCCAAACCCCAAAGATTAAAAAGTTATTCAGGAGCGCTCTGTATCTTTCATTGTGTATGTGTGTGTGTCAGCGTGTGCGCTCTCAGTACAACAGCCAATCAAATTACATCCACGTTGTTTTCGTCCCACAGCATTCATCCGAACAAATTGCAGGACAACCAACGAAGAAGAGCTGTCAAACAACGTGCCAGTGAGAAAAAAATATGCCAAATATAGTTTCGTTCGGGTATAAATACTACAACTTGGTCAACAAAAACGAATTGCAGTATGCAAAACATGCGGTTCGAAGATTACAGACGGAGACGCAACAACTTCCAACTTCGTTCGACATTTGAAATTGCACAATGCACGGTAAGTTTTCAATGTAAGCTAACGTTTATTGGCTAAGTAACATAACTTTTATTTGCTGTGTAGTTAAATGAGTGAGGCTGTAAACTCACTGCTAACGTTATAGCCATAGATATCTTATAAGTAGACGCAGCATCGGGTTAGGGTTAGGGTTAGGGTTAGGGTCTACTTCCTACTGACGCTGACGAGACGCCGGGCCGCCATCTTGGAGTGGTGATCCGCTCCACTCAGTGCAATTCATTTGGCAGGAGCAATGAACTGTCAGCGCATTTAATTCATTTTACCTCATTAAATACCACTGATTTTCACGCGTTTTTTTGTCATACATGTAGCTACGATAAAGGACACATGTTTTGGCGTGTTTTATTATTCATAGTTTGCTTACCAGTAATAGAATATTCTTATATGTTTATAAGTGACCAGACGTCCGAGATCAAAACTGGGAATATAATCCCAGATAAGGGGGAAAAAAACGGTCAGCTATTTTTAAATTGAAGAAAGAATATGATTAGGTTATATATACATGCGTATATCCTACATAAACAATGTATGAATACATTAGATATCTATATCTTAGGGACCTATAGACTGTATCTCTGTTGCTGCAGCAGCAGAGAGTTTATTCTGTCTTGACACTTTGTATTGATATTTTGTATTACATTATTCCCTTAAATGATCATGTTTACAGTGATTGTTTTATATGCATTTTTTATGTATGCCACTTTGGATAAAAGCGTCTGCCAAATACTTAAACATAAACATATCTTTATATCAGCTAAAACCACCAATCTGTTTCACTGGATTCAGAATAAAACCAAATTCTGTTTTATCCAACAATGTTAGTATTTGAATATTGTTACTTGAAGACTTATTCCTGGTTACAATTATACTGTTTAGAAAGTATTGTCATATACTTTGCCTAAAATGAGAATGTATCATAATCAGTGGCGGCTGGTGAATTTTGTTTTAGGTGGGGCTGAAAGTTTGTAAACCAAACCCCTGTAGGGGGGTCATCCTCCCCCAGAAGATTTCTTTGTAATTTTCATATACAAATATTAAAGATCTTTGCTCCTTCTCAACTCTGCGGTGATATTATTATCACAAAATTCAACCAATAGTTTGTCAATGTTAAATCTTACTTGTGAAAAGTAATCCCCGATTCCTATTTTCAACAGTCTGCTCATTTGAGCAGGAAAACGCTGAACACCAGCCCGGTATCTTTGTTTTCTACCTGTCAACTGTCAGTTTAGCATCTTTGTTTTCTACCTGTCAACTATCAGTTTAGGCTGCTCGCCGGCTCGTCATCACCACTTCAAGATGGCGGCCGAATTTCTCGCGTCACAGCAGCCAATGCTGCATCTACTAATAAGATGTCTATGGTCATAACGTCATTGCAAACACGGCAATCTGTTGCGTCCACTGCAGTTCACTACCTTATAAATACTTTTTGTCAAGTGATTTTTTTTTAAGCAGGGTTGCATGAGGTACCTATAAATAACGTTACGTTAGTCAATGTATCACACACAGTAACGTAACGTTAAGACGGCGGTCAGCAGCACCGTGTATTTTAGCCACCTACAAAAAGACAGTCAAATAAAGGTCAGTTAAAATGTATACTATATTAAGAATATGTGTACATATTGCATAGGGTCCTGACATCTAAAAAGTACAACTCTGTTCATTGTTATGTTCATGTATTTGTTATGTTTTTCATTTGTACGCACACATCAACACACATACAGTATGAGATGAGATCAATGAGATAAGGTAAGAACAGGATAGAAACTGCTGTGGAACTAGTTACAATGTAATATGCCTCGGAAATACAATGTTAACACTTTTGTGCAAATAAGTATAGTTGCACTTGTTTTTTCAAATGTGTTTATTCTGTAAAGGAATGAGTCAAATATTTAAAATGACTGGTTAATAGTGCTATTATGAAGTGCAATGTCAGCACTATTTTTTTTTCCTGCAATTTCAAATGCACTTGTTTTAATAAATAAATACAGCATTTTAAAAAGCATACACCCTCTGTGTAAATATATTAGTCTGTGGTTAAAAGGACTTGAAATGACTCGAAACTCAAAATGCAGGACTTGGGACTTGACTTGACTTTCCAGTCTTGACTTTGGACTTGCCTCGGGACTTGACTCGGGACTTGAGGGCAAAGACTTGAGACTTATTACAAAACAATGACCTGGTCCCACCGCTGCGTATTACTATTTCAAGATTTACTGTTACCAACAATGCAATGATATTATGGACGCTTTCACCGTTGCATGTTTATCCACGTCTCTTTGGTTACTGTTGCCACCACATGCTTTTGTCAAAGATGGCGTAAGATCAGCAATCTCTTGCTGGAATTTCAGACAAATTGAGCATATGTTTCCTTCCCAAAGCTGAAAATTTGTCGCAGTGATTACTTAAGAGGGGGCTAAACTACTTTATACCTAAGGCTGTATTCATGAAATTTGTGTTTCGGAAGGTGGAAATTGCATGTTGTGAAGGGCTGGCCGTTAATGCAGAAAAATCATCCACCACATAGACTGTACGTTCAAATTTCCCGGGCAAAAAAATGGAAGATACCTTATACTATCATTGTTACTAACCGTAATCACCCCATAGCTTCTCAGACAGCGCTGGTGCATTGAGTATACACCTTGGACTACGTTTACACTGCAGGCCAAAGTGGCTCCAATCAAATTTTTTCCAGATTGTTTACAAAGCAAGGAAAATGTGATCTTTATCAGACTCCAGTGTAAACGCGCACAGGCGCCAATGTGGCCCCAATGTGGCCTTGAGTCACTTTCATGAGCAGTTCGATAAAGTAAAAACAAAGGACCGGAGTCCGTAAACGCTGATTATTTTCACCTGCCTCTGATTAGTGTTCGGGACGCTCGCTGGCTCCCGGGCACTAATCAGAGAGCTATGTATTCCTGTCTTTCGCCACACTCGGTCTGGCTGTTTTGCTTGCTTTACGCAACAAGTTACGATTGGTGATTCCTACGTCTTGTTTCTATGCTAAGCTTTCCCGTTAGCTTTTCCGTAGCTTCCCGTGCTATCGGCACGCTTGTTCTATTTTTCTTTGTTTTCCTGTCTTATTTATGGAAAATAAATCATTGTCCTACCTGCACACTGCCTCCGGAGTTCCGACTGCATCTCGGGGGAACGATCTGTGCATTAACATGCGACCCCCCCCCGCCCCGAAACAATTTCACTTGAATTATTTCACAGTAAAATACTATACACAAAATTCACCGTAAGATTACAACATTACGACATACTTGCCAACCTTGAGACCTCCGATTTCGGGAGGTGGGGCGGCGGGGGCAGGGGGCGTGGTTAAAAGGGGAGGAGTATATTTACAGCTAGAATTCACCAAGTCAAGTATTTCATATATATATATATAAGAAATACTAAGTCAAGTATTTCATATATGTATATATATATATATATATATATATATATACACAAGAAATACTTGACTTTCAGTGAATTCTAGCTATAAATATATATATATATATATATATATATATATATATATATAAAATAATTACTTGAATTTCAGTGTTCATTTATTTACACATATACACACACATAACACTCATCTACTCATTGTTGAGTTAAGGGTTGAATTGTCCATCCTTGTTCTATTCTCTGTCGCTATTTTTCTAACCATGCTGAACACCCTCTCTGATGATGCATTGCTGTGTGGCACGCACAAAAGTGCTTTCATCAAATGCACTAGATGGCAGTATTGTCCTGTTTAAGAGTGTCACAACATGGCTGTTTATGGCAGACGAACTGCTTTACGGTAGACGAAAACGTGACTGTTGTTGTTGTGTGTTGTTGCCGCGCTCGGAGGATGTTAATGAAACTGCCTAACAATAAACCCACATAAGAAACCGAGAACTCGCCCTCAATCATTTTACAGTTATAGCGTGATTGGGCAGGTACGCTGTTTATATTGTGGGAAAGCGGACTTAGGTCCGAATGGACCTGAGTCCGCCTGAATTTCGGGAGATTTTCGGGAGAAAATGTGTCCCGGCAGGTTTTCGGGAGAGGCGCTGAATTTCGGGAGTCTCCCGGAAAATCCGGGAGGGTTGGCAAGTATGCATTACGATATTTCACAGCAATTAATCGGCATTTCAGGGTAAAACACTACACTCGCAGAGATTTGTAATATCACATCAACTGACTGTAAATTCTAACTGATTTGTCTCTAAAGGGGTTTGCGAGGTTAAAATGATTAACAATAAAAGTTACAACTGTGAGTTACAGCATATAAATGTCATTTTATTGTAATTGTGCAGTTACAGTAAATTGCTGTAAAGATATTCTACATTAAATTGCTGTAAATGTTATTGTGAAAGTCATTCGATAATTTGCTGTGAGTTTATAAAGGCATTCTTTTACAGCGAGTTATTATTACTTAGTATATATCACTTATATGGAAATGTACTCATTAGATTATGTGCATTTTTTTTTCTGTATTTAGATTTAATGCGTGTTGGGTTTATTTTTATAAAAATGTTACATTTAGAATAAAATGACTAAAAATACAGTCATGGCTGACATAGGCGAGGCTAACCTTATCAAGTTAGGGTGATTGCACACTTTGGGCCTCCGGCAGCAGGCGCCTTCTCAGATGTCAAACCTGCTGGTGCATGTTGCTCGCACGCGCACACGCACTCTCCTGGCAGGAGACAGTCACACGAGACTCCGACCTCACATGACAAAAACTGCTGCCAACGCGTGTTGACGCCAGCGTGATTCAGCGTGACCACTAGGTGGCGGCCTCTGCAGCGTTGCACTTGCAAGAAGCAGGGAAGTGCAGCCTCTGTAGGCAAGATAGGGGTTAATGATTGGCCTCTGTTGCTTACGTAATAATGAGGCCAGCCTGTACCCTCTGTGGTCCATCGGGGAGGGCCGCTTGTGAATGAATCCAGTTTTGCGGAATTGTGTCAACAACAGTCAGGAACATGCTGCAGGACAACTTTACTGCTTAGGCCCAAGTTCAAACGAGCATGGCGTTAATCTAGAACACACAACAACGACCAGGAAATGACAAGTTGATCAATTTAATGTCACTGAGCGGAATGATCGGACACGGGCACCACCTTTTTCTTTTGCTTTCTTAAAGTCGATATAGACCATGGTTCTCAAACATTTTTCCACCAAGTACCACCTCAGAAAACACTATGCTCTCAGAGTACCACCATAATGACCAACATTAAAATACAGTAGCGTAGTAGGCCTAAATATTCATTAAAAACAAGGCAGAGGTTTTAATTTTAACAAGTGTATTTAATATTTTTGGCCCATTGGGCTGGGAGCGCACCTGTTTTTATTAGCACACACAAATTGGCACAATCAACCACGGACGCATTTCAGCTGTGCGTGTCAGCCTTCAATAATGAAAACAGGCGTTTAGGAAATAAAAGACAATTAGGTCAAACGCAATAATTGAGGTCACATCTTAACATGTATAATTAAACCTTAATTAAGAAAAAAATAGGATTTATTCGATTAATCGATCGGGATATTCGATAGAATACTCGACTACTAAAATATTTTATACCTGCATATCTCTCTCTCTCTCTCTCTCTCTCTCTCTCTCTCTCTCTCTCTCTCTCTATATATATATATATGTATATATATATATGTATATGTATATGTATATATATATTTATATATGTATATGTATGTATATATATATATATATATATATATATGTATATATATATATATATATATATATATGTATATATATATATATATATATATGTATATATATATATATATATATATATATATATATGTATATATATATATATATATATATATATATATATGTATATATATATATATATATGTATATATATATATAAAGGGATGTCCGATAATGGCTTTTTGCCGATATTCCGATATTGTCCAACTCTTTAATTACCGATACCGATATCAACCGGTATATACAGTCGTGGAATTAACACATTATTATGCCTAATTTAGACAACCAGGTATGGTGAAGATAAGGTATATTAAAAAAATGTTTATAAAATAAAATAAGATAAATAAATTAAAAACATGTTCTTGAATAAAAAAGAAAGTAAAACAATATAAAAACAGTTACATAGAAACTAGTAATTAATGAAAATGAGTAAAATTAACTGTTAAAGGTTAGTACTATTAGTGGACCAGCAGCACGCACAATCATGTGTGCTTACGGACTGTATCCCTTGCAGACTGTATTGATATATATTGATATATAATGTAGGAACCAGAATATTAATAACAGAAAGAAACAACCCTTTTGTGTGAATGAGTGTAAATGGGGGAGGGAGGTTTTTTGGGTTGGTGCACTAATTGTAAGTGTATCTTGTGTTATTTATTTTGATTTATTAAAAAAATAAAAAACGATACCGATAATAAAAAAAACGATACCGATAATTTCCGATATTACATTTTAACGCATTTATCGGCCGATAATATCGGTAGGCCTAATCGGTAGGCTAATATATATATATATATATATATATATATATATATATATATATATATATATATATATATATTCAGAGTGCGATGATGTCATGTTATTGATGGAAAAATACATCTTTAGACAAAATACGATTTGCCTGAGCGGCTAGGAGACACCGAGAGTAACAAGCGGTACAAAATGGATTAGAAAGGACAGATTTAAAGAAATAATAATTAAGAAAAAAAATGTTTTAAAATTTTTAAACTTGGGACTTCCCGCGGGCCAGGTTTTGGACGCTGGCGGGTCGTATCCAGTCCGCAGGCCGTAGTTTTGGGACCCCTGATATAGACGATATAAATGATATATGACAATAGAGATTTTAATAATATCCCGAATGCAGCTGAGAAAGGCTCCAGCACCCTCTGCGACCCCGAAAAGGACAAGCGGTAGAAAATGGATGGATGGATGGATAGATTATATGGTGATAATGCATGTTGATGACATAGTAGCTGTCTCCCCCAGATTTGACAGCGACAAGCGAACAAACGTGTCCTCAACGCAAAGTAGCAATAATGTCCCATCACTGTATGAAGCTGCTTCTAAATTACTATTCCTCGCATCCATGGCGGCGAACAAACTACGTTTTTTACAAGTATTATTATCAGTGGAGGACATTGATTAGCTAAACATGCCACTTTACACACTGTAGGAGAATACAAAAAAAGCAGAGCTCTTAAATGTAAACAAAGGCGGGCGGATTGATACAAGTATTAACAGTAATGTATGCAGTAGTTCTATTTTGTATTTTTGCCTCATCCCTGTGAGAATCCTGCGTGTGACAGAAGCATTAAGGAGTAGTTGTTGGTTGTTGCTACGCTAATTAGACCAATATTACCACACAATCTATTTGTTTTTGTTATTGTTTACTAACTCAGTAAATAGGAGCCAGTGGTAGTTTTTTTCCAGAAAAAGTACACACAAAGATTAACGCTCTTTTTAACTTTTCTTGTCAAACCTTTACTAATACAGGCTCCATTCCAACATGTACATTTGCTAGTCCTGCACACACACACGTCTATCTTCATCTTTTACTTCCTCAACAACAACACTTCCTCATTCTCCGCCAATCACCATCCTCCAGGCGTGGTACGTTCACGAGCATGGGAACTCTGAACATCATCCACATGCAAACACAACATCAACCCAAGCAAGTCATTAAAATTGTTGCACTGTATACTTTATTTTACATTTTGTATGTAATAAAAGGAAATAATTTTAACATTTAATTATGTCCATCCTGTGTTTTTGTCTGAATATATTTGTGATCAAAAATTAAATCATATCAATGATCTTGATGTGTTTTGTATCAGTATCGGCATTGATATGACTAATACTGCCTATGTAGCTACTTGGTATTGGATCAATACCCAAATTTGTATTATCGCCCAAAACTAATAATGTAAAAGATCCAAAAAACAGAAGCATAAATGATTATTATATTTTGACAGAAGTGTTGATAGATCCATGTTACAATCCAAAAAACAGTAAATTATGAAGTAGATAAATAATAGTTTTGGCAAAACAATACAACTGGAAATGATGCAATATGTTATTAGGGTGAATCTCAAACCTTGGTACTTGTACCACGAGTTAGCCACTCGTCAGGGCTCTGCCACTAATGGTACGTGGGCTCTATCTAGTGGTGCGCCAAAGAATCGCTTGATTATTAAATATTGTAATGACTTAATTGCCTCGAGCGGTTATCAAAGGTGTGTGAGTCTTCAATGAAAGCCGTTAAAATCTGTAGGTCGTAATTGTTTAATTATACCTATCAATTAATTGTTTTTCATAAATACTTGGGCCTACTACGCTACTGTATTTTAATGTTGGTGTGATTATGGTGGCACTTGAAGAGCCAAATGTTTTCTCCAGTGGTACCTGGTGAAAAAAGTTTGAGAACCACTGTGTTACAAGCATACGTCAGCAGCTAAATTAGGTAGGAGCCTTTTTAACTTCTTTTGAAATGGTTCTATTGTAATAATATATCGTGATATTAAGATTTTAGGCCATATTGTCCATCCCTACCATCTTGAATTCAATAGTGTTTCTCACCCTCTTTATCAAAGGGCTTTCACTCGCAACTTTCTTTGGCCCCGTAGTGGCTTATTTTGCACACAAAGAAATGAAATGCACAGAGAATGAATCACCAATGCACCTCGATACCGTAGAGCAGGGATTGTCAAACTGTGGTACGCTGGCACCATCTAGTGGTATGCCAAATAATCACCCAAATGAAGTACAGTGTTTTATTTTCCTGTATTCAAGCACAGTGTTACTGTTCAAGCTGTGTGTAATGTTACAGTGGCCCAAAAATATTGAATATACTTGTTAAATAAAACCTCTGCCTTGTTTTTGATGAATAATTAGGCCCATTACGCTACTGTATATTGGTGTTGGTCATTGTTGGTACTAGGAGAGCCCAGTTTTTTTCTAAAGGTGGAAAAATGTTTGGGAAACCACTACAATAGAATGATTCGTGGGCAAACGGACTAGTTTGTCAATGCAACGTTTGGTCATACGATAAAACTAAACTGGCAACATTTTGGCAAACATTTTCAGGGAAAAGCGAATCATGCAGAGTTACCACCATAATTAGCTTTGTGGTCAATAACACAAAGCTAAGATGTGATCGTGTTGTGCAGCATATACCTACATTATACCTACATTAGATTGTGTCTGGCAAAATATATCGAATTGACTCCAAATAGTCTGAGAAATCAGGTGCGGGTGAATTCTACAAAACCCCAAACCAGTGAAGTTGGCATGTTGTGTAATTTGTAAATAAAAACAGAATACAATGATTTGCAAATCCTTTTCAACTTACAATCAATTGAATAGACTGCAAAGACAAGATATTTAATGTTCGAACTGAGAAACCTTTTTTTTTTTTTTTGCAAATAATCATTAACATTGCAAAAAAAAGTTGGCACAGGGACATTTTTACCACTGTTTTACATGGCCTTTCCTTTTCACAACACTCAGTAAACATTTGGGAACTGAGGAGACACATTTCTTAAGCTTTTCAGGTGGAATTCTTTCCCATTCTTGCTTGATGTACAGCTTAAGTTGTTCAACAGTCCGGGGGTCTCCGTTGTGGTATTTTAGGCTTCAGAATGCGCCACACATTTTCAATGGGAGACAGGTCTGGACTACAGGCAGGCCAGTCTAGTACCCGCACTCTTTTACTATGAAGCCACGTTGATGTAACACGTGGCTTGGCATTGTCTTGCTGAAATAAGCAGGGGCGTCCATGGTAACGTTGCTTGGATGGCAACATATGTTGCTCCAAAACCTGTATGTACCTTTCAGCATTAATGGCACCTTCACAGATGTGTAAGTTACCCATGTCTTGGGCACTAATACACCCCCATACCATCACAGATGCTGGCTTTTCAACTTTGCGCCTATAACAATCCGGATGGTTCTTTTCCTCTTTGTTCCGGAGGACACAACGTCCACAGTTTCCAAAAACTATTTGAAATGTGGACTCGTCAGACCAAAGGACACTTTTCCACTTTGTATCAGTCCATCTTAGATGAGCTCGTGCCGAGCGAAGCCAGCGGCGTTTCTGGGTGTTGTTGATAAATGGCTTTCGCTTTGCATAGTAGAGTTTTAACTTGCACTTACAGATGTCGCGACAAACTGTAGTTACTGACAGTGGTTTTCTGAAGTGTTCCTGAGCCCATGTGGTGATATCCTTAACACACTGACGTCGGTTTTTGATGCAGTACCGTCTGAGGGATCCAAGGTCACGGGCATTCAGTGTTACGTGCAGTGATTTCTCCAGATTCTCTGAACCTTTTGATGATATTACGGACCGTAGATGGTGAAATCCCTAAATTCCTTGCAATAGCTCATTGAGAAATGTTGTTCTTAAAAAATATGCTCATGCATTTGTTCACAAAGTGGTGACCCTCGCCCCATCCTTGTTTGTGAATGACTGAGCATTTCATGGAAGCTGCTTTTATACTCAATCATGGCGCCCACATGTTCCCAATTAGCCTGTTCACCTGTGAGATGTTCCAAATAAGTGTTTGATGAGCATTCCTCAACTTTCTCAGTCTTTTTTGCCACTTGTGCCAGCTTTTTTGAAACATGTTGCAGACATCAAATTCCAAATGAGCTAATATTTGCAAAAAATTAAAAAAAATTCCAATTCGAACGTTAAGTATCTTGTCTTTGCAGTCTATTCAAAGGAATATAGGTTGAAAAGGATTTGCAAATCATTGTATTCTGTTTTTATTTACGATTTACACCACGTGCCAACTTCACTGGTTTTGGGGTTTGTATTTCCAGCTGCCTGCTTGAACAAAGGTATCAGTTTTTGCACAAACATGACGTAACAAATTGCTACAACAACAGAGACGCTCAATGGCTGCTGCAACCCAACCCTTGTCGAAAAGGATGGTACCGCTTCTCTGCGTATGCTACGTGCAAGATGAGCTGAGCATGTCTTGTGCTTTTCCCTCCCTTCGTGTGTTTTGTGCTCGGTCCCGCCCCGCGGCCCCGGGTTTGCAAGACGTGAGGGCGAGAGGGCAAGGACGAGGGGGAGGAACCATCTGCACTCTATACGCACCAGACTGAAGAGCGTCCAGCTTGTCGCCAGTTGTTGTTTTTGATGGTGCCGTGTGATTATTTGCACTCAAGAGAAAAGTTGTGGCCTGTTTGTGTGACTCAGCACAACAGAGGAACTTGCACACACCCTAACGGCTTCACTGCTGGACGCCAAGGCAATGCCAGGCAAACGGCAGCAAGTTTTCACATGATTAGAAGATTTGTTCTAGAATGAGAAAACAAAAAGTAGCTTCATTTTTGTGTCAGTTGCCACAATCCAGAGAGAAAAAAATCACTCTATTCCTGCACTGCATAAAAAGAGCTGGCAAAATATGATCTAAACAGACCTGGGAAAATTAAGGCCCGGGGACCACATGCGGCCCGTTGAGCTTTTCAGTCTGGCCCGCCATACATTCCCAAATAATTTTTTTAGATCTTTAAGATGGAAAGTGTAGCTGCCATTATGATGTGCAGTGATGTTTTCTAATGACCGTAAGTCTTGAACTATACTAAGTATTTAAATGGTTGGAATCTGCGCTTATGGATGATATACCAGTTACTATGGTAATCTAATTAGTTACTATGGTAATCTAATTAGTTACTATGGTAATCTACATCACAGCAGCTCAGACGAGGCACCAAGCAGTGTGGGTGGGAAGCGTTTCCACAGACGCGGAAGGAGCTTTTCACAACAAAGTTCTAAAGCTTAGTGATATATCAGATTGTAGGTGGGTTTATTTTGTAGCCTTCGCGTTCATATTTCACTGTTTGTTGCATTTTTGTTGCGTTTCACTTGATTGTAAAATATGTCGATCGAAAGGGGGTGTGACATTCATATTTTGTCAATATTCAGTGTTTTATCCTTCATAGACAAATTTAAAATTCCATTACGTTTTTTAAGGCGGTCTGTCATAACGTTTTTAGCATTCAATCAGACATTATTGTGAAGTTTTGTATTAGTGTCCCTAAAAATGGATATACCGGCCCCCCCAGACACATTTATTTCTCTAAATGTGGCCCCCGAGTCGAAATAATTGCCCAGGCCTGATCTAAAAAGTCAAAATAAACTGTCCACATAGCTAATTTTACTTGATCGGATGTTCTGAATTAAGATTTGTACATCCAGAAATGAGCAGGACTTTTAAGATAGAAATAAATATCTTACTCTTTGTTTTTGTTTTATTTGATTTTATTTGATATACAGTATTTTATTTCAAATAAGCAAATAACAAGAGCAAGCCTGATCCAATACAGTGATATAGCCTTAACAGCCATTATAACAAAATGAAAACAATGGAGAATAAAAACGAAAAAAATAAACAAAATGAGCAATGGACTTTTTTTTTTTTTTTTTTACATATTTAAAAAGGAGTGAGAAGAAGTTTACACTTATTTAATCCCGCCCTTTTTCTTTAAATCATAAATTACTCTGAGCTAGAACTACCTGTTCACTCTATGTTCAAACTTAATGAACTTCCATCCATCCATTTTCTACCGCTTGTCCCTTTTAGGGTTGCGGGTGGTGCTGGAGGCTATCTCAGCTGCATTCGGGCGGAAGGCGGTGTACACCCTGGACAAGTCGTCACCTCATCGCAGACTTAATGAACTTGTATATACATAAATTATAAATATATAAATTCTGAAAACAAGCATTATTTAACTTGCAATTCTAAAATTAAGCATCTTGGAGATATTGCAGAATCTTAAAAAAAAAAAGATTTTCCATTTGGGGGCAAAAGCAAAAATATCTTTTTTGATCGTCTCAATTTTACCATTTTTAAACAAAAATGTACTCAATTTAATTATTCAGCCAAAAATTAATATGATGATGTACAATCAATGACTAAAAATAAGTAAATAGCTCTTAAAACTAAGGGCATTTCGAGAAATAAAATGTGGAATCTTGGCAAGTGGCAAAATATTTTGCGCTGTATTGTATTGCGCAACCTGTAAAAAGGATGTAGGAATGTCAGGACGTGACTCACTTAGTTTTGAAAAAAGCAGCTTTATTGCACAGTACATAATTACGTAACAGGAGCGAAGTGCAAAAAGAGGAAGAAAACAACTGGGCAGGTTAGCGGGGGGTGTCTCAAATGTGGCCCACAGTGCTTTTCTGGCACAACGCTTCTTTTTTATTGGCCCGCGCTGTTGTAGAAATATAGAAATAAAAGATGAATTGGAAATGAGATGGGGTTTTTTATATATATATATATATATATATATATATATATATATATATATATATAGTGCATCCGGAAAGTATTCACAGTGCTTCACATCTCCCACATTTTGTGTATGTTACAGCCTTATTACAAAATGGAACAAATTCATTGTGTCCTCAAAATTCTACACATAATACCCCATAATGACAACATGTAAAGTTTTTTTAATGTTTTTTTCAAATTTTATAAAAAAAAAAAAATCACATGTTCATAGGTATTCAAACACTTTGCTCAATACTTTGTTTATGCACCTTTGGCAGCAATTACAGCCTCAAGTCTTTTTGAATATGATGCAACAAACTTGGCCCACTTATCTTGAAGCAGCTTCGCCCATTCCTCAAGCTCCATGAGATTGGATGGGAAGTGTTGGTTTTCATCCAGGATGTCTCTGTACTTTTCTGCAGTCATATTTCCCTCTATCCTAACTAGTCTCCTAGTTCCTGCCACTGAAAAACATCACCACAGCATGATGCTGCCACCACCATGCTTCACTGTAGGGATGGTATTGGCCTGGTGATGAGCGGTGCTTGGTTTCCTCCAAACGCAATGCCTGGCATTCACGCCAAAGAGTCGAATGCAGCAATGTACAGAGATCAATGTTTCCCATCCAATCTTGAAAGGTACTATAAAGAAAAATGGGAGAAACTGCCAAAAGATAGGTGTGCCAAGCTTGTGGCATCTATTCAAAAACACTTGAGGCTGTCATTGCTGCCAAAGGTGCATCAACAAAGTATTGAGCAAATACTGTGAATACATGTGATTTTTTTAAACTTTTATTTTTTATACATTTGCAAAAAAAAGAATAAAAAATCATAGTCATTATGGGCTGTTTTGTGTAGAATTTTAAGGACAAAAAAATTGGTTTATTACATTTTGGAATAAGGCTATAACATAACAAAAATCAGGAAAAAGTGAATACTTTCCGGATGCACTGTATATATTTTGGACTCATACCTTTAAATGAAAGGCAGTAAATAGCAATATTGACAAATGTGTGTTATTGGGCCATACTGCATTTGCATCAAGTGAGTAACAGCAATAAAAGCTAAACAAAAATGTTTGGAATGACTAATTAATTAGAAACATTTCACTTTTTTCAGTCTTTTTGTCAAAAACAAGACCAGTGATGGGTATCATTTACAATTTAACCGATACTAACACAAAGTCGGCACTAGGAAAAATGGTGCCGGCGCTTAAACGGTGCCTGAACCGGTACTTAAAAAATGGAAAACATGTACATTTGTGTAAAGCAAAAAAAAACTCATTTTATTATTAGGGATTTTTTTGACATTCATGTTGAGCAGAATAGTAATTGAAATTCTTAAATTATATAAATTAAATGATAACTAAGTAATACATTAAAAATAAGAAATAAAATCCACAACAAATAGGCATTGTTATTGCAGCAATAACATACAAAAAGCAGATTTTGTGATTGTTATGCCCTTTTGATTGTAGTCTCTTACTGACACCTTGTGGCGATAGGAAAATACTACGCTTCATTTGTTTGGGCACTTCCGGGTTGACGATGTCAGTTCAGTTCATGAGACAATTGAGAAGTAGACAAGTTGTGTTAGCTCTTAGAAGCTTTGGAAAAGATAAGTCTGTAAGTAAACCGTTTAACTTGTTTATGGAACTCAATATTAAGGTGAAAAGTGGTTAAATTTGATAGTAAGATGATTATTGAAAAACTATTTTTGTGCACTGTTTCAATGGATGTTTTGAGGACTCAAAATGGCTGCCAGTCGTATATTCCCACCATCGAAATAGTTTCAACACTAAGCAGTATTTGTTTGATGATAGTACTGTATATTTGTGTAAAGCTAATATTTACATGTCGTGTATTACATTTCAGTATGTTATTTGAATCCCATAGCTCATACATTTGTCATTGTGTGTATTTCAGTTTTACAAAATAAAAGTCCAGTGCAAGACAAAAGTAAAGATAGAAAAAGACAAAGCAACAACAATAAAGAGCCTAAATGGATTCATCTGCTTTGGAACTTTATTAGAACATCTTGGATTGTTTGTTAGCTGTCTGCCTAGCTGTATAACCTCAACACATATAGTGAGGGCAGAACAGTAATATTGAGACTCATAATTCCGGGGGGTTCGTGAATGCAACCTCACTCGCTGTAATTGTCATTGGTGAATAAAAAGGAAGTTGTTGTTGTGGCTACCGGCTAGCCTAGCGCTGCAGGGCTGCATCTTAAGGGTATAAATAATTTGAAGAAGAACTGTCGGGACGCTACATTACTTACAAGATGTCACGTATACAATATCCCCGCCAAGCGCTTTGTTGCAGGTTTCTGAGAGTACACCGATAATGATGATCAGTGTGTTTACTTCTGCATATGTTGGCACCAAGATTGTTATCTTTTCAAACACAACAATCCGTTTGTATTTTGCAACAATTGGAGAAGTATTGGGTAGTTATTTCACTAACAAACAGACTAACACAGTTACACCACAAGTCTGGGTGCATTTTTTTTATTGAGTACGACAGCATAATAAGCCACCATGGGGCCTAAGAGAGTTGCAAGTTCCAGCACTGTAATTAAAAAAGGTGAGAAACTCTATCGCATTCAAGCACTAACTTGTAGAAAAATACGAAGCTTGCATCAAGTGTTCATTTATCTATTTCATTCATTGTTTATATGTATTCACTAAAGATGTCTGATAATGGCTTTTTTGCCGATATCCGATATTCCGATATTGTCCAACTCTTAATTACCGATTCCGATATCAACCGATACCGATATATACAGCCGTGGAATTAACACATTATTATGCCTAATTTTGTTGTGATGCCCCGCTGGATGCATTAAACAATGTAACAAGGTTTTCCAAAATAAATCAACTCAAGTTATGGAAAAAAGTGCCAACATGACACTGTTATATTTATTATTGAAGTCACAAAGTGCATTACTTTTTTTTAACATTCCTCAAAACAGCAGCTTGGAATTTGGGACGTGCTCTACCTGAGAGAGCATGAGGAGGTTGGGGCGAGGGGGGCAGGGTTGAGGTGTGGGGGGGGGGGGGGGGTGTAACGGGGAGTGTATATTGTAGCGTCCCGGAAGAGTTAGTGCTGCAAGGGGTTCTGGGTATTTGTTCTGTTGCGTTTATGTTGTGTTACGGTGCGGATGTTCTCCCAAAATGTGTTTGTCATTCTTGTTTGGTGTGGGTTCACAGTGTGGCGCATATTTGTAACAGTGTTAAAGTTGTTTATACGGCCACCCTCAGTGTGACCTGTATGGCTGTTGACCAAGTATGACTTGCATTCACTTGTGTGTGTGATAAGCCGTAGATTTTATGTGATTGGGCCGGCACGCAAAGGCAGTGCCTTTAGATTTATTGGCGCTCTGTACTTCTCCCTACGTCCGTGTACCACTCCGTACAGCGGCGTTTTAAAAAGTCATATATTTTAATTTTTGAAACCGATACCGATAATTTCCGATATTACATTTTAAAGCATTTATCAGCCGATAGTATCGTCAGTCCGATGTTATTGGACATCTCTAGTATTCACCAATGTTTTCTACATGTAAAACTATAAAAGTGTGCTCTATAAAATGCGTAATGTATTCATTTTTTAGGGTTTCTGAAACTAAATAATTAAATCGACATTATTTTTGTCATGATCTCACATAAAAGTTTGGACTTTATTATTAGTTTCTGTATTATTTCCTGTCCAGTGCTCTTATTCTAGTTTTCCACTTCCTGTTTGCCCCCGCCACTTCTCTTGTCTCCCTCGCCTGTCCCTGATTAGCAATCAGTACACACCTGTCACATTTTATTAGACTGGGCTGGGTCATTGTGCTTTGTGTCTCCATGCCGCACAACATTCCCCAATGCTTCCAGTGAACTTCTCTGCTGCACTATTTTCTTTTGTCAACAAACACAGCTTTACCTTCACTTTGTCTGCCGTCTCTGCATCCTGGGGTCACGACCAACACAACCATAACTGGAATCTTGGCCATTTTTAAGGGAAAATTGCTTATAAATTTTTTTCATCTGTCCTTTTGGAACGGATTACCACCAAAAACTGAAGAATGGACTGTATTTACCTGCATTGGATGGATTTTAGCATCGATAAAGTCCCTCTCGCCGTGCTTCAACTTGTTGTAGAGGAACCACTGCTGTAATACCAAAAGCAAGCGCGTACATTTTTGTGAATCATTTCTTGGCACAGAGTCGTTTGTTTCTAAGAAGTCTCCTCTGAGAGTGCTTCTAAGAACAGGCACACCTTAGAGCGCTGTGACCTTACTGCTCCATGGAGTAAAGTATGCATCCTTTTACTGAGGGCTGCTTTTAGCGTACTCGTCGTCTCAAACCTTGGCCAGTTCATGTTAGACGAGCTTGGCGTCTACGTTGTGAGCACTCCACACGTGCACGCTGAGCTGTACTGATTAGACAGTGTGGTATTTCAATGAACCTGTACTGAGGGTGTGCCGATACAACTTTTTCACTTCTAATATATCGATATTGGAGCCTTGAGTATTGGCCTATACCGATATTGATCTGGTACGACTCATACATACTTTTATTTTTTTGTAGTGTGGAATGTTAGAAAAGGTTTGAACAAGTAAAATTAATTCAACATCAAACAATGGTAGGTATGAAAAACACTATAACCTATTTATTATTAACCCCCTCCCCCTCCCCCCCCCAGAATGGACTTATGCTGTCTTTAAGTTGAAGTAGAATGCTAATTAGTTTTTTTTCTGGCCACAATAATTAATCAAGTTAAGGATCATGGCGCAGTAGGTTGAATGATGCAGACACGCTTGTTACTGGATACTTTCTAATACGCTTTGTATCCACATAATATGCAATTATAATTATTTAATACTTGTTTTTATAGACCAGGAGTGTCAAAGTCATTTTAGATCAGGGGCCACATGGAGAGAAATCTACTCCCAAGTAGGCCGGACTGGTAAAATCACGGCAGGATAACTTAAAAATAAAGACAACTTCAGATTGTTGTCTTTGTTTAAAAATAGAACAAGCACATTCTGAAAATGTACAAATCATAATGTTGTTGGTGTCTTTTTACACGTACATGTTGCGGTTAATAGTATTCTATCTTTATTTGTCGTTGTTTATACTTTCTGAATAAATGATGTGATAATGTTCATCAGTCAACTCATTGGTGCTAATTTTCAATCTATCAAGATAACAAAATAATACCAAAATCAAATTACAGGATGTTATGTATGTAGTTTGTTCATTTTCCTCAACTGGTGCACTAATATGTGGTTGTTGTTTTTTTACATATGTAGCATCATCTACAAAGATACAAAGAATTGCTATTGCGACATCTAGTGGACACATTTAGAACAGCAGTTTCTTTCATTAAAATATTTTGCAAACTCATCCCGCGGGCCAGATAAAACCTGTTCGCGGGGCTGAGCCGACCCGCGGGCCGTACGTTTGACACCCCTGATATAGACAAATGTTTTAGACTGCAATATTTCCTGTTGCACGCCCCCGAGGAAGAAGAAAATATTTTGCGCCCTCCCTCTTTTCAACGTGACTATAAATTGTACTATCTACTATCCATCCATTTTCTACCGCTTGTCCCCTTTGGGTTTGCGGAGGGGTTGCTGGAGCCTATCTCAGCTTCATTCGGGCGGAAGGCGGGGTACACCCTGGACAAGTCGCCACCTCATCACAGGGCCAACACAGATAGACAGACAACATTCACACTCACATTCACACACTAGGGCCAATTTAGTGTTGCCAATCAACCTATCCCCAGGTGCGTGTCTTTGGAGGTGGGAGGAAGCCGGAGTACCCGGAGGGAACCCACGCAGTCACGAGGAGAACATGCAAACTCCACACAGAAATATCCCGAGCCCAGGATTGAACCCAGGACCTTCGTATTGTGAGGCAGATGCACTAACCCCTCTTCCACAGTGCTGCCTATATATATATATACTATGCAAATAAAAAAATAGTTGGAATTTTACAAGAAAAAGGTCACAGTTTCACAAGAAAAACTTAGAATTTTGGCAGTATTATAATAAAAGTCGTAATTTTACTCAACACAAGTCCAAATTTTACTAGAAAAACTGAACATTTGTGCAATATCATGATAAAAGTTGGAATTCTACTCAATTTCAGTCGCAATTTTACAAGAAAAACTCAAAATGTTGGCAATTTTATTAAAGGGTCATAATTTTACTTGACAAAAGTCACTATTTTATAAGAAAACTTTAACAGTTTGGCAATATTATAATAATAATTGGAATTTTTACTTGGCAAAATTAGGACAAAAGTCATAATTTTACTACAAAAATGTCACTATTTTACAAGAACAACAAACAAATTGGCAATATTGTCAATAATGTCACCATTTTGCATTAAAAAGTAATAATTTTATATAAAAAAGTAATAATTTTACGAGAAAATTTTGCAACATTACAGAAACAGAAAGATTATGAGAAATTGTTCCCAATTTTATAAGACTAAATAAATATGCATATAGAGACATACTGTAATAAATAGTATAATTTTTTAAATACAATTGTTATAACTTTACCTCTGCATAACATTGTAAGCTATTTAACATTAAAGGAAACAACACAGCGTGGTTACAGTGAAGCCAAGTGCTACATACGCTTTGTCATATTCTGGTATGGCAAAAAAAAACAATCTATGAGAAGGACTGCATTAAGAACACGTATTACATATGTCTAACTTGTGTGCTACTGTGTGCTTACCTGTTGTGTAGCTGCTAGCTCCAAGTAGCCTACAGCCTACTATGTATACTAGGGGTGTGAATCCTTGTGTACCTAACGATTCCATCCAATTCCGATTCCTGGGATGACAATTTGATTCAACACCATTCTCGATTCAAACCGATTCTTGCAGTCTATTATTTGTTGGGAAGTAACGGTATTGTTGATACTGCTGTGTTGCGGTTTTAAAATCCTGACAATGATGCTCAGTGGCCTTGTGGTTAGAGTGTCCGCCCTGAGATCGGTAGGTCGTGAGTTCAAACGCCGGCCGAGTCATACCAAAGACTATAAAAATGGGACCGATTCCCTCCCTGTTTGGCACTCAGCATCAAGGGTTGGAATTGGGGGTTAAATCACCAAAATGATTCCCGGGCATGGCCACTGTTGCTGCTCACTGCTCCCCTCATCTCCCAGTGGGTGATCAAGGGTGATGGGTCAAATGCAGAGGATAATCTCACCACACTTAGTGTGTGTGTGGCAATCATTGGTACTTTAACTTTAACTTTAATAATGCCGTGACGTGTGACGGTATCAAACGGAAACTTGGTGCATGTAGTTTTTTTCTGGAACTTTTGCATAAACGAACTACATCTCCCAGAATCCACTGTGCAGGTGTGAAATGCCGTAAATTGTAAAAAATGGCATGATTTGATTTTTTTTTTCACCCTTAATGTTTACATTTTGTATATGACATAACTAAAATACAAAGAAAACCACCATTGTGTGCCTATTGGAGGACATATACCATATTTTCAGGACTATAAGCCCCATCAGTGTATAAACCGTACCCACTAAATTATAGAAAAAAAATATTTTTAATATTTAGCTGCAGCTGCAATATATACCGGTCAGTCATAAAAGGAAATATTTACATAGAAAAATATTGTAAATGTTGTGTTTCCAAACAGTGTCTGTAACCCGGCAGTAAAACGGCTGATCAAATAAAACAGAATAGTCATCGATGTCTTAATTCATCCTTTATGAGATCAATAAAATGTTTTCCTTTTTTAATAAAGTTCAAGATGTTTTTCGGGATTCTTCTTCCTTGTACAAACTCTGTTTCCATATGAGTTGGGAAATTGTGTCAGATGTAAATATAAATGGAATACAATGATTTGCAAATCCCTTTCAACCCATATTCAATTGAATGCACTACAAAGACAAGATATTTGATGTTCAAACTCATAAACTTTATTTTTTTTTTTCAAATAATAATTAACTTTGAATTGCTTGGCTGCAACACGTGCCAAAGTAGTTGGGAAAGGGCATGTTCACCACTGTGTTACATGGCCTTTCCTTTTAACAACACTCAATAAACGATTGGGAACTGAGGAGACACATTTTTTAAGCTTCTCAGGTGGAATTCTTTCCCATTCTTGCTTGATGAACAGCTTAAGTTGTTCAACAGTCCGGGGGTCTCCGTTATGGTATTTTAGGCTTCATAATGCGCCACACATTTTCAATGGGAGACATGTCTGGACTACAGGCAGGCCAGTCTAGTACCCGCACTCTTTTACTATGAAGCCACGTTGATGTAACACGTGGCTTGGCATTGTCTTGCTGAAATAAGCAGGGGCGTCCATGGTAACGTCGCTTGGATGGCAACATATGTTGCTCCAAAACCTGTATGTACCTTTCAGCATTAATGGCGCCTTCACAGATGTGTAAGTTACCCATGTCTTGGGCACTAATACACACCCATACCATCACAGATGCTGGCTTTTCAACTTTGCGCCTATAACAATCCGGATGGTTCTTTTCCTCTTTGGTCCGGAAGACACAACGGCCACAGTTTCCAAAAACAATTTGAAATGTGGATTCATCAGACCACAGAACACTTAGTATCAGTCCATCTTAGAGATGAGCTCAGGCCCAGCGAAGCCGATGGCGTTTCTGGGTGTTGTTGATAAACCGTTTTAACTTGCACTTACAGATGTAGCGACGAACTGTAGTTACTGACAGTGGGTTTCTGAAGTGTTCCTGAGCCCATGTGGTGATATCCTTTACACACTGATGTCGCTTGTTGATGCAGTACAGCCTGAGGGATCGAAGGTCACGGGCTTAGCTGCTTATGTGCAGTGATTTCTCCAGATTCTCTGAACCCTTTGATGATATTACGGACCGTAGATGGTGAAATCCCTAAATTCCTTGCAATAGCTGGTTGAGAAAGGTTTTTCTTAAACTGTTCAACAATTTGCTCACGTATTTGTTGACAAAATGATGACCCTCGCCCCATCCTTGTTTGTGAATGACTGAGCATTTCATGGATTCTACTTTTATACCCAATCATGGCACCCACCTGTTCCCAATTTGCCTGTTCACCTGTGGGATGTTCCAAATAAGTGTTTGATGAGCATTCCTCAACTTTATCAGTATTTATTGCCACCTTTCCCAACTTCTTTGTCACGTGTTGCTGGCATCAAATTCTAAAGTTAATGATTATTTGCAAAAAAAAAAAAAAGTTTATCAGTTTGAACATCAAATATGTTGTCTTTGTAGCATATTCAACTGAATATGGGTTGAAAATGATTTGCAAATCATTGTATTCCGTTTATATTTACATCTAACACAATTTCCCAACTCATATGGAAACGGGGTTTGTACTTTGTAAATACTTTGAGTTTGAACAGTGTCTTAAAGTGGGTCATTTTAGTACGTTGTTTGATTTCTTTGTATAATCCAATCCATAATTTAGCCGTTAGCGAAGAAAAATCCATAGATTAGTCCAGGGGTGTCAAACGTATGGCCCAGGTTTTATCCGGCCCGCGTGACGAGTTTGCCAAATATTTAAATGAGCTGCTTTTTTTTTTTAAGAAAATAAACTGCTGTTCTAAATGTGTCCACTGGATGTCACAATAGCAATTCTGTTAGGCAAGCAAACAGTTTATACCGGGCCCAAGCAAGAGATACGCAGTAAAGGGTGACTGTGGCTCCTCCTCCTCGACGCACATGAAACTTAAAACCTGCCGTTTTATGTCTTCTGCTTCGAACACATGGTCATTTGGCACCCTCGTTGTCCCAACATGTCTCTGTCAAACACCAGAAAAGTGAACTTAACCCTTTTGAATAGTTTTTACCTCCGTTTCTTACGGTTTGTTGAGTGAGCACTGGATTGATACATGGACATGACAAACATTTGATACCTTGAAGAGTTTACATGATGTGTATTTTGTTCAATCCCAGAAAGACTGTGACTTAAAGTTTAATCTTGGCTTTGTAGATACACTGAGACCAAGTCTTAGGTCATTGTGTTTTTGAAGCCGCGCCAATTTCCTCCGAATTTTCAACAAACTTGAAGTGTTGTTGAAGTTTTGTCCAGAGGATTATTTGTGATTTGTACATTTTCAGAACGTGCTTGTTCTATTTTTGGCCAAAGTAAAACAAAGAAAACAACGTGGAGTTGTCTTTATTTTTAAGTTATCATGCCATGATTTTACCATTCCGGCCCATTTGGGAATAGATTTTCCTCCATGCGGCCCCTGAGCTAAAATGACTTTGACACCCGTGGATTAGCGGCACCTTTTTATAAGTCACAGGGTACAAAGTTTAGGTAAAAATGTCACAGTCCGGAAAATACGGTGATGTTAAACGCTCTGCAGGACTGCTTGTATCAGGCATTTTAGATGCAAGCTGACATAATCCAATATCTTGTGTTTTACTGATATTGGACTGATATCTGATATGAATATCGGATCAGGAATGAAAACCAACATAGACATTCACTGTACAAACATACATATACACATTCTGTACATATACATGCATACACTCATGCATATAATCGCGTTTCATCAAACATATATTAACGTTGTTGCCCTAGGGGAAACTGGGTAACATATGGCACACTGACAAAGCTTAACCTATTGTTACTATAACAATGTACAAGGTTAATATAGCTAGCTTATCTTTCTTCCCCTCCATTTAGCTGCTTTCTTTTGTATTTCAAGTTACCATTACATATATGTATTGTCGCATTTGAACAACTGTATTGTTGATAACAGAGGTAAATTAATGTTATTATTCATTATCAATAGTACTATTTGTCAGGTTCCAACACTGATGACATCTATTAAACAAGACAAGAAGCAAGGAATTAAACAGAAACAGAATTAAATTTGGCTCAATTGAGGAGAGACGTCTGGACTGTACTCTTGTACAGTCTCAACACGCTCTGGCAAAAGATTGTACGCCTCCTCTTTTATTTGGACTTTCCCTGATTACATGGCAACAGCCGTTTCTAAGGACGGGGGTCGTAAACTGCCATCGCCTTTGATTACAACAGTTCAAAGAAAAGGTCGTAAAACAGTTCAAAGAAACGGTGCCTGGAGGGGAGTCAGGCCCTGCTTCCTCTCCGCTTTGTAGTTCTCGGGTCAAGACAATATATTTCTGTTGATTACAATACATGAAAGAAACAGAACACCTTCGTGTTGCTTCCCATCCGACACAGTGGAGTTTTACAAGCCTTCTTCTTGGTAGGATCAAAGACAGCTTTTGTCTTCTCGCCGGGAACTCATTGAAAAACAAAGTTATGTGATATCTTAGATACAATTATTCTGACACTATTTCTATTAGTATTTGTATTGCTCCATTTGTAGTGTAATAATGCTCATTGGCATTTCTGCATTATTATTTATTTCACTAACTGCTTCTTTGCTATCACTTTTACTATCATATTTGTACATATCCTATTTGCTGATGTTGTTCTGTTGTTGTTGTTTTTGTCTCTCTGTCTTATCCCCCTCTTGTCCCCACAATTTCCCCCTCTGTCTTCTTTTTTTTCTCTCTTTCTATCCCCTCCTGCTCCGGCCCGGCTGCACCAAATAATAATATAAATCCATTTAATAAAGTCAAATACAAATATAAGGCAACTAGAGGCGTATCCCACACTTCTCTTTTGTAAAGTACATTTGCACAGCCGATATGGGCATCTACATCAACTATATGATTTGCCTGAGATGCCGGACAGGACAAAAAAAATAAAAATAAAAAAAGGAAACCAATATAAGCTACACTTGTTAGATTTTTACACACGCCCCCTCTATAAGAGGCACACTGTACTAGAAGGAGCATGTGTTGATATTCTGGTGTTACTGACTGTACAGTGTTGACATGTTGACATGTTAACAACATAACAACAACATGCACATTTGGAGCATGCTCCCCGAGTTAAAAGCCATTGGCATCGGAGAGTGTCGCCACCTGAAGCTATTTATGATGGCCCATCCCTCTTCCTATCTGCCCTGTAGTGACACTGTAGAGACACCCCTTGTGATCTTGTTTTCCTCCCGAACCTTCAGCTACAACATGTGCTGCCAGAAGGGAGGGAAAGTCGGCCATATGCTTGCGTAATGTTTGCTACCATGGTGGCGATGTACGTCGGAGGGGTGGAAGCCGAAAGGGAGAGGAGGAGGAGAGGCAGGAAGCCCTCCAGTCACAAGACAGCAAAGTCCTGAAAACAAACCCGACATGGATTCGGTTGAGACTCCCTTGATAAACAATGCGTTATATGTGTTGTATACACAGCCAGGGCCGGGACAAAAGTTCAAGCTTAAGGGCAAAGCACATGGCTTTACAAAGCATGCATTCAACAGTCTGTTTTTTATACAACCTCTTGAGGCAGTGAACATTTAAGTGTGTGCAGAACAGGACTGTTTCCCCCCAGAATGTGTTGCTCTAACAAAAGAAATAGACCAAAAACAAATGTCCACTGCAAAGGACATTGGTTCTCAGGAGGATATACCTTTCAGACCCAGAAAAAATCCATTAATAGTTACATTTTTAAATTGTACTTAGGATTTTATTTTTTTCAAACATGCATACAGTTACAATATGACACGTTACATATTTCCAGTTTCTCAATACATGTCCAAAACGGAGTTGGAGTCCTACCCCAATTTTCCACATTTGTTTGTTCACTTCCTGCACAATTTTACACAAACAATTTAAATAAATAAATCATCAATCTCTTTTATAATCCAATATTAAAAAAAAATAAATACTAAAAATATATTTTTTGTTATATTTCATGCCATTTTTGCAAGAAGTTGTTTTTTTTCCTTCCTTTTTTCATCTTCCTCATTTTATATGGCAATAAAGTAGCGGTAGTAAGTCCTCATGTCCACACCTTTTTTCTAGAGATGTCCGATAATGGCTTTTTTGCCGATATCCGATATTCCGATATTGTCCAACTCTTAATTACCGATTCCGATATCAACCGATACCGATACATACAGTCGTGGAATTAACACATTATTATGCCTAATTTTGTTGTGATGCCCCGCTGGATGCATTAAACAATGTAGCAAGGTTTTCCAAAATAAATCAACTAAAGTTATGGAAAAAAATGCCAACATGGCACTGCCATATTTATTATAGAAGTCACAAAGTGCATTATTTTTTTTAACATGCCTCAAAACAGCAGCTTGGAATTTGGGACATGCTCTCCCTGTGAGAGCATGAGGAGGTTGAGGTGGGGGGAGGGATGGGTAGCGGGGGGTGTATATTGTAGCGTCCCGGAAGAGTTAGTGCTGCAAGGGGTTCTGGGTATTTGTTCTGTTGTGTTTATGTTGTGTTACGGTGCGGATGTTCTCCCAAAATGTGTTTGTCATTCTTGTTTGGTGTGGGTTCACAGTATGGCGCATTTTTGTAACAGTGTTAAAGCTGTTTATACGGCCACCCTCAGTGTGACCTGTATGGCTGTTGACCAAGTATGCCTTGCATTCACTTGTGTGTGTGAAAAGCCGTAAGTATTATGTGATTGGGCCGGCACGCAATTGCAGTGCCTTTAAGGCACGCCCCCAATATTGTTGTCTGGGTAGAAACCGGGAGAAATTTGGGAGAATGGTTGCCCCGGGAGATTTTCGGGAGGGGCACTGAAATTCAGGAGTCTCCCGGGAGAATCGGGTTAAAGTATGACTGGGAGACGCAACTGCTGCTCTTTACTTCTCCCTACGTCCGTGTACCACTCCGTACAGCGGCGTTTTAAAAAGTCATAAATTTTACTTTTTTAAACCGATACCGATAATTTCCGATATTACATTTTAAAGCATTTATCGGCCGATAATATCGGCAATCCGATATTATCGGACATCTCTACTTTTTCCCCTCTGTCTTCAAAATGACTGTATGTTACGCTTGGCACTCAGCATCAAGGGTTGGAATTGGGGGTTAAATCACCAAAATCATTACCGAGCGAGGCCACCGCTGCTGCTCACTGCTCTCCTCACCTCCCTGGGGGTGGAACATGGGAATGGGTCAAATGCAGAGGGTAATTTCACCACACCTAGTGTGTGTGTGTGTGACTATCAGTGGTACTTTAACTTTAACTTTAACTTAAAACCACCTCAAACTATTAAATAAGCACTTGTGTTGTTCATTTCAGCCCCTCAAAAAAGGCCTAATAGACTTAAATAAGTATAATATTATTATAGGGCTGTCAAATTTAACGCATTAACTCATGCGATTAATCACAAAAAATATTGCAATAGTCATGTATCAATGCAATTTACATTTAAGTAAAACATTTTAAAATGTTCCTGTATGACATTCTGAAAAAATGAAATTGCATTTGTGTGAAATAATTTGGGTCGTTTTTTACATGTATTGTACTGTGTGTGATTAATCAGGATTAATTACAATTCAAAAGTTTGATTGATATCCATCGACTCGTCCAGGGTGTACCCCGCCTACCGCCCGAATGCAGCTGAGTTTGAATAATCCGATTTTTTTTTAATCCATCGTGTGACAGCACTAAAAATTATAACAAGTTAATAATAGTTTTTTACTTTTCTGCTCAAATCTTGAGTCCTAATGAAAATACCAAATGTTTATTGTTTTTTTAAATAATTTTTACCAAGTAAATTTTGTATACATGTTTAAATTGGTATAAAATTATCAGGGCTGTCAAATTTAGAGCATCAACTCATGCATTAAATCACAAAAAAAGATTGCATTAGTCATGTATCAACGCAGATTACATTTAAGTAAAACATTTTTAAAAATGTTCTTCTATTACATTCTGAAAATAAAATTGCATTTGTGTCAAATAATTTGGGTTATTTTTACATTTATTTGACTGTGTGTGATTAATCTGATTTTTGAAAATCCATGGTGTGACAGCACTAAAAATTATAACAAATTAATACTTGGTTTTTTTTTTACTTTTTTGCTCAAATCTTAAGTCCAAATGAAAATACCTACTTTTTATTGTTTTTTATTATTTTGACCATTTAAATGTCCATTTTATTATTTTTATTTTTTTCATGTTTAAAATTAGTATAAAATTATTAGGGCTGTCAAATTTAGCGCATTGACTCATGTGACTAATCACAAAAAATATTGCATTAATCATGTTTCAATGCAGGTTACAGTCAAGTAAAACATTGCAAAAATGTTCCTGCATGACATTTTGACAATAAAATTGCATTTTTGTCAAAATATTGATTTTTTTAAAAAGTTAGTTTAAATTACATAGGCAAAGTCATTTACAGTAATCTCTCTTTTGTTGCTTTTAATGGGTTTCATGACCATAATAAATACATTTCTGCAAAATAGGAATCATTCATTATAAATCAAATATTTTCACAGCTAGAGCATAAAAAAACCTGTTCATGACCTTCTAAATATTTGTATTTTATTTTATTAGAGCACTTTAAACATGAAATAACACCCTAGTTACATTTACACTCTATCATGTCAATATAGTAACGCTACCTGAGGCTGACCAATTAGTGGCCACGATACTGAACAGCGCGTCCTGATTGGTTAGGTCTCATCTACGGGCCTAAATACTAGTGTAGTATTGATATTTTTATTCAACCATTTGTGTGCTTGAAATAGTTTAATTTAGGGCAAAAATGTTGTAAAATATGCTCGACAAAAAACTGAAAAAAATCTGCAATATTTGAAGTGTGATGTGGCGAGGAATAATCACAATTAATCCTAATATAAAAGAGTGATTTAAGAATACATAGAAAACGCACTAAAAACTGCACTGACAAATATAAAAAATGTATATATTTCTTTAGGTTTTTTAGTAAAAAATACCCAATATTTTTTCTTTTATTAATATTCGAATGCAGCGGTGTCAAACGTACGGCCCGCGGGCCTGACAGGTTTTATCCGGCCCGCGGGATGAGTTTGCTAAGTATAAAAATGAGCTGAAATTTTTTGAATGAAAGAAACAGCTGTTCTAAATGTGTCCACTAGATGTCGCAATAGCAATTCTTTGTAACTTTGTAGATGATGCTACATATGTAAAAAAAAAAAAAAAAATAAACCACATGATGTTAGTGCACCGGTCGAGGAAAATAAGAAAACTACATAAATAACATCCTGTAATTTGATTTTGATATAATTTTTTTATCTTGACAGATTTAAAATGAACACCAATGAGTTGACTGATGAACATTATCACATCATTTATTCAGAAAGTATAAATAACGACAAATGAAGATAGAATACTATCAACCGCAACATGTAAGTGTAAAAAAACAACAACAACAACACTATTACGATTTGTATATTTTCAGAATGTGCTTGTTCTATTTTTAAACAAAGAAAACAATTTGAAGTTGTCTTTATTTTTTAAGTTATCCTGCTGTGATTTTACCAGTCCGGCCCACTTGGGAGTACATTTTTCTCCGTGTGGCCTCCGATCTAAAATGAGTTTGACACCCCTGTTCTAATGCCTATGCATTGAATAAAAAATAATTCATATTTTTTTATCTTCAGAAGACACATAAAATGTGTGATTTTTCCATATAATAAAGTAGGTCGGATAGGGGTGAATAAATATACATCATAAATCAAATTAGTAATACAATTGATTTTGATGCACTGTTACATGTTTTGGTAGTGTCATGTTTACTTACTCACTGCACTGTCATGCTGTTTGAACACACACACACGCACACACATTTACACACATTTTTTTTCTCCAAAATGAAACCCGTGCAAGTAGAAATGATGGGGCTCAATGGGGAAATGTTCTCCTCACTGGTACAAGTTGGATTTAAATTCCCAGCATCTGCCTACAAAGTCATTTTAGATTGCAATTTTTAAATTTGACATGATCAAAAATATCCCATATGGAGTAACAGATCTAAAATGATGGCCCAAATGTTGACAAATTTCTAAAATGACCAAAAAAAGGGTTAAAAAAAAACAAAAACACTGAACGTCTCCATTTAAAAACACAATAATTGCATGTAAAGCCCAGGATGTCCTCTTTAGAGCACACCAGGTGTTATTCTTGAGTAGCTCACCAAAGGCTGAAATAATATTTGCTTCAACTTCTAGATTGTGCCAATTCAATTGTTGCCAGTCGTGTAAATAAAACACAAATATCTCACCTCTCTACTTTCTTTTTGTCAAAGTGTCTCTCATATTGCGATGGAAGTTGGAGACCCTTGTGGCTGTGACATGCTTGTCCCTTACAGAGGACCAAAAAGTCAATGTTGTGTCTCAGGAGTATACCTGTATACACACACAGTGTGTACAAACCAGCTTTTCCTTGTAATATCATGAATGCAGCACGAGCGCGTTACGTCCTCGGCATGTCACGATTCTTCATCACCACAGTTCTTGGATTTCTTTCATTGTCACAAGTACCAGACAAAGTTTCCACCCGGGTCTCAACAGGCCTCAACATAAGGCTCCAAAATGTGCCACGTCTGCATTGTCGCACAAAGCAAAGGGGTGTTGTGTACTATATACTGTACACCGTCCATAACGCTCACCTTAGCGCCTTCAAAATAATACTTAGAAATGTACTGTAAGTCATGGTAGAGCTAGCACTTCATGGATTGATCCCATTGGAGGACATTTCCTATTGGTTTATGTATATTGATTGATCCAGTCCAGAGGGTAACCCGACTCTGGCCTCAAGTCAGCTGGGATGGGTCCCAGCTCACCTGTAACACACAAGTGATGTAGAAAGTGAAATGGATTTATTTACTTGGCGTACTTTAGGGGTGTTCAAAGTGTGGCCTGGGTGTCATTTGCAGCCCACAGCTTGTTTTTATTGGCCCTCTGCATTTTCTGAAAATACAATTATCAATCAATCAATGTTTATTTATATAGCCCTAAATCACAAGTGTCTCAAAGGGCTGCACAAGCCACAACGATTAAACAAATAAAATAGTAGAAAGTCGGGATGTCAAAAGTAGCAATGTTTTTTGATGGATTGATTGAGACGTTTATTGACATCTTAAAGAATTGAACCCATGCAATGCTTTAAAAAGGCAAATGGATGGAACAAAAAGCCAAAAGGCTTGTTTCCATTGTGGTCAATTAAATATTCATCACATTTGATACATTCAATAATAAAACATATATAACTTGTAACATATATATTAAAAAATTACGTTTGGAAAAATTATGTACGTATACACAGTATACATGTCAGGTGATTTGAAAAACAATGTATACAAAAAATGGGGGGCGGTGGGGGGTATATACACTGTACACAAAACGGGGGGGGTGTATTTTTTTTATTTTTTTTTGGTCATAAAAAAATACAATCATGTGTGCTTACGGACTGTATCCCTGCAGACTGTATTGATATATATTGATCAGTGACGTGCAGTCACTAGAGGCAGGTGAGGCGAGGCCTCACCTGCCATCATGGAAAGAAAAAAAAAGTAAAAATATTTTTTTTTTATTAAATTGTTATATGTATCCAGTGATTATACTATAAAGTTATTTTCCATTTAACTTCACCCGTTTTAGATTATTTTTATTTAAAATCGCTGAATTTTCACATTTGCCGTTCAAATACTGAGAAGAGACGGTGCGGTGAACAGCAGCCAGTTGAGGCACGTCACTGCGTTGTGCCTCACCATGGATTGCGGACTCGGCTAACTGCTGGTCTGCTGTGCAGTGAGACCGTATTGCTATATGAATTATATTATACATTTCCATAGTTTAGTTAGCTGAGGTATATAATGTACAGTGTATTTTGTCAACAACTGTATGTGTGTAACGTATTTCTTGTGTTGAGCGATCAAAAAACGGCTGCAAAAGACGCACTGGCTGAGGCTCGCCTCCTGCACCCCCACCGTAGAATGCACGGCAACCCCTGACGGGAGTGTTATATCAACTAAAGCCCACACTTAAACTTTCCACGTGCAAGATTGAATCTATTTAAAAAAGTTATTTCATAAGAAGCCAAAAAGTGCAAAAACAATAATGTTCGTGTTGGAGGAGTTGTGAATGACTGCAGGGCCACAACATTAGGTACACCTGCAGACTGCAGGTGTACCTAATTCACAACTCCTCCAACACGAACATTATTGTTTTTGCACTTTTTGGCTTCTTATTAAATAACTTTTGTAACCTATTTTCATGGGCTTTCCTCTTTGTGATGTTAAGTTCCATATGCGCTGTTATACAGTATATGCCTTGAGCTCTTATTTTGAAGGCGCCAAGAGCGGAAGTGATGACATGTTGTAGTGGAGCGGAGGTTTTTGAAAGAAGGTAAATAAAGTGGTCCTCGTGTAAACTGAAGCCTCCATGTTTGTTATTTTGTAGTTTCATACAGGATAGGCGACATTTATAAACCCTCGGTTAAACTTTTTTAAATAGATTCAATCTTGCACGTGGAAAGTTTAAGTGAGGGCTTTAGTTGATATAACACTCCTGTCAGGAGGTGCATTAATCCAGCACAACAGCGGCGAATGGACTTCATTTATAACTTAGTAAAGGTAAGACCATAATAAAGTTTTTTTTATTAAATGTGCTTTTTTGTGTGCTACAGTTTGTATGTGTAAAGTTAAAGTTAAGTTAAAGTACCAATGATTGTCACACACACACTAGGTGTAATGAAATTTGTCCTCTGCATTTGACCCATCCCCTTGATCACCCCCTGGGAGGTGAGGGGAGCAGTGGGCAGCAGCGGCGCCGCGCCCGGGAATAATTTTTGGTGATTTAATAACCCCCAATTCCAACCCTTGATGATGAGTGCCAAGCAGGGAAGAATGCTGGTATGAGCTTTTAAACATAACCCGTTAACTGCTGCCAATCAAATGGTGAATAAGATACTCTTTAGGGTTCATATGTTTGTAAATCTGACTGTGATGAAGTCAGTGCCTCACCAGCCATCAACCTCACCGCACGTCACTGATATTGATATATAATGTAGGAACCACAAATATTAATAACAGAAAGAAACAACCAGTTTGTGTGAATGAGTGTAAATGGGGGAGGGAGTTTTTTTGGGTTGGTGCACTAATTGTAAGTGTATCTTGTGTTTTTATGTTGATTTTTTTTATTCTTGTGCGGCCCGGTACCAATCGATCCACGGACCGGTACGGGCCGTGGCCCGGTGGTTGGGGACCACTGATGTACATGACTATGTACATGACATATGTACATTACTATATGCACATGTTGACTCCAAGAGTGTGCAAAACAGAATGAGAAAATATATATACACTATAACCACATATAAACCTGTTTGATGCTTCGAATAGTTGCTGGGGATCAATTTAGGTTCAGATCAGGTAGAGGTTGAGCTGAGCCATGATTTTGTGGCAGTTTTAAAATTTAGTAGGGAAGTTCGAATTTGAAGGTCTGTTGGTAGTGCATTCCACTGTGTGGAGTCAAAATAGTAGAATGCATTATATGCAAAATATCTCAATCAATCAATCAATCAATCAAAGTTAATTTACAAACCCCGTTTCCATATGAGTTGGGAAATTGTGTAGGATGTAAATATAAACGAGATACAATGATTTGCAAATTCTTTTCAACCCATATTCAATTGAATGCACTACAAAGACAAGATATTTGATGTTCAAACTCATAAACTTTATTTTTTTTTGCAAATAATAATTAACTTAGAATTTCATGGCTGCAACACGTGACAAAGAAGTTGGGAAAGGGCATGTTCACCACTGTGTTACATGGCCTTGGCTTTCCTTTTAACAACACTCAGTAAATGTTTGGGAACTGAGGAGACACATTTTTTAAGCTTCTCAGGTGGAATTCTTTCCCATTCTTGCTTGATGTACAGCTTAAGTTGTTCAACAGTCCGGGGGTCTCCGCTGTGGTATTTTAGGTTTCATAATGCGCCACACATTTTCAATGGGCGACAGGTCTGGACTACAGGCAGGCCAGTCTAGTACCCGCACTCTTTTACTATGAAGCCACGTTGATGTAACACGTGGCTTGGCATTGTCTTGCTCAAATAAGCAGGGGCGTCCATGGTAACGTTGCTTGGATGGCAACATATGTTGCTCCAAAACCTGTATGTACCTTTCAGCATTAATGGCGCCCTCACAGATGTGTAAGTTACCCATGTCTTGGGCACTAATACACCCCCATACCATCACAGATGCTGGCTTTTCAACTTTGCGCCTATAACAATCCGGATGGTTCTTTTCTTCTTTGGTCCGGAGGACACGACGTCCACAGTTTCCAAAAACAATTTCAAATGTGGACTCGTCAGACCACAGAACACTTTTCCACTTTGTATCAGTCCATCTTAGATAAGCTCAGGCCCAGCGAAGCCGACGGCTTTTCTGGGTGTTGTTGATAAACAGTTTTCGCCTTGCATAGGAGAGTTTTAACTTGCACTTACAGATGTAGCGACCAACTGTAGTTACTGACAGTGGGTTTCTGAAGTGTTCCTGAGCCCATGTGGTGATATCCTTTACACACTGATGTCGCTTGTTCATGCAGTACAGCCTGAGGGATCGAAGGTCACGGGCTTAGCTGCTTACGTGCAGTGATTTCTCCAGAAATCCCTAAATTCCTTGCAATAGCTGGTTGAGAAAGGTTTTTCTTAAACTGTTCAACAATTTGCTCACGCATTTGTTGACAAAGTGGTGACCCTCGCCCCATCCTTGTTTGTGAATGACTGAGCATTTCATGGAATCTACTTTTATACCCAATCATGGCACCCACCTGTTCCCAATTTGCCTGTTCACCTGTGGGATGTTCCAAATAAGTGTTTGATGAGCATTCCTCAACTTTATCAGTATTTATTGCCACCTTTCCCAACTTCTTTGTCATGTGTTGCTGGCATCAAATTCTAAAGTTAATGATTATTTGCAACAAAAAAAAAGTTTATCAGTTTGAACATCAAATATGTTGTCTTTGTAGCATATTCAACTGAATATGGGTTGAAAAGGATTTGCAAATCATTGTATTCCGTTTATATTTACATCCAACACAATTTCCCAACTCATATGGAAACGGGGTTTGTATATTGTCCTTAATCACAAGTGTCTCAAAGGGCTGCATAAGCGACAACGACATCCTCGGCTCAGATTCCACATCAGGGCAAGAAAAAACTCAACCCAATGGCATACAATGAGAAACCTTGGAGGGGACCACAGATGTGGGAATGTCGAGTGGATCTAGTTAATAGAGTGAGAGTCCAGTACATAGTGGGGCCAGCAGGGGATCATCTTGAGTGGAGACAAGTCAGCAGCACAAAGACGTCCCCAACTGATGCACAGATGAGCGGTCCACCCCGACTTCGAACAGCTAGCACATCATCTGTGGTTACCTAATAACCTCTCCTGCGGCAGAGCAGAAAAGAGACGGCAGATCAACTGGTCTAAAAGGGTGGTCTATTTAAAGGCTAGTGTATACGAATGAGTTTAAGATGGGATTTAAATGCTTCTACTGAGGTAGCATCTCTAAATGTTACTAAAATGTTACTAAAATAATCGCATTAATCACACAATTTTCTTTACCTTAAACACAGATGTTTACCTGAAAGGCGGTGCGGGACAGTGATCAGATCAATGCATACCTCAGTGCAAAGATGAACGAGGAGACTCCAACTGATGTGCTCGCTGGCAATTTCACTTCAAAATACACTCTGATGGGACTTAAGATGAAACTGTTTGCAAGTTTTGAGCAAATAATTGTAATGCATTCAAGTAACCCATCTAAAAAGTGTTCCTCAATGACATTCTGACAATGTAAAATCCCCTGAAGAGCAGGGAACGTATATCCCGCTCTACCCCGGTATTGAGCACTGTATAATGGATAAACCACAGAAACCTTGACTATCTATATATATATATATATATATATGTATATATATATATACATATATATATATATATATATATATATATATATATATATATATATATATATATATATATATATATATATATATATATATATATTATTATTTTTTTATTTATCTTATTTTATTTTTTTTACAAAATTTGCTGACTGTATCTTATTCTTAATGGGCCTGCAGCACATTCTAAAAACTTTATTAAACAAAAATAAAAAAACAGATCCAACATCAATTTTTTTTTATTTAAAAAGAGCAACGTAACGAGAAAACGTGCACATTTTGATGCATACAAGACTAATAATGATACGTTTTTGTTGTTAAATGTCTCCAAAGTCTTGATTTTGCAGTGAAAATACATAGTTGAACATAGTCACTGTTATAATAATTTGATCAGATATATTTGTATTACGTAGTGCTGTCAAACGATATTATTTTTAAATCAGATTAATTACACTTTTATATTTGAATTAATCACATTAATCTCAGGTTATTGCTTGGTTGTTAATTTCAAATGAACTTTAAAAAAAGAGCCCAATGTTTTGACACAAATGCAATTTTATTTTGTAGAATGTAATACATTTTTACTTGAATGTACATCATTTATTTGCTCAAAACGTGCTAATAGTTTCATCTAAACTCCTATCGGGGTATATTTTAACAATGCGTGGATAAAGTAAAAGGAGCATGTGATGTCAAAATAAATTGGGTGATTAATGTGCATTGACACTGTACATGATCAATGCAAATATTTTTTGTGATTAATCGCTTGCGACAACTGGTTAAATTTGACACCATAATAAAAAGTCATAATGTAAATACAAACAATTTTATACTGGTATTTCTACTACTAATAATATTTTTGACTACAAATTCTGTAATTTCTCAGTATATTTACCTTCCATTGTTTTTAGCTTAGTGGTTCTTAACCTGGGTTCGATCGAACCCTAGGGGTTCGGTGAGTCGGGCTCAGGGGTTCGGCGGAGGTCAAGACACACCCGACTCATCGTGTGAATAAAAACTTCTCCCTATCGGCGTATTACGGATACAGCAACAGCAAAAGTCACACTGATTTGCAGGTGTGTAATTTGTTGTGAGTTTATGCACCGTGTTGGTTTTGTTCTTTGAACAAAGTGATGTTCATGCACGGTTCATTTTGTGCACCAGTAGTAAAACATGGTAACCCTTTAGTATGGGGAACATATTCACCATTAATTAGTTACTTATTAACATGCAAATTAGTAACATATTGGCTCTTAACCAGTCATTATTAAGTACTTAGTAATGCCTTATTCGGCATGGCCTTATTATTACCCTAACCCTCTAACACTGGCCCTAACCCTCTAACCCTAACCCTAACCAAATAACTCTAAATTAAGTCTTTGTTACTTAGAATATGCTCCCCTAGTGTCCAAAACACTCTAAATGAAGTCTTTGTTACTTAGAATATGTTCCCCATACTAAAGTGTTACCAAAAACATACAACTTTGTCTTAAATTTGAAAAAAAAAAAAACTTTTTTTTTGCACTAAAGAAGGGTCCGGTGAATGCGCATATGAAACTGGTGGGGTTCGGTACCTCCAACAAGGTTAAGAACCACAGTTTTAGCTTCTTATTATTTATTTTTTTACAAAAATTGTTGCTAACATCTGATCTTTATGAACCTGTGTTTTTTTTTAATTAATCATTTATTCTATAACTACTGAAATACTGTATTAGTGTGTGAGAGTCTGCATGTGTGTATGTAAGGAATAAAGCCAAGAAAGATGAGGTCATGTTGCTGCAAGTGAACATACGCTGAACCGTAGGTTCAATGTCCACTTGGTCAAGGCCATTTAACAGCAGGTGTTGGGAATTGAATTTGATTAGCGCCTTGCATGGCAGCTCCCTCCATCAGTGTGTGAATGTGTGTGTGAATGGGTAAATGTGGAAGTAGTGTCAAAGCGCTTTGAGTACCTTGAAGGTAGAAAAGCGCTATACAAGTACAACCCATTTATCATTTATTTATTATTATTATATAGATATAGATATATTTGGTGTTAGATTATTGTTTATTGTTTATGGAACACATTGTTGGATTATGGTCTGATCATGTGGGTCTATTGTTTCATGACATCAGCAAAAACCTTCCTGTGATATTAAGATTGTATGTTGACATGTTGCACCAGCCTCCTGTCTCCTCCCCTCCACGTCTTTTTCATCAAAACAATCCTATATGCTGCCCATGCATCCTGTCGGAGGGCCTCTGAAACAACTCACAGCAATGTGGCCGCGTTCCATTTTGTTGGTAGCTACATTCGTAAAAGTCAGTGTTTCCTTCTAATTTACAAAACTAGATGATATACTAAGTTTTTTCTTAATTCTTATCGATTTAATGAGATATATGTTAGCTTAGTCCAAAATAAACGATCATGTTGGCGCTATCAGACTCAAAAAGTTAGCAAGTGTATTGTCACGACACATAATGGGACGCAGCCGTTGAGGTCCCGCTTCTAGGAAACACGTGATCCTTCCAGCCCGCTGACGCAATCTGAAAAGATTGAGGGGAGGGTGAAAGGAGGCGTGGCCAAGGAGGAGTCAGCCATGAGGTTATAAAAATCCGGTAGCAGCTTCTGGTTCACCACCTTCCAAGTTAATTCTACCTGCCTGTCCCCTCCACGACCGTCCTCTGCGGCTGTCTAAGCAGTGGGTCCGACACCGACGCCAACACTGGAGCTATAACATTTTCAACCGGGTAAGTCCATCTTTTTTTTTTTTTAATCATTATTTTAAAAAAAAATAATTTGGAACTCGAATTATTTTTACGCGAATTTAATTACATGATAACAATACGACCCGATATATGTTGACTTAGTATTTTTAGTCATAATAAACGAGTAATACTATAAAAATATTAGGTTAAATGAAATTATTTTGTTTTTTTTGACAGTCCGCTTTCTCGAACGCAACGCCAAGCCAACTTTACGTCATGCAAGCTGGCTTGCTAGCATGTGCTGTTTACCTAGCATGGCTGACGAAATGGTCACACAATAATAGCTGGCTTGCTGCATATAAGGTGTTTCGAATACTTCTTTGTGTTCAAATGATAATTCATTGTGTGTTTTGTCATGGCGTTGTCCGCAGGGCTCCGGTTTAACGCGTCGCAGCAAGCTGACAAGCCTTCGCGGTGTGATCTCTCGCAACGATCTCTGAAAGCGCTCGGAGAAAGTGCAATCGTTTAGGCCGGACAGACACCACTGCCGCAGCTGCCGCACGTCCTCCCCTCAACAAAAATCGCCCAAATCGACGCAAAAATGGTGCAAAATAAGATCACCGAAGTGACTGGATTCCACCGCTCTTTTAAGGTGAGTTGGTGGAGTTCGTTATTGATGCTTTTGCACACGTGTGTTAAGTGTAAACAAACATATCTTGCTCCCTTGTCATCTTAGGACTGACACTTTATGCATGGGTGGATGTTTAGCTAAATAAAATAAGGCACTATTTATTTATTTATTTTTCTGCATGTTTAGGGTTTTTTTTGGTAGTGATTAAAAATACCCAACACCTGCTGTTGTGTTCTCTAAAAGCTACACTACCAAAAAAAATGCCAAGGAGCGTATCTATTGCGAGAAAGGTGTTGTGACTTAACAAAATCATTTATTACGTTTCCAGGGCCAAAATCCTTTTGCCACAGATGACTTCACCAAAAATGGATCCCATCTTCTTGATTCAACATTTGATTTTGATTCCTCCCCAAGGCACGGTAAGTGCAACTTTTGCAGTTATAGAACTTTATGGTAATAAATGAGTGCGTTCCGCAATAGGTGTGGGTTCAATTTGGAGTGGAACTTGAGCACTTGATACACTTTAGTGAGTGACTAAAAAAAAATCCGTCAAAGGAATAACGTTTACTAGCTCAGGAAGTGCATCCTAGTCTTGAGTATTTGTCAGCTTTTTGAAGATGTAGACTCCAGGTGTCAAACGCAAGGCCCCAGGGCCAGATCTGGCCCACCACATTATTAAATGTGGACCGCCAAAGCCTGAAAATGTGCCATTTAAAGAAAAATAAATAAATGCAATTAATAAATAATGAATACTTTTTTTTTAATATGTAGTGCATGAAATTGCATATTTTAAACGTTAATATAATCTGATCATGAGACAAATATATCATATACTGTAAAAATGGAAAAATATCTGCTTGCTACCTTGACTTGTGATTTCAAAGCACATTATCACTGTATGGACCACTGTAAACACATTGGCAGATTCTTGCTTTGGCATTTTTACGTTCCTCAAGGCACCCCTTTAAGTTCTCTCCTTTTTGGCAGTTACCTTTTTTTTTTTTTTTAAATAATGTGACTTGTGTAACTAGGGTCTTGCTGTAGCTTGTTCACTTCAGATGCAGTCAGTCATTTTGTATAGCATCACAAAGCGATTATTTATTAAAATTCATATATATTCACTGTTACAAGCGGCCCATAGCTATGATGTGGCCCTCAATGAAAATGGGTTTGACACCTCTGATGTAAACATTTTTTTTTGACAGACATACCCTCCAGCCAGCCTATTGACATCCCTGACGCCAAGAAGAGACACAAGAAGAAGAAACGTTGCAGGGCAACGGACAGTTTCTCTGGACGATTTGAGGGTAAGCAACACTTTCCATGCTGGACCATAGCATCTTCCGAATATAAACTGGAATTTAACATGGTTTGTACCTCTTCTAGATGTATACAGACTGCAGGAGGAAGTACTGGGAGAAGGTGCCTATGCCAGGGTGCAAACGTGTATCAACCTCATCACCAACAATGAGTATGCTGTCAAGGTAAGCCAGGCATCAACTCAAAAGTGTTGCTCTCACTGTAGCTGTTCATTAATTATCTTGTTGAAGGACGTTTGGGTCCTCAAGCAGGATATTTTTTTTCCTGCTCAGTTAAGTACATTGGCTGCCACACTCTCTCTTTGTGTGCTGGAATTAGCTGCCGTCAGCAGACACTCCCCGCACTGTTTTTACTTGCAGTCAGCCTATCAGAGAAAAGGGAGGGATAGACCCGCCCTTTCACAGAGTCCTATTGCATAGAGTTGTGGCTCTGAGAGACGGAGAGAGAGAGCGAGAACATTGTGTGCTGCCAAGACAAAACCCATATATAGAGGTAGGGAGGTAGGCGGTGGGCGGCGCGGGTTGAACGTTGTGACCCAGTGTGTTTACACTGCTTTATTCCGTGGTTTGCTTTTAAAATGTTTTTCTTTTTTTAAATTCACTTATGAAGCCACGCCTATTTAAGAGGACTTCTTTTTCGCAGAAATACTTCTCATTTCCTCGTTTGAAGGAACAAAACATTGTGAAATAATTTCCTTCTAGTACATAAAACTGCAGTTTTCTTTTTACAATTCTTGACACTTCACCCACTAATTTTTGCTTGCATCAAAAGCCTTTGTTTGGATTGTATCAGGGTTTATCCAACTGGCAGCCCATGTGCTCCTGTTATATAAAGGAACTTGGACCATTGTAAATATATTGGCTAATTCTTGCTTGCAAACATTGAACACTGTGGCCCACATTTGTGGTTTACATAACGGAGGCATTACAGAAGACACCCCTATAAATCTCCTTTTTGTCAGTTACATATTTTTTGTCATAATATATATATGTAACTAAGGTGTTGTAGCTTGTCTACTTCAGATGCAGTCATTTGTTCTACTTATTTAGTTATACTAGTGGTGTTCCTCAATGTTCCATTTTAGGTCCTTTTTTTCATCATTTGGGCTATTCAACTTGTGGCCTGAGAGTTCAGTTCAAAACATTTTTGCATCAAATTCCTAAAAATACCGGAACTTGGACCACTATAAACGCATTGGCAGATCCTTGCATTGACATTTTATGCCAGCAAACATAGGCACACCTTGTAATGCTTACCTTTTTGGCAGTTACCAAGTTTTTGTATATATATAAGGTGATTTATGTAACTAGGTTGTTATTGTAGCTTGTTTACCTTATATGCAGTTAGTAGTAATTTGTTCAACATCTTTAGTTATTCACTTGGTGTTCCGCAAGGTTCCATTTTAGGTCCTCTCTTTTTCATTAGTTAGGCTATTCAACTTCAGTTTAAAAAAACAACAACTTGAGAATCACATTTTTCAGATTCTTCAAAAACACTAGAGTGCTGTCAAAGAGATCATCTTTGACTAGCTTTTTTGCAGAACGTCCTTAAAGAGCATAGTGCTCCTGTAACACTGACAAACTAAATAGACCAAAATCAAATGTCTATTGTAGAGGACACTGGTTCTCAGGAATATAGAAAATAAAAATAATAGTTAAGGGAGAAGTCCGTCTCCCGGTCCTTAGGTTTCTAGAAATGTGACCCCCAAAACAATTGAGCTGAATACCCCTGCTTTATATCCTCTTAAGATCCAAACAAAACTCACAAATGTCCAGTGCTGTGGACACTGGTTGGATATAACCTAGATTCTTTAGCTGGTCCCCATTGAGAACGTATCTGTGTCATACAAATTAATATTTCAGAAGCACAGATTTGGTCATGTGGTGATCTGTTGCTATTGTTTACTCTGCCATGCTTCAGTGGATCCCGATGGGACATGGCTGTATGGGGACGAGGGGGGGGGGTCGTAAACGTGTGGTATAGGCAGTTACTGGCGGTCATTTGCTTGTCGGACGTGTGGGCTCAGACATCTACTGCCAGATGTCCTGTCTGTCCCCTCCCCCCCAGACTGGCGGGTTGCATGTGTGGGGGCTCCTTGTGGTGCAATTGTAACAAAGCCTCAGCACCAAGGACAAGCACAGCCTGCAGTGCATATTTATCACTCTACTGCCTCAGATGGAGGTTTGAACATCCTGTGTGACGCCCATCAGCCCTCTCATCCTGTTCTTTCGACGAATCCATATTGAATTAATAATTTTGTAGAAATAAAAATGACGGGCCGATTCGCTGTCTTTTGTGCTGCCTACTCAGACTGGCAGTGTGCAAGGGGGTGGGTGGGTGTCTTTGAACTGCTCACAGAGCTCTTGTCTGTTCATTAATCCTAGACACGTCGCAACGCAAACCATGTTGGGCCTCCCATAATCCACCTAGCAGGAAGAGAAACATTCACAACATGTGAGCAAACAATACCAGGCCAGGACTGGAAAATTCAGGCCTTTTTTGCATTGGTGTCAGCAGTCTTTCTCTTGGCCTGATGAGAGGGGGGCACCCCTGGCAGGGAAAAGTTATATTTAGAGTGTTTTGTTGTTACCGTAAACCGTTCGGGATTAGTCGACGGAATGTTCTAAAGTGAACACTTGCGGCTCCTTAAGAACACTTGAGATTTAAACAAGGCTGTCACATTGTACTAAATATAGAAATGCTGTGACTTTGTGCGTTAACACTGTTTGGGCCTGGAAGCGCTGAAAGTAGGTTAAACTATTCCTGCAACTGCGTCACATGGTGGCATTCATCTCGGTAACCAGGAAAAACACAGGCCTGGGCTTTGCTGAGCCCGTGTACGGAACATGTAATCTGCTCAGTCTGTGGACACAGATGTTGGATTTAGTGGTAGCAGTGAGAGTCATATCCGCAAATATAAACGCTTTACCTATAATTTACTACAGTATTACGTCGTAGAATGTCCATAGCTGAAAACATGTGGCCTTTTTTCTCTCCAGATAATAGAAAAAAGACCAGGCCACAGCCGCAGCAGAGTCTTCCGTGAGGTTGAAATGCTCTACCAGTGCCAGGGTCACAGGTACGAATCCTCATCTGTAACTTAAACACATCGCTCTGAAACAAAGAAGTTGTGTCCTTTTGCTTATGGCTCTTTCTCGTTTCTGAAGTAACATCCTGGAGTTGGTGGAGTTCTTTGAAGAGGAAGACAAGTTCTACCTGGTGTTTGAAAAGCTGAGAGGAGGTTGGTTAATAGCCGCTTTCATCACGCGACTGTTTGTTTTACCATGTAAAACATGACTTTCTTTGTATTGGCTTTGTGTAAATAACTGATGTGCTCTAATGTCCCTCCCTCATAGGTTCGATTTTGGCGCACATTCACAAGAGGCAGCACTTCAGTGAGCAGGAAGCCAGAATTGTCGTGCAGGACATTGCCAAAGCTCTGGATTTCCTGCATAACAAGGGTGAGAACACAAGGAAAAAATGCACAAATGAGATTGATTTAAATATTCACTGTTATTTTATGGAATGTGACCAAAACAAAATTATTTATTTCCAGGGATGGCACACAGAGACCTCAAACCTGAAAACATCCTCTGCGAACGTGCAGACAAGGCAAGTACCAAACATGGTTTATGTATGATTTAAAAGGGCAACTAATTCAGCCATAATTTAATAAAATGCTCTAGTATGGTGATAAAGACTGTAATTCAGATTGTATTAAGGCCTTAAATGATCCAACGTGATCGTTCTAAATTAGAATATTTCTCTCTCAGATTTCCCCTGTGAAGATTTGCGACTTTGACCTGGGCAGTGGCATCAAACTGAACAGTGACAGCTCGCCCATCTCCACCCCTGAGCTTCTCACTCCTGTAAGTTTTCATTAAGTTGACCTTCTGTCACTCAAAGTTGAATGTGTGATCTCTGGCCACTAAAACTAGTCTTTAGGGTTGTTGTTGTGGTTTTTGCTTGACTGTGGCAAGTCTGATGTCACATGTTTCAGATAAGTCACTTCCCCCTGTGCAGCAATGTCACTTCAAGCGGATAAGCAGTGCTTTCATGGCCGTAAAACATGTCTATCAAGTCTGGTGCTGCCTGCCTATTGGTCGTACTTTGGTGGTGTTATGCTCAGCTCTCCTGATTAGTTTGTCATTGTACCAGCCTGGCAACTCCTAGTTCACCTTATCATTTTGTGGTATCAGCAATACTCCGCGCGATATCCTTCTGTTGAAGGTCCACGGCCTACTTATCAGTGGCAAATATTGATGCCCGTGAGTTCGAGGTTATGATTGTTTAACCCCCCCCACACTGTCGTCACAACACTGGCCAAATACCTCAAAGCAATGTGCCTGGAAAAGTGGGAAGCTTGCCCATGTACTGGTTTTGATGTTTGCTGTGTTGACACAAACGGTCTGTGTGTAGTCTGTGTGCTTGATGGATGGATGGACGGACAAGAACAGGTGATGGAAGGTGCTTTTGCCTGCAGGAATGTTGTGTGGAAGGGGGTGAGCGGGGGTTTACACTGGTAACTTTATCTTCCTATAAACCAGGCCTATTCAACTGGTGGCCTGAGTGACACCATACCGCCCCCTGAGTTCTGTTCAAAACAAACATTTTTGCAGAAAATACACTAGCATGCTCCTTTTCAGTCTACTTTTATCATTTGGGCTATTCAACTTCAGTTTAAAAAACTTGTGAGAGACTCACGTTTTTGCAGCAGATTCTTAAAAACAAGAGTGCTGGCATATAGATGATCTTTGACTTGCTTTTTTGCAGAAGGTCCTTAAAAACCGCAGAGTGCTCCTGTAACTGTAACTGAATAAACGGAACAAAATCAAATGTCTACTGTAGAGAACACTGGTTCTCCGCAATAAACAAAATACGACTAATAGTGAAGAATGAGGTCCGGCTCCTCGGTCCTTAGGTTTCTGGAAATGTGCTCCCCCCCAAACAATTCAGTTGAGTATGCCTGCTTTAAACTAATGAAGGAAGTGCTATTTGCGGTAGAGTTTACATTGTGGGGCCTCAAATGTACAGCCTATACCAACTTTGTTGGGTAAAATTAACTGTTTGATATCATAATTCAAACATGTTTTACTGCAAAGCTTGTTCTAGCCTTGGAATGTAGAATGGAAGGCATTTTTTCAATCCAGGGCCACGTTCAGTTATATAAGGGGCTTGCAAAACAATGCAGGACGTTGTCCACCCTCTCTCCGCATAGTTTCAGCCCTGTGGCCCCAACCTGGCTCTTTATTTTCTTTATGTTCTTTATACAAAGAAGCTCTGGAAATCTTTTTTTTTTTTTTTCCCTGGATTTTTGTTGTTGTACCTCCCATACCTAGCAACTGAGATGTGATTGGCTTGATGGGTGGGAGGAGGAGGGTCACTGGGAGGAGCAATCTCCCTGCTCATACTCCCTAACTTGTTTTTATTTTTTTTCCCTTTGCCTTGGTCACAGGAACAATGTTATCTGATTTCCATCTCCCTGCTTGTGTGCTCTCTATGCCTCGTTGCTTATGCCACAGCTGCTGTTGCACAATATTTGAGTCCAGATAGATCAAATGTGTTTCTTTGGTAAATTGGAGTAAGATGCAATGCAGATGGACCTTTCTAGGAAAAGGCTAAATTTAGTTTACTAGGAAGGCTGCGCAAGAGACTGCCTGTCTGTATGCCATAAAACAAAAAGCTCATGTGCACTATTTTGGATCTGAAAATGGGAAAAGGGCAGCCCAAATGTTAAAACATTTGCAGCGCTTGCGTCACTTGTCACAGATCCGAGTGTTAAAGCCTTGTCAGGTGATCCTGTTTACCAACAGCAAAGGTGTGGAGCGTGCGTGGCGTCACCATGGCCTGACTAGTCACATGGTTTCAGAAAAGCCCCGGCTTGCGTTACCAACAAATCCTGCATTAGAGGATGCTATCTACAGCGCACTGGAAAGTTTGACTAGGCAGCAGAGCACCACAAAACCACCTACGTTAAATGCAAGTCTGTGCTATTTCACTGGTTCTTCTCAGAGTTGCACACAGACTTTAACCCTTACTTAGGCTCTGAAAGCAGTTTTGGTGAAGTTGCATTTCAGACAATTGCATTTGCCCTGTACCCTGAGTGAGGGGGCTTTGTCTGGGGCGTGCAGGCTTTCCAGACGTGTCCATGGTTAAAATGTGGGGGTTGGGATTTTGGCTGCGACAGAAGCAGCTTTGTCCAAGCTGACATTCCTATGCAGCACATTTCATGACATAAATATGGACGAGGAAGCGGAGGGGGCGGAGCTTCCTGGGATGTCGTATAGTCTTGCTCAATGAAAGCTGTTCAAAGACGTGAGTTGTTTGTAAGTTGCTCTGGGTTTATTGCCCACTGAGATTTTATTAAAAATGTTTGTCACTCGGACACAGCAGAAACTTGAATTAATTTTCAGCTGGCTCCACTTTTATCCCATAAAATGGTGCTTTAAAGTTATGTAACTTTGCAAAGTGCTCGGCCCAGTCTGTTGTTCTGCAGGACTGCTCAATCCTCTTTTTCCTGCTCTGTTTGCCCTAATTCCTCTCTTAGCGACATAACAAGACAGCGTCAGGGTGGAGCCTTGTTTTTTTTCATTTTTATAAAGGCTTCAATCATTTTCCCCCCTGTGTTGTGTGTGGTTGCTGGGTGGTCCAAGCAGGGACTGGGCGTTCCTGCAAACCTGTCTCGGTTGATGTAGTGCAGCGGTGTTGCGCAACGTGTTTACTTGGCATCCTTACCGCAAAAAGAAACGCCGCGCAGCGGCCCGTCATTCCCGATAAGCATGTGACAGTCAACAAGCCCGGGTGTAGGACTCCAGCTTTTAAAGGCCTACTGAAATGCGATTTTCTTATTTTGACAGGGATAGCAGGTACATTCTGTGTCATACTTGATCATTTCGCGATATTGCCATATTTTTGCTGAAAGGATTTAGTAGAGAACATAGACGATAAAGTTTGCAACTTTTGGTCGCTGATAAAAAAGCCTTGCCTGTAGCAGACGAGTAGCGTGACGTCACAGGTTGTGGAGCTCCTCACATCTGCACATTGTTTACAATCATGGCCACCAGCAGCGAGAGCGATTCGGACCGAGAAAGCGACGATTTCCCCATTAATTTGAGCGAGGATGAAAGATTTGTGGATGAGGAAAGTGAGAGTGAAGGACTAGAGGGCAGTGGGAGCGATTCAGATAGGGAAGATGCTGTGAGAGGCGGGTGGGACCTGATATTCAGCCGGGAATGACTAAAACAGTAAATAAACACAAGACATATATACTCTATTAGCCACAACACAACCAGGCTTATATTTAATATGCCACAAATTAATCCCGCATAAACACCTCCCCCCTCCCGTCCATATAACCCTCCAATACAACTCAAACACCTGCACAACACACTCAATCCCACAGCCCAAAGTACCGTTCCCCTCCCCAAAGTTCATACAGCACATATATTTCCCCAAATAGATATCAGCTGAAGTGAGGATTGTGAACAGCAGCGGTTCCTAACCATATTTGTTTCTCCCATCAGTGTGGCTCCGCAGAATACATGGCCCCCGAGGTGGTGGAGGCCTTCAGCGAGGAGGCAACCATCTATGACAAGCGCTGTGACCTCTGGAGCCTCGGCGTCATCTTGTACATCATGCTGAGCGGTTACCCGCCTTTTGTTGGCCGCTGCGGTGGCGGCTGTGGCTGGGAACTGGGGGAACCCTGCCACACGTGCCAGGTGAGCGCGGGGAACAATCCCTATAGCTCCGCCCTCGTTTAATTTGTACATGCTTGATTAAATCCAACATTTGTTTCACTCCTCGCATAGAACACCCTGTTTGAAAGTATTCAAGAAGGAAAGTACGAGTTTCCTGACAAGGACTGGGCTCATATCTCCTCAAGTGCCAAAGATCTCATATCCAAACTTCTGGTTCGGGATGCCAAAAACCGCCTTAGTGCCAGCCAGGTGCTGCAGCACCCGTGGGTGGAGGGGGTGAGTGGCCATCATTTTTGCTAATTTGCCATTTTCTTGTACAGGGGAATCTCGATTTACCAACTCAATCGGTCCTTTAATAGCAAAGTATGTATATTGAAGCAAATAATAAACAATGCAAGTATGAATAATGGGTTCCAGTCTCGACAAGTCCATAGTTTAGTAAAAGTGTGCACAATTTTAACACAATGTAAAGCATAATACAGTACTGTATATCAAACATGGGGGTAATGGATCAACTTTTTGTTTGATAACACCATCAAAACAGCACACACACATACACTGTCACATCACTGTGGATGCTTCCTGAAAGTTTCAAACAATACATTGCTAGTCTGTTGCTTTCTTTGGCCTCATATTGAGCGGGCAAAACTAGAAAAATGCTTGTAAAAAGGCTAAAGTGACTGAATGAGCACTGCAGATCGAGCTTGGCACAAATTGCTGCCCTGCACCACTTTCAATGGTTGGATGAAAAGTTTGTACACTAAAGCCTATTTTATCTGAATCTGTGGTTTGTAAATGGAAAAAGTTGGTACAATGCGGGGTTTGTAAATGGAGGTTCCACTGTTCTCTTAAGGGTACACACCTGAGGGTTTAAGTTCAATCTAAAAATGGAATGTGATGTTCTTTCCTAGGGTGGATCAAACATGCTGCCAACTCCTCTCTTCCATCAGAGGTGAGGAAAACAGTTTTTTGTCCACAATATCCTCCAGCGTCCTCTACAGTGGATGTTTGTATTGCATCACACGGCTTTTTTCCCCTGCACTCTCAAAAACAAATGTCCACTGCCGAGGATGCTGGTTCTCAGGAGGATATTGTACTTTAAAAAAAAATGTTTTTATAAATATCAACGAAACTTAGCTTGTGTTTCTCCCATTTTTCAGAAGCAGCCATGCAAGGGATCTGACGTTCTTCGCCGACAAAGTCATGGCTGTGAACCGGCAGCTGGCTGAACAGGACGGCATGGAGGAGCAGCAGCAGCAGGAAGTCCCGGTCGTGGTCACTGCCGCCGGCTCCTCCATGCGCCTCTCTCCTCCTTCCAACTCCAAGCTGGCCCGGCGCAGGCAGCGAAGCAGCCAGCCCAAAGCAGGGCCCGTGTCCGCTGCTGAGCTTCGGCAGCTTTTGGCCCCTCTTGTTATCGTGGGCGATTGTGCCTGAACTTTTTTCCAACGCTGACCTCAAACTTCCATCAGGATCCCTTTTCCCCAACCCCCCGATTCAGGGCTCCCCGTTTTTGACTCCAGCTGACCTCGGTTCCTCGCCATTCAGGCTTTTTTTCTGCCTCGCTGTAAGGGGCGGGGAGACCACAGCTCTTCCTCTAAATGCCTTTTTTGACCTTCTGCAGCACTTCTGAAGCACATCAGACCGGGGCCTGCAAGTACCGACTCACGTCCAGGTTTTGGGGAGAGGGGAGTGAGAAGTTGTTTTTTTTTTAAGTTAAGTATATTTTTTTCCCCCTGCTCCGTTCAGCGAAACACTTATTTTTGAAAGGAAGCTCCGACACCAAAGGACAACCTATTGTGCTGCTCCCACGTTACAACTGGATCCACTGTGAATTAAGTTGTCCGGAATGTTCTGTAAACGCATGAATGGTCAATCTGCACATACAAGTTTATGCAATATGCCAAGATGAAGGCTGTTCCTGTCTGTGAGGAATTCAAGTATACGGGGTTTGTAAGACAATGCTGTCTGTGCCTGGTGCAGTTATTGTGTGGCTGGGGGTGAGGGGGTGGAGAGAGAGGAAGACACACTTTTTTTTTTTTTTTTTTGTCTCCATTCAACACAAAAGCATTGGAGATGTAATTCTCTAGGAGCAGAAAATGTCCACACTGCCAGCTATGATTGAACAAGTACACTGATTAATGATACAACATGGCCAGTTGCCATACTGTTCAGTGTATATTATGGTGCACTGTCACACACAACCCAAAAATGAGTTGCTCAGCCTTCAACCATATCTGGTATGTTGGTGAGAATAAAGCAGATTTTTTTTTTTTTGTCCCACAGCCACACCCAAAACTTTTTTTTTTTTCATTATTAATGCAAATTATGTGCATTAATTTAGCTGCCATTTTGGCAGCAAAGGTTGGAAAAGCACATTTTGGCCGATGTGACCTCAATGTCATTTTGTTAATTGAATACACTTATTATCGTTTAATGTGTTCTCTTATTTTTCAACATTTCTACATATTGACATCATTGAAAAGTGAAATTTCACGTACAACAAAAAAAAAAACATTAAAAAGGAAAAACATTCCGCTAAAAAGAACAAAAAAAAAAAAGTCTTCCACAAATGTGTAGCTGTACTATGTTTACTTTTTTCATGTTTAAGAACTCCATGTGAATGTGCCACTTTTTTTTTTTCATTTTTGTTAACTTTTCTACTTTGATTATCATGGAGGTGCTGTTGAGTTCAGGTGAAACACCGGATGTTTTCCTTAAGCTTGTTTTCATGTGTTAAAAGTTCTGAGTCGGATTCAGAAAGTTGGAAGTTTTAGTTGAGCTGGAGCGTTCTTGCCCAGACTTTTGTTTTCTTCCCCCCCAAGAGTTGGCAATAATTGGTCCGAGTTCAGTTAAAGTGTGATTTCACAAAAAAAAAAAAAAAAAAAGAGTGTTCAAATCACCTTGCTGATGGGGGTGGGTTCCATCCTGACTGAGCACTGCAGTCACGGTACTCTGGAAAAGGGGACACTGTAATAGCCTGCTAAACCTTCTATACATGCATCACCATGGGGGGCTTTATGTCTTATAATAAGACTTGAATTTGTATATGCAGCCGTTTCTTCTCTATTTGGGAAACTACTTTGCTAAATCCAAAAGCATTGCGCAATCCTGGGGTTTTGAAAAACACCTAATCCAGTTCAGTATTTTGTATTTGTCTCAAGTATCAGCTGCTTTTGGACACACACATGGGCCATACTCTATATCCTGTTTGGTGTAATAAGAGTTTTCTTGGTCATGATCATTTCTTCTTTTTGTGGCAGTTTTTACACTGTCTTATGGGGAAAGGATTTTTTTTTTTTTTGTCATTTTGACGTAAAAAGTGTTCAAATCAGCCTTCCCGCAATAAGAATGTATAGTCCACAGGCATTTATAATCCAGCAACACCAATCAAAGCCAACACATTGTATAACCCTGCCTGTGGAGGTTAAAAACAGTCGTCAAGCTGAGGGCGATTTGATTTTTAGCACCATCTCAAACTACACTTACAACACAAATTTGATTAAAGCACTTTACTGTACCATGTGAATGATTGCAGTTCACCCAAAACAGTTGTTCCAGAATTTTTGTATTGTTTTTCTAAAAAAAAAAAAAAAAGGCAATAAAATGCTTTAAAAAAACAAAAATCTTTGTCTTTTTTTAATATATAATTGCATCATGAAGTTATTGGGAGCCTCCCTTTCAGAGGGAGGAGTCAATCCAGATCATTTTATTCTAAAGGCTGTCTGAATAAAGCCAGGTGACTCGAATTGATGATTGACAATTTAATTAGGAAAATAAGTAAATACAAACAATAACCAGCGCTGGAGGGAGGACTGAGCCATCTAAAGTCTAGAGCAGGGGTGTCAAACGTACGGCCCGCGAACAGGTTTTATCCGGCCCGGGGGATGAGTATAAAAATGAGCCAACATTTTTGAATGAAAGAAACTGCTGTTCTAAATGTGTCCACTAGATGTCGCAATAGCAATTCTTTGTATCTTTGTAGTGTATGCTACATATGTAAAAAAATAAAAATAAACCACATGGTGGAGAAAAATGAGCAAACTACATAAATAACATCCTGTAATTTGATTTTGATATTAAGTTTTCATCTTGATGGATTGAAAATTGACTGATGAACATTATCACATAATGTATTCAGAAAGTATAAATAACGACAAAAAAAGATAGAATACTATTAACCGCAACATGTAAGTGTATAAACAACATTATGATTTGTACATTTGTGCTTGTTCTATTTTTAAACAAAGAAAACAATATGAAGTTGTCTTTATTTTTAAGTTACCCTGCCGTTTTCTCCATGTCACCCCCGATCTAAAATGAGTTTGACGCCCCTGGTCTAGAGCATTCTCTGAAAATGATCGCTCTCCACGTATGCTTTTGTCCATCTTGCTGCTTCGCCTTGGCAGAGATCGAAACCAAAAGTGAACTTGGCATATACAGGGTTTCTCCTAGATTACCAAGATACCTGTGGTGGTGGGGTGTGGTCACCACGACGTCATCATATAGCTTGCATAATTTGCTATGACGATATGAAAGGGACAAGCGGTAGAAAATGGATGTGATGAATGGATTATTTTCTTTAAAAAGGCTCCAAAAATGTATACACAAATGTGATATTGACACGTAGTATTAACATATATATTTATATTACATCCTTTATCCATATTTTTCATTGTTGCTATTTATTGTACATTGTACTTTGTTGAGAATTTTTCAAGTATCTAGAGACTTTGTGACTTTTTCTTTATTAAAAACAACTAACAACACATCCAGCACCTTTTTCTGGTGTAGGCTATTTCATCCCTACAAGCCTGTTTTGCAGGTTTCCCTGCTCTTCAGGGGATTTTATAAAGTGTGAGATTTTTCTGACCTAACGTATATTCCGCTCTACCCTGGTATTGAGCACTGTATAACGGATAAACCACAGAAACCTCGACTATATATATATATATATATATATATATATATATATATATATACATATATATCTGTATATATATATATATATATATATATATATATATATATATATATATATATATATATATATATATATACAGGTATATATGTATATATATATATATATATACACACATATATATATATATATATACAGTGCTCAATACCAGGGTAGAGCGGAATATACGTTAGGTCAGAAAAATCTCACACTTTATAAAATCCCCTGAAGAGCAGGGAAACCTGCAAAACAGGCTTGTAGGGATGAAATAGCCTCTGTGTTTTCCTGAACCGTATATATACATATATATATATATATATATATATATATATATATATATATATATATATATATATATATATATATATATATTCATACTGTAACGACCTGATGGTGATGGTGGTAATACTTTATGTTTGTTTGTTTGGTTTTGATTACATTTTTCATTTTCCTATGATCACAAACACATCGTCTGTGCCTGTAAGCAGATTGGTGGAGAATGAGGAAGTGTTGCGTGTTTGGGGAAGCATGGAGACGAAAGTGTTTGCACGGGAGGTAAAACTTGTTGGAATTGTGCCGTTTCTTAGCATAACATTGGTCAACAAAAGTAAAAGTTTTCACGTTAAAAAAAACATATTTCGAAGGTGTGGTGGCTATGATTTTGCCGTGGCGGTGCGCTACATTCAGTTACATTAAGGGGAAACACTGTGTGGGGGGGGCGTGGCCTGCGCACCTGCAGCGAAGCGGGGTGTGGCAGGATCGGCTTTGAGATTAGTGACAGGTGCGTAGATGACACAGCTGTGAGTGTTTGTCTGATCACCTGTCGCTCTGTTAAAGGCAGCTGTCGGGAAGGAGAGGAGGTTGTTGATGGTGGAGAACGAGTGAGGTAAACTTTAACATGGCTGAAAAGCACAGATTATTGCAAAATAAATCATTGTTCGCAAAGATGAACATGGCTGTCATGTGCGTCATTGGTGGTCCAGAGAACCCGGAGAAGCAAGACCTCCACACCCTGGTATGTGTTGGGCACACACACATTCTTGTCCACTCTCACTCTCTGCACCCAGTACATCCTAACACCATTAAAACTAGAGAGAATATGCATGTGTGCTTATAGATACGAAACAGGTGAGATTTGTGTTTATCTTCTTCGAACAAAACCAAGGCCAAAGCCAGTACCTTCTACGACGTTCTATTTTGCCCAAAGAAATGAAAATATTCCCCCAACATCATTGTTGTGATTTACAGAAGTGCCCTGCTGTTTTTTTTTTTTACTTTCTGCAAAACAGCAAGTCAAAGATCATCTTTATGACAGCACTCTTGTGTTTTTAAGAATCCGAAAAATGTGATTCTCAAGTAGGTTTAACTGAAGTTGAATAGCCCAAACGATGAAAAAGAGGGGACCTAAAATGGAACCTTAAAGAACACCACTACTATACCTAAATAAGTTGAACAAATGAGCTAGCTACAGCAACACCTTATTTACAGAAATCACATTATGACAAAAGGAGAGGACTTAAAGTAGTGCCTGGACGCTGGTTCTCAAGTGGATATAAAGCAGGGATATTCAGCTCAATTGTTTTGGGGGCCACACTTCTATAAAGCCAAGGACCGGGAGGCGGACCTCTCCCTTAACCATTATTTTTATTTTCTATATTCCTGAGAACCAGTGTCCTCTACAATAGACATTTGATTTTGGTCTATTTAGTTTGTAAGTGTTACAGGAGCACTATGCTCTTTAAGGACGTTCTGCAAAAAATCTAGTCAGAAATCTTCTCTTTGACAGCACTCTATAGTGTTTTTTAAGAATCCAAAAAATATGATTCTTAAGTTTTTTTTAACTGAAATTAAATAGCCCAAATAATGAAAAAGAGAAGACCTAAAATGGAACCTTGAGGAACACCAAGTGAATAACTAAAGATTGATTGCTTGAGACTTTTATTAGTAGATTGCACAGTACAGTACATATTCCATACAAATGACCCCTAAATGGTAACTCCTGAATAAGTTTTTCAACTTGTTTAAGTCGGGGTCCACGTTAATCAATTCATGGTACTAATATATACTATCAGTATAATACAGTCATCACACAAGTTAATCATCAGAGTATATACATTGAATTATTTACATTATTTACAATCCGGGGGGTTGGGTTGTGGAGGGGGTTGGAGCGGGGGGTTAGGTTTGGTTGATATCAGCACTTCAGTCATCAACAATTATATCATCTGAGAAATGGACATTGAAACAGTGTAGGTCTGATGTTGAACAAATGGCAACATCAGTTGAATAGCCTAAATGATGAAAAAAGAGAAGACCTAAAATGGAACCTTGAGGAACACCAAATGATTAACTAAAGTAGAACAAATAACTACTAACTGCATATGAAGTAAACAAGCTACTACAACAACAACCTAGTGACATAAATCACATGATATATTAAAAAAAATTGTTAACTGCCAAAAAGGTAAGTATCAAAAGGTGTGCCTTGAGGAACACCTCAATGACAAGTTGGGACCCCGGTGTTCTATGTTTGCCAGAGGTGGGTAGAGTAGCCAGAAATTGTACTCAAGTAAGATTACTGTTACTTTAGAGATTTATTACTCAAGTAAAAGTAAGGAGTAGTCACCCAAATATTTACTTGAGTAAAAGTAAAAAGTATGTTGTGAAAAAACTACTCAAGTACTGAGTAACTGATGAGTAACATACACACACATATCATATATATATATATATATATATATATATATATATATATATATATATATATATATATATAAAATATACATATATATATATAAAATATATATATATTATATATATATATATATATATATATATATATATATATATATATATATATATATATATATATACACACATATATATACAGTATGTAATTTATATTTATTTATTTTTGCCGTTTTTGTTTGCATGTTAAAAGGTGTTTTGATTAATATACATGCATGTTTAACATATAGATTCCTTTCTTTCATGAAGACAAGAATATAAGTTGGTGTATTACCTGATTCTGATGACTTGCATTGATTGGAATCAGACAGCAGTGCTGATAACGTCCACGTTTTCAAATGGAGGAGAAAAAAAGTTCCTCCTTTCTGTCTAATACCACATGAAAGTAGTTGGTTTTTGGCATCTTATTTGTCCAGCTTCCATATTCGTTTTTATACACTTTACAAGAAATACATCGGCGGCAAACTCCGTAGCTTGCTAGCTTGTTTGCGCTGGCTTTCGGAGACTCTTATTTAGTAAGCGCAGGCGCGGTGGAGCAGCACTTTTATTGTGAAGACAGGAACTGTGCAGTCAGTCTTTAGGCTTTTGACGGGATGTACGGTTTCCTTCACACACATTGATTGATTGGAACTTTTATTAGTAGATTGCACAGTACAGTACATATTCCGTACAATTGACCACTAAATGGTAACACCCGAATAAGTTTTTCAACTTGTTTAAGTCAGGTCATGTGACCGCTTGGCTCTGTTTGATTGGTCCAACGTCACCAGTGACTGTATCTGATTGGTGGAACAGAGTGAAACGTCACCAGTGACTGTATTTTGTGAAACGCAGGCACTTTGAAGGTCTGTCTGACAAACCAAAACAAACAAAGCGTGCATTAACAGATCAATAAAAATTAGTAGCGAGTAGCGAGCTGAATGTAGATAAAAGTAGCGGAGTAAAAGTAGCGGAGTAAAAGTAGCGTTTCTTCTCTATAAATATACTCAAGTAAAAGTAAAAGTATGTTGCATTAAAACTACTCTTAGAAGTACAATTTATCCCAAAAGTTACTCAAGTAGATGTAACGGAGTAAATGTAGCGCGTTACTACCCACCTCTGATGTTTGCTAGCAAAGTTCAAATGTGTTTAAAGTGGTCCAAGTTCCTACATATACAGCAGGAGCACTCTAACATTTTTAGGAATTTGCTGCAGAAATGTTAGTTTTGAACTGAACTATTAACTATAAAATGCAGGCCATTTTATTTACCCGAGAAATTCAGTACTATGATCTTCACAGTAGTGTACATTCCCCCAGTGCTAACACCAAAGAAGCTTTGAATGCTTTGTACTGCTCCATCAATGAACTGCAAACTACACATCCAGAGGGAGTTTTCATCGTGGCAGGGGATTTTAATCAAGCTAACATGAAAACAGTTTTCCCTCATTTCCATCAATATGTGAATTTTGCAACCAGGGGTGGAAGCAGATTGGACTTGGTGTATAGTAATATTAAACAGGCGTATAAATCTGCACCACGCCCCCACCTCGGCTCCTCAGACCATCTATCTGTGATGCTAATTCCTGCATACAAGCCCCTGCTGATCAGGAAGCAAGCTACAGTGAAGCAGGTGAGGACCTGGCCAGAGAGCAATGTCAGCATTACAAGACCGCTTCGAAACCACAGACTGGGACATGTTTAAAGCAGCCGACACCGAAAATCACCACACATGTGTGGAGGAGTATGCAGAGTCTGTGTCCGCATACATTCAGAAGTGCATGGAGGATGTCAGTGTGATCAAGAACATCCCCACACGGGCCAACGAGAAACCCTGGATGAGCAGTGAGGTACGTGCAATGCTGAAGGCTCGAAACAAGGCTTTCAAGTCTGGCGACATGGTAGCATTAAAATCAGCCAGAGCTAACCTGAACCGTGCCATTAAGGTTGCAAAGCGTGCTCACAGTCAGAAAGTGCAGGACTTCTTCGAGAACCCTACAAACACCAGACGAATGTGGCAGGGCATACAGGTCATCACGGACTATAAAGCTGCCCCCTGTCCCTGTGACAACAGTATCAGCTTCCTAGATGACCTTAACAGCTACTTTGCAAGGTTTGAGACTCCTAACACCACTCCGGCGAGAAAATTCATCCCTCGCCCTGATGAGCAGCCGCTCAACGTGGATATAGAGGATGTCCGGAAAACCCTGAGGAGAGTGAACCCCCGGAAAGCACCGGGACCTGATGACATTCCGGGCAAGGTGCTTAAGGGAAGTGCAGACCAGCTGGCTGGGGTTCTCACAGACATCTTCAACATCTCGCTGACCCTGGCTGTGGTACCATCATGTTTTAAGACGGCCACAATCACCCCAGTGCCTAAAAAACCCATAATCTCCTCCCTCAATGATTACCGCCCCTTTGCACTCACCCCCATCATAATGAAGTGCTTCGAGAGGCTGGTAAAAGAATATATTATCTCCAGACTTCCCCCCACATTCGACCCATACCAGTTTGCTTATCGCCCTAACCACTCCACAGAGGATGCCATCACCTCTGCACTCCACCTGAGCTTAGAACATCTGGAAGGAAAGCACACTCACGTGCGGATGTTGTTCCTGGACTTCAGCTCAGCATTCAACACCATCATCCCGCAGCACTTGGTGAGCAAACTGACCCCCCTTGGATTCAGTTCCCCCCTTTGCAACTGGCTGCTTGACTTCCTCACAGACAGACCCCAGTCTGTGAGAGTGGACAACAACACCTCCAGTGCCATCTCCCTGAGCACCGGCTCCCCCCAGGGCTGCGTCCTGAGTCCGCTGCTATTCACGTTGATGACTCATGACTGCTGCGCCAGGTCCACTACTAACCACATTGTGAAGTATGCAGACAACACGACAGTAGTGGGCCTCATCCGTGACAACAACGACATGGACTACAGGGAGGAGGTGAAACATCTGGTCGACTGGTGCAGAACCAACAACCTAGTCCTGAATGTCAACAAGACCAAGGAGATCATCGTTGACTGCAGGATGCACCAGTCCAGCCACGCTCCACTCTTCATCGACGGCACAGCGGTGGAGATAGTAAGCTGCACCAAGTTCCTGGGGGTGCAGATAACTGACAATATGACCTGGTCCCTACACACTGGAGCTCTTGTAAAAAGAGCTCAGCAGCGCATGCACTTTTTGCGTCAGATGAAAAGAGCACAACACCCCCCCCCCCCCCCCTGCTGACCAACAGCATCTCTGTCTGGACTGGAGCCTGCAATGCCTCAGACTGGAAGTTTCTCCAGAGAGTGGTGAGGGCGGCGGAAAAGATCATCAGGACTCCTCTTCCTCCTATCCAGGAGATCGCAAAAAGCTGCTGCCTGACCAGGGCTCAGAAAATCTGCAAAGACTCCTCCCACCCCCACCAAGGACTGTTTTCACTGCTGGACTCTAGAAAGAGGTTCCGCAGCCTCCGAAGAACCTCCAGGTTCTGTAACAGCTTCTTCCCTCAGGCCGTAAGACTCTTGAACGCATCATAATTAAATTATCCCCTCAACTCCCCCCAAAATGGATTAACTCGCTGGAATAAAAAAAGACAATATAACATACATCTATAAACATGGACGCATTTGAAAAAGTGCAATATATTTATCTGTACAGTAATCTATTTATTCATTTATATATATTTATTTATTTTATATATCCATCCATCCATTCTCTACCGTTTATTCCCTTCGGGGTCGCGGGGGGCGCTGGATCCTATCTCAGCTACAATCGGGCGGAAGGCGGGGTACACCCTGGACAAGTCGCCACCTCATCGCAGGGCTTATTTTATATATATATTTATATATTATTTATACATATTTATTTATTTATATATGCACCTTATTGCTTTTTTATCCTGCACTACCATGAGCTTATGTAACGAAATTTCGTTCTTGTCTGTGCTGTAAAGTTCAAATTTGAATGACAATAAAAAGTAAGTCTAAGTCTAACTTGCGGGCCACCAGTTGAATAGCCCAAATGATGAAAAAGAGAGGACCTAAGATGGAACTTTGAGGAACACCACTAGTACAACTAATTTCTTAATTTGATTACATGCTATAGTATGATTATTGTCATAATTTTATTTCATAATTTTTGTATCCCTTTAATTTAGGTAGCCAGGGACTGCTGATGGAAATTAGCTATTTAGCTATAATCTGGTACAGAACATATCTGTCTTTGAGCTTAATGGTTCTGTGCATTGTGCCTTCAAATAAAGACTAAACTAAAGTTGACCAAATGACTACTAACTGCATCTGAAATAAACAAGCTACAGCAACACATTAGTTACATAAATCACATTAGCACAAAATAAAATTGTAACTAACAAAAAGAAGAGGACTTAAAGGGATGCCTTGGGGAACACCTCGGTTACATACATCACAAGTCTGGACCCTTGGTTTTCTGTGGTTGGTTAAAATACCATTGATTCATTGATTGATTGAGACTTTTATTAGTAGATTGCACACATATTCCGTACAATTGACCACTAAATGGTAACACCCGAATAGGTTTTTCAACTTGTTTAAGTCGGGGTTTACGTTAATCAATTCATGGTAAATGCAAGGATCTGCTCAAAAAAAATTTGTCTCCCAAGTTTTGAACTGAACTGGAGTTCCTCCTGTACAATGTACTGTGGAAATACTGTGGAAATACAGTATACCTTTCCTGGCATTTACTTGCCCGCTCACGTGAGTTTCGTATGAGCTGGCATTCTCTTTGGATTGTGTGCTGTAAATCATCTTATCAGTCGCGCTCACGCCGATATGTGAGCTATGTCACATGTGTCCCTGAAATGTGACTGAGCGTGGTTGCGCTCTGCATCATCAGCCACTCCCCAGTGGCACCACCGTGGGGAGACGCACCACTCGGCAGGCCTCAACTGATGCAACCTGCTGCAAGAGCTGCATGTCCCATGGCAGATACTCTACATGCAATGACTTGGCAAAGTCCATTCATTTGAATAGTCATGGTGACTATTGGTGTCAACCATGCCTCGGAGCTGTGCTGAGTTGGAAATGTATCGACACTCCCAAGAAGAAAACACTTGGCTCCACTGTTTTTAAGTAGCTCGATGCTAATTTACATTGGATATGCCATATACATGCTACAGATTAGCCTTGGCGACTTTACACGGCTACTTCAACCCTATTTGTGTTAACATTTGGCTATCAAAACTACAACTAAAATACACGTTACAATCAAACAGATGGTTTGTAATTAGAGATGTCCTATAATATCGGGCTGCCGATAATATCGGCCGATAAATGCTTCAAAATGTAATCCATCCATCCATCCATTTTCTACCGCTTATTCCCTTTGGGGTCGCGGGGGGGCGCTGGAGCCAATCTCAGCTACAATCGGGCGGAAGGCGGGGTACACCCTGGACAAGTCGCCACCACCGCAGGGCCTCAAAATGTAATATCGGAAATTTAAAAATTATCGGTATATGTTTCAAAGAGTAAAATTTATGACTTTTTAAAACGCCGCTGTGTACACGGACGTAGGGAGAAGTACAGAGCGCCAATAAACCTTAAAGGCAGTGCCTTTGCGTGCAGTCACATAATATCTACGGCTTTTCACACACACAAGTGAATGCAAACCATACTTGGTCAAAAGCCATACAGGTCACACTGAGGGTGGCCGTATAACCAACTTTAACACTGTTACAAATACGCGCCACACTGTGAACCCACACCAAACAAGAATGACAAACACATTTCGGGAGAACATCCACACCGTAACACAACATAAACACAACAGAACAAATACCCAGAACCCCTTGCAGCACTAACTCTTCCGGGACGCTACAATATACACCGCCCCCCCCCCCCCCCCCCACCTCAACCCCGCCCACCTCAACCTCCTCATGTCCCGAATTCCAAGCTGCTGTTTTGAGGCATGTTAAAAAAAATAATGCACTTTGTGACTTCAATAATAAATATGGCAGTGCCATGTTGGGACTTTTTTCCATAACTTGAGTTGAAGTTGTTCTCTTATTTTGGAAAACCTTGTTACATTGTTTTAATGCATCAAGCGGGGCATCACAACAAAATTAGGCATAATAATGTGTTAATTCCACGACTGTATATATCGGTATCGGTTGATATCGGAATCGGTAATTAAGAGTTGGACAATATCGAAATATCGGATATCGGCAAAAAAGCCATTATCGGACATCTCTATTTGTAATAGGTACAATACTTACAGTATAAACACTTTGTGGGGCTCAACAAAAGACAAGACTGGCACATTCAACATAAGACTACTTCCTAACTACAGCGACACACTTGGGACAAACTGAGATGAATTCAAATGAAAATTAGACGTGTAAGAAAACAAGGTATAATAATTGGACAGCACAGCTAACATTACCAGCTTAAAGAAAGGATTGTATTGATAAATAAATGAACATTTATTAACAAATTCATACACACAAATGTACCAAAAGTTATTAACTTTGAGTACTGGTAACAATCCCCATGTATAAATGTGAAAAGGCGGCCATCCCTAACACTCACATCTGTTATAGGGATTTAATACAGATATATTTTTTTTACGTTTGACTAAAAGAGAGATTAGTGCATGTGCCTCACAATACGAAGGCCCTGGGTTTGATCCCCGGACTTTCTGGGTGGAGTTTGTTCTCCACGTGACTGCGTGGGTTCCCTCTAGGTACTCCGACTTCCTCCCACCTCCAAAGACCCCAGCCTAACCCTGGGGATAGGTTGATTGGCAACACTAAATTGGCCCTAGTGTGTGAATGTGATTGTGAATGTTGTCTGTCTATCTGTGTTGGCCCTGCGATGAGGTGGCGACTTGTCCAGGGTGTACCCCGCTTTCCGCCCGATTGCAGCTGAGATAGGCTCCAGCACCCCCCGCAACCCCGAAAGGGATAAGCGGTAGAAATTGGATGGATGGATAAAATATTTGTCCTGTGTTTTATTCTGAGTATAATCATCTTAAAGGCGAAAATCATTTAGGGATTTTGAAAAATGTCCAAGTAAAAATATTTTGTTATTGCTTACCCCTTTTGTGTGCATTTTGTATTATACGTACTGCGGTGACATCTCAGGAAAAAAATAATATTGTTACATACTGGTATATTTGTATTTGTTATATTTAATATGTTCAAGTTGTATTAATTCAGTTTTTTTAAATACACTGTAAGCCTGTCAGGCTCTCAGTAAAGCATAAAAAAAACGTATATTCATTGCATAACATGTTTTCTGGCCTTAAAAACGGGAGCTACTGTACTAAATGATGCAACAGCAGTGGGACTTTTGTGCAGCCGCCAGGGGGCGGGTTGTGAAAAAGTGATGTACTCTCCTGCCTTCTGGTGGACATTTTAGATCATTACATCAACTCAATCTGCATGAGCCACATTTGCACTGAAGTGGATGTATTCCTTTTATTTTATTTCGTCAGTTAAATCGAAAGAAGTCAAACTACCTGACCACATGGCGAAACAATATAATTTCAATATATATATATTTTTGCATATTAACATATGTTTTATGAATACACTGAATTAATGGAATAATTAAATACATCATGAAATCATGAAAATGTTAAACCATGAATTGAATAATTAATTACATCGTGAACTAATCAATTCAATTATAAAATAATTACATAAAATATCAAATGATGAAATAATTGATTAAATAATTGATTTAATCGTAAAATAATCAAATGATTTACGAAACCATGAAATAATCAAATCAATTATCAAATCATGAGGTAGTTAAAACAAATTGTGAAATCATTAAATAAATTGTGAGATAAATAATGATATCATGAAATAATTATATCAATAATTCCATCACGAAATAATTAATTCAATATTAAATCATAAAATAATGAAATACATTTTAAATAATTGTATCGTGAATAATGAATTAATTCCTGAAATAATTAAGTAAATCATGAAATAAATCATCGAAATGATTAAATAGATAATACAATAATTAAATAATGAATAAAATAATTAATTATCAAATCATGAATAAATAAATTAAATAAATTGTGAAATCATGAAATAGATACTTCAATTGTGGGCGGTATAGCTCAGTTGGTGGAGCGGCCGTGCCAGCAACTTAAGGGTTCCAGGTTCGATCCCCGCTTCCGCCATCCTAGTCCCTGCCGTTGTGGTCTTGGGCAAGACACTTTACCCACCTGATCCCAGTGCCACCCACACTGGTTTAAAAATGTAACTTAGATATTGGGTTTCACTATGTAAAGCGCTTTGAGTCACTAGAGAAAAAGCGCTATATAAATATAATTCACTTCACTTGACAATTGTGAAATAATTTATTAAATCATGATATAGTTGAATAAATCATTCAATCATAAAATAATTCATGAAATCATGAAATATTTAAATAAATCATTGACTAATGAAGTAAGTGACGTAATTGCGAATTACTCAATTAAATCATTAAATAACTAACTAAATCATGAAATCATTGTATAGATCATTAAATCGTGTAATAATAAAATTAACAAGTAATTAAATATTGAAGTAATTATTTAATTTATGAAATAACTACATGTAATTTTACATTAAATAAGTGAATGACACGTTTAATACCATATGTATGTATTTAATCACAATTATAATGAACTAATAACACATTTAATTCATTGTTTAAACTTTTAAATTTGTCCTATTTGATCCTCCATAAGTTAATGAGGGAGGGCTATCTTGCAATAGTTACTGGTATTGATTCAATACAGACTTAATCCAGTTTAGTATAGACAGCTTGTGATTTTGCTTGAATTTGTTCATCATGCTTATAATCAAAATAATGCACAGTAGAAAAATATTTTAGGAAAATAAAACAAAACAACTTTTTGCATCAACAAACCTATTTTTGATCAATGTAACTATATACAAATATAACATTATAAGGTAATGCAAAAATACCAAACAAAATAAAACAACTATTCTAGACAATTGTTTGAGCAACATAGAACGGCACAAAATAAGTAAACAGAATAAAAATATTGGTTGTTATTCAAAGCCTTTTTAACATACTGTAAATAAAAATAGCACTATTTGGTATAAATAGATTGATATTTGAGTCGACACCCATACTTGTCAGAGACCACGCCCAACCCATGTGTGTCTAATGAGCCAATTAAAATGGTTGTAATTGTCTGGGCCAAAAAGGCATAAAATGCCTGGCAGGAGTTCACTGGAGGTTTCAATGTGAGCAGGCAGGTAGGAATCATGAAGATGTTTTTTTTTTCTTTTTTTTCTTTTTTTTTTAGAGAAAAGTTTTTGTTTTTTGAATCACTTAATTTAGCGCTTGGACATTGTTTTGCTTGGAACAAAACACATTAGATACGTGTTGCAATTCGTTCAGCACTTGTTTACTTCCAATATCAAAATTAATTAGACGACTTGTCAACTTTATGCTCCCCCCAACTAAAGAATTGAACTATGCATTCATTTCGAATTTATAACCAATCATGTCTGTTTACAAGCAGATGAGGTGAGCTGGACGTTTAAGGCATGAAACGGTGTAGTGTTTTTTTTCTATTACCATCGACTATTGTATTAAAATGTGTGCTTCTCTTACAGGGTTATTGATCAGAGGACTTTCAACGCCAACCAGTCTGGCTCCTGTGAAATAAAACTTCTAAAACAAGTGTCAATTATTGAATTAGCTAGTGTTTAGATCTAATATGTATAGATTGTTTTTCTTGAACGCCTCATACTGATGAGTTTTAAATTAAATACTTAAGCAACAGTGAATATAATTGTATATTTAACATGGGTATTTTGACATATTTAGCAATATATGTTTCAGATTACGTATAATTTTACGTTTTAAATTTTAAGTCTACATGTTACGGTCCTTGAACGCACCATGAACTTCAACACGGAAGTTTTGTACATTTCATTATTTCCCGTCAGCCCGTGTGCACGTGATGATGGCTTTCAATGACGTCATGCAAAACACGCGAGACTTTAAGGCGAGATTTCCTTTCCGCCACCGATCCAACATGGCGCCGTAGAGACGTTGTTATTGTTCTAGCACTCATTCAAGCATTGGTCTAGCTCCGGTTTATATGCGGAAACGGCCCGAGAAGATTGGCGTGGGTATGAGAGGGAATATCAGGAGATAATGCTGAGAACAACCGGCTTCTTCCGTGGGCTTGACTGTCCATTTTACACGGAACCTGCTGAGGGCAAAGACAGTGGGTGCAACAGACCTTACTGTCACTTCAGGCACAGCCAGCAGAGACGGAGCTCCTACGTAGGAGCGCTCGACAGTCAAAAGCTTCCGACGGCCCAAAAAGGTGACTCGCTCTTAGGACTTCAAAGTGTAAATAACCATTGAGATGTGCTTGCTGCGCAAATATTGGTGGGCAAGCGTTACGAGTTCGGCTTTAAAGATGTAAATGGAATGCAGCTGACGAAACCATAAAGCTTTGAAAGGCTTATGTAATCTTTATTTCAAAATAGCAATGGTGTTAATGCGTCTATTTAATATTCAGTACGTTTTTGCACAACTTGCCGTTTTCTACTCAGGAGCTGAAGAAGTCTTAGTTCCAACAGGTGTGTTATATGTCCTCAACCTTTTTTGCATCAGGGACCGGTTTAACGTAGACATTATTTCCACAGGGCAGCACGGTGGGACAGGGGTTAGTGCATGTGCCTCTCAATACGAAGGTCCTGAGTAGTCCTGAGTTCAATCCCGGGCTCGGGATCTTTCTGTGTGGAGTTTGCATGTTCTCCCCGTGACTGCGTGGGTTCCCTCCGGGCACTGCGGCTTCCTCCCACCTCCAAAGACATGCACCTGGGGATAGGTTGATAGGCAACACTCAATTGTCCCTAGTGTGTGAATGTGAGTGTGAATGTTGTCTGTCTGTGTTGGCCCTGTGATGAGCTGGCGACTTGTCCAGGATGTACCCCGCCTTCCGCCCGAATACAGCTGAGATAGGCTCCTGCACCCCCCGCAACTCCAAAAGGGACAAGCGGTAGAAAATGGATGGATTATTTCCACGGACCGGCCTTCCGCGTGTGGCAGAAAGATGAATACAATTTAAAAAACTCACCATAACATTCAATTCAGTGGCCTAGTGGTTAGAGTGTCCGCCCTGAGATCGGTAGATTGTGAGTTCAAACCCCGGCCGAGTCATACCAAAGACTATAAAAATGGGACCCATTACCTACCTGCTTGGCACTCAGCATCAAGGGTTGGAATTGGGGGTTAAATCACCAAAAATGATTCCCTGCTCACTGCTCCCCTCACCTCCCAGGGGGTGATCAAGGGTGATGGGTCAAATGCAGAGAATAATTTCGCCACACCGAGTGGGTGTGTGACAATCATTGGTACTTTAACTTTAACTTTAATTAGTGGGAGCCCCTTCGCAAAAAAGCTCTCCATAGACTTTAGGTTTTTTTTGCTAGTAGTGGGCTCTGTTTTGGCTTTAAATCTCTAAATTATGTATTTTAGCGAAAGTTCTTGAAAAGTTTGTTTGATAACAACTTCACCAAGGACAGCACACACCCTGGCTTCCACCTGTTCGACCTGCTACCATCGGGCAGGCGCTACAGGTGCATCAGAGCCAGAACAAACAGGCTCAGAGACCGCTTCTTTCCCAGAGCTGTCACCATCTTGAACTCCTAATAACAGTTCACCCCTATACAATATCCTACCCTAATACCCTACTGTGCAATATTACCCTTCGAGTGCAATACGTTCGACACTGATTGTTATTCATTACTCCGGTACTCTTGTCTTGTTCTGTATATTGTACAGTATTTTGTATTTCTATAGTGTTTTGTATATTGTACAGGATTGCTTATTATTTTTATTGTATAGTAGTCTGTTTATTTCAATTATTAGTTTTTTCTTTATTACCTGTTGTGTAATGTATTTTTACCCCATATTTGTTCCCACTACCGCACCTTAAGTTGGAGTCCTTAATCTCGTTATATGCAAATATTATGACAATAAAGTCCATTCTATTCTATTCTAACTTAAATAATTTTTAGACAGCCATGGTCTTCTATCAGAACATCAGTCAGGCTTTAGGAAACGTCACAGCACAATAACCGCTGCCATTAATGTTGTCAATAACATTATAGGAGCATTGGACTGCAAAAAATATTGTGCAGCTCTATTTATTAACCTGTCAAAGGCGTTTGACACGGTCAACCATACTATTTTAGCAGATAGATTGCCCAGGATTGGCGTACTGTTAAAGGCTTACTGAAATGCGATTTTCTTATTTAAACGGGGATAGCAGGTCCATTCTATGTGTCATACTTGATGATCATTTCGCGATATTGCCATATTTTTGCTGAAAGGATTTAGTAGAGAACATCAACGATAAAGTTCGCAACTTTTGGTCGCTGATGAAAAAGCCTTGTCTGTACCGGAAGTAGCAGACGAGTAGCGTGACGTCACAGGTTGTGGAGCTCCTCACATCTGCACATCGTTTACAATCATGGCCACCAGCAGCGAGAGCGATTTGGACCGAGAAAGCTACAATTTCCCCATTAATTTGAGCGAGGATGAAAGATTCGTGGATGAGGAAAGTGAGAGTGAAGGACTAGAGGGCAGTGGGAGCGATTCAGATAGGGAAGATGCTGTGAGAGGCGGGTGGGACCTGATATTCAGCTGGGAATGACTAAAACAGTAAATAAACACAAGACATATATATACTCTATTAGCCACAACACAAACAGGCTTATATTTAATATGCCACAAATTAATACCGCATAACAATCACCTCCCCCCTCCCGTCCATATAACCCGCCAATACAACTCAAACACCTGCACAACACACTCAATCCCACAGCCCAAAGTACCGTTCACGGCACGCACGTACGGGCAAGCGATCAAATGTTTGGAAGCGTACTCACGGTACCGTGTCTGCGTATCCAACTCAAAGTCCTCCTGGTAAGAGTCTTTGTTGTCCCAGTTCTCCACAGGCCAATGGTAAAGATTGACTGTCATCTTTCGGGAATGTAAACAATGAAACACCGGCCGTGTTTGTGTTGCTGAAGTCGGCCGCAATACACCGCTTCCCTCCTACAGCTTTCTTCTTTGCTGTCTCTATTGTTCATTGAACAAATTGCAAAAGATTCACTAACTCAGATGTCCAGACTACTGTGGAATTTTGCGATGAAAACAGACGACTTAATAGCTGGCCACCATGCTGTCTCAAAATGTCCTCTACAATCCGCGACGTCACGCGCTGACGTCATCATACCGAGATGTTTTCAGCAGGATATGTCGCGCGAAATTTAAAATTGCACTTTAGTAAACTAACCCGGCCGTATTGGCATGTGTTGCAATGTTAAGATTTCATCATTGATATATAAACTATCAGACTGCGTGGTCGGTAGTAGTGGGTTTCAGTAGGCCTTTAACTGGTTTTCTAATTACCTTTCTGATAGAACACAATGTGTCCAATTTGCTGGTTCTTCTTCACCTTTCCTCACTTTGTTAAAGAGCGTACCACAGGGTTCAAATTTAGGACCGCTGTTCTCCATTTACGTGAACAGTCTTTGTGATAAAATATCAGATGCTGCGTTCCATTTCTATGCAGATGATGCGGTCATATATTGTTTATCGCCCTCTGCAGTGCAAACCCTTTAACTATTGCAGTCTGCTTTTGATGTTGTTCAGTCCCAGCTGACCCAATTTAGGCTAGTGTTAAATGCAGACAAATCTAAGGTGATGTTATTCTCAAATGGCAAACGGTTGCCATTGATCATCCCTAAAATATTGACTACTCATGGGGTCGAGCTTGAGTTGGTCACAACATATAAGTACTTAGGAATTATTATTCATGAAAGATTGTCTTTTAAAGCACACATAAAAAAAAAATGTGTCTAAGCTTAAAATTAAATTGGGTTTCTTTTTTAGAAATAAGTCTTGTTTTTCCCTAAAAGTTAGGAAACATCTGATCTCATCCACCTTTATTCCTCTACTTGATTATGGAGACTTGCTTTTTACGAATGCACCTGGCACTTGAAAAAACTAGACACTGTATATCACTGTTCCTTACGTTTTATTACTGGTTGTGGAATTTTTGTCCACCACTGTACTTCGTATAAAAAGGCAAACTGTCCATCTTTAACTGCCCGAAGACTTTCTGGATGGATAGTTTTTATATATAAATGTCTTCTTGGACTTGTCCCCACCTATCTGTGTTCCTTTGTGTGTAGAGACTCCAGTCATTACAGCCATGTCCTCCACATGTTGGTTCCTAGAGCCAACACAGAACTTGGTAAAAAAAAAAAAGCCTTCAGTTATGCTGCTCCCTGGTCATGGAATGACATCCAGAAAGATCTGAGGCTACCAGAATTGATCACTTTGGGGTAGTTTAAGTCCATTTTAAAAGATTGAGAAACCAGTTCTCTTGGGAAATGTACTTGCTTTTCAATTAAATTATTACTTAATTGTTTTAAATTATTTTTGACCTGTTGTGGTATGACTGCTGTTGTTCTGTTGTATTGTCTTGTTGTAATTATTATTGTAACTTTGTTTGTGCCGCCATCTTTGTCAGGTTGCTCTTGAAAAAGAGATTTTAATCTCATTGAGTCTTTACCTGGTTAAATAAAGGCAATTGATTGATTGGCTTTAGTATCTGATGGGTTATAGGTGATGCATCACATCCAAGGACAAGAGCATGGATATATAAGAAAGCTAGAAATACTTGACATTAGTTCTAATAGATTTCTGTGGGTTACTATTTCCATTCTAAAAGTTATGTATTCATATTTTGTGCAATATTTCATATGTAGATACACTGTTATCTTTTTTGGTCCAATTTTCCATGCGTAAATACATCCGTTATTGCTAACTACTTATGTAATAGAACTATGGGCAATAATAGCAGCACTTTAACTTACTAGGCCAAAAGAGATGTGTATCTTTTTCCTTCAGCACAATTATTGTATGCAACAATCTAGCACTTCTCCATCTGCCTTATGCAGATTAACTCCTATGGTCACTTTATTCCTGATCTTAGGTCATCAACCTAGCTAGATGGAACCTAGCTTTTGGCTACGATTTGGCACCTTTACTTTTTATACGTATGTTTATTAATGTGCATTGTCCCATGTGACAAAGATGTAACAAATATAGCAAATGGCGACTTCCTATTAGGAGTTTTATAATACATCTATGAACAAGCTTATTGGTGTGTCTGGTGGGACTGGCCAAAGTTAAGTAGGAGAAAATGCGGTCGGTTATAAATGATTTAATGTCTGTTTAATGTGCGGTCCAGTACCAAATGCGTCACGGACCAGTGCCGGTCCCCAGACCGGTGGTAGGGGACCACTGTTATACGTGACTTAAATGGTATTTATTTTCATCATCATGCTGTTTACATTTTGACATGCCTGCTAACAAGTGTTCAACATGCTAGGCATCAAACATGGTGTTTAGGTTTTCATCCTTGAAGGGGAACTGCACTTTTTGGGGGGCATTTTGCCTATCATTCACAATCCTTATGGGAGACTAGCACACATGTTTTTTATGCATTCTAACTCATAAATAGCTAACAATGGAAGTAATAGAATGTGCTCTATTCCGCCTATAAAACGCTCTAAAAACATCCATAGTCTCCCATCGACATTCTATATACATGATGTAAGTATATATATCTGACATCACATGGACCAAGAAAGATAAGACCTTCTGGAGGAAAGTTCTGTGGTCGGATGAAACAAAAATTGAGCTGTTTGGCCACAATACCCAGCAATATGTTTGGAGGAGAAAGGGTGAGGCCTTTAATCCTAGGAACACCACTCCTACCGTCAAGCATGGTGGTGGTAGTATTATGTTCTGGGCCTGTTTTGCTGCCAATGGAACTGGTGCTTTACAGAGAGTAAATGGGACAATGAAAAAGGAGGATAACCTCCAAATTCTTCAGGACAACCTAAAATCATCAGCCCGGAGGTTGGGTCTTGGGCACAGTTGGGTGTTCCCACAGGACAATGACCCCAAACACATGTCAAAAGTGGTAAAGGAATGGCTAAATCAGGCTAGAATTAATGTTTTAGAATGGCCTTCCCAAAGTCCTGACTTAAACGTGTGGACAATGCTGAAGAAACAAGTCCATGTCAGAAAACCAACAAATTTAGCTGAACTGCACCAATTTTGTCAAGAGGAGTGGTCAAAAATTTAACCAGAAGCTTGTCAGAAGCTTGTGGATGGCTACCAAAAGCGCCTTATTGCAGTGGAACTTGCCAAGGGACATGTAACCAAATATTAACATTGCTGTATATATACAGATTTGGTCACATTTTCAGTAGACCTATAATAAATTCATAAAAGAACCAAATTTCATGAATGTTTTTTGTGACAAACAAGTATGTTCTCCAATCACTCTATCACAAAAAAATAAGAGTTGTAGAAATTATTAGAAACTCAAGGCAGCCATGACATTATGTTCTTTACAAGTGTATGTAAACTTTTGACCACGACTGTATGTAATGTAGTAACAGGCACATTGATAATAACATGTAATATTTACGTACTTTGGTTAGTTTAAGCATAAGGCGGCATATTAATTTCTTCATGAGAGACAACAACTACTACTTTGGAATAAATGATGATTCAGAACCTTATATTTTTTAGCCTGAATATACGGAGGATGAGCTACAATTTTCAAAAGCTGTGTGTTAAACAGATACAGCTTCAGTGAAACATTAAGCATCATGTAGCATTATTGCTAAAGTGCTAAACAACGAAAATAATAAAACAATCCCTTTCTGTACAATGTGAGCTGGGATGCAGATGCCGACTGATGGGATGATCATATCGTACCATTTAGATGAAGAATTCATCATAATCCTACGCAGGTTTAAAAAAAAAAAAAAAAAGGTGAGCACAAACAAGCTTTTTTTGTGTCTTTCTTGCTATCTTTTGGTCCAAGTTAAATGTCAAATTTGACCAATAATTTTTTTGTCTACAACTTTCTACTATCCAGGTGAGAGGCATGTTTTATCATATAGATTTAGCTATTACTAAGACAGTGGCGATGCAGCAGCAGCTCAGTACGTCAGTACTATAGCTGCATGAGTTAGTTACCGCTCTGGGATCTTGGCGCCGCTAAAAATAGTTTCTGGGTTAGCGCTTATGATAACAATATCGCTAATACTTGGTAAATGGAATATTGTTGGCGGTTTTGGGATGTTTTTTAGAGGTCTTCATGGGTGAATTAGAGTACCCCCATTAACTGCATTGTTAGCCACTTCGTACTTGCCATATTTTACAAATTGGAATGCATAAAAAAAAAAGAAAAACGTGTGTTCTTGTCTTACTTAGAGATTGTGAATGATATGCAAAATTCCACAAAAAAGGGCAATTGCCCTTTAAATTTCACCCGAAAGCCGAACATCCCTAACTTTTTGTGAGTACAGTTGCAGTCATACATGACGTTTGTCACAGCGGTTGTTTTGAAAAGGCCATGTCAGGTCAACCAAATGAGCTGAGCCCATCGTATATAAATACATTTGTTGCATTTTGCTCACCATGCAAAGTTGTGTATTACAAACCTTGACATAGGCTTTTTGAAATTTTTGTTGTACAATGTTCAAACGGCAATGGAGGCATTCTATTGTGTACTGTACTGTACAAGGTGTGACGATGAAGATTCAGGACAAGTGCTGATCATATTTTAGAATCTGTGCTGTGACACAGTGGCATTCCATTCTACAATTAACATTTTCCTTATAACCTTGATGCACGCTATGAATAGCCTGTTATGCACTCTTGAACTCCATCCATCCATTTCCTACCGCTTATTCCCTTCGGGGTCGCGGGGGGCGCTGGAGCCTATCTCAGCTACAATCGGGCGGAAGGCAGGGTACACCCTGGACAAGTCGCCAGCTCATCACAGGGCCAACACAGATAGACAGACAACATTCACACTCACATTCACACACTAGGGCCGATTTAGTGTTGCCAATCAACCTACCCCAGGTGCATATCTTTGGAGGTGGTAGGAAGCCGGAGTACCCGGAGGGAACCCACGCAGTCACGGGGAGAACATGCAAACTCCACACAGAAAGATCCCGAGCCTGGGATTGAACCCCAGACTACTCAGCACCTTCGTATTGTGAGGCAGACGCACTAACCCCTCTTCCACCGTGCTGCCCGCACTCTTGAACTAACATGCAATTTAATTTCGAAATGACTCAAATGTACTACAATGTCATTGTACTTAATCACTCATTTTGTTCTCTTGTTAAAAACAGAGTAGTCATGCTATTCACTTCTGTTAAGAAAGTCCTTCATCAACTACCCTTCTGGGACCTCCCAGGGTTTCCCTCAGCTTGCCAACATACCTATGGCAGTGGGGGTGTAACCAATATGACATCAGATCATTTGCATAATCTGCGTTGATGCATATGTTTTTCTTTAAAAAGGCAAACAAACATGTTAGAATTACATTCAAAAACAATTCTGTGTTATTAGTATTAACATATATTTTATCTTATTTTATATAATTTTGCTGTATTTTTCAATTGTTGCTGCTTATTGTACAATGTACTTTGGATTCATTCAAGTTTCAAGAGACTTCTCCAGTCCTCTTAGTGACTTTTTCTTTATTAAGAACGACTAATGACAAATCTAGCATCTTTTTCTGGTGTTTTTGGTGACTCCTTCAAAGCCGCTACTGTCCTCTTGATATTTGCATATTACACATTTTTAAATTTGCTGTCCGCGTGTAAATGGTAAATGGTTTATACCTTCAAAGCGCTTTGACACTATTTCCACATTCACACATACACATTTACACACTGATGGCGGGATCTGCCATGCAAGGCCCTAATCATGACCCATCAGGAGCAAGGGGTTTAAACCAGGAACCCTCAGGTTGCTGGCACGGCTGCTCTACAAACCGAGCCACACCGTCGTGTACATCTCAAATATACTAAAACACGTCCACAAAGCAGACATGCATCTTGTGCTCCAGACAATCCTGTGTGTATTGCTTATGTTATCACAACAGCCTGATTTTTTAATGTTGCTGTTTCAGTAAGCTAAGTCTTTTTTTGGCGGCTGAGTTTTCGTAGCCTCACTAGTCAATCCATTTATACATTTTTTTACCGGTACCTTAATTTGTTTTAATGTAAAAAAAACAACAACACATTTTTAAAGTGTGGCGGCTTTTATTTTTCCTTTTCCTGACACGTTCAATTGCATGTAGGGCAAACCCTCCTTCCCATAAAAGAGAAAAGCATTTTTTCAAAGGGGTCCAATTATGCAAAACTAACTTTTCTTACCTGTTTGTACCTATTTTTGTGTATTTGTAATCGCCATAAGTCTCAAAAGTTTGAAATCAAACCGGAGATATTTATAAAACAATCTTGCCTTCTTCCAATCAGGACGTAATTTGAAACTTTAGTGACGTATTTTGCCTTAAGTCATCAGATATGGTAGAGGTTTACCCGATGAGCTTTGCTCGAGTCCGACATTTTTATTTAGTTGTAGTCCAAAGTTGTAGTCAATAAGTTCCTTCTTTTTCTGTATTCGATTGTTGTGGAGCATATTGGCTCGTACATCAGAATCAGCTTTATTGGCCCGGTATGTTTAACACACAAAGAATTTGACTTAGTAGGTTGTGCTCTCTTTGTACAATATAAACAATAAATATTAATGATTAACTAAAAATCTAAAAAAGTACTTAAATAACTAATACGTCCAAGGCTCATATTATGCACATGCATACTAAAATCCTCTGCTGTTGGCATTTCTAATAAAAAGTCGTGCATAGTTCTAATTTACATCTGTCAGTAGACTCGATTTGGAAGCGCTAAAAACTACAACATGGCTGCGACCCGGGAGGGACAAGCGGTAAAAAATGGATGGATAGATGGGCTGGCGAGGTGGAGACTCAGTCGAAGGGGGCTTGGTCAAGAGGAGGGCTTCGGCATGTAAATTAGACTGCCCACAAAATTGCGCATCCTGATGAGACGGTCAGAAAGCGGCTTGAAGATGGTCTGTAAAACAAAATATAGGCAACATTTTGACAAAAGAATCCACATTACATGTTACTTAGACCACAAGGATGTGTTTTAATTGTAGGTAAAAAAAAAAAAATCATAATATGGCCCCTTTAAAAAAGGCCTCAGTCAACTGTCCTTCCGGGATCTCCCCTAGAGAACAACAGAAAGACAATCTGAAGTTTTTTGGTCAGGGTTTTAGTTTATTTGTAACGTGCATATAGTCACAATATGGTACATCACAAATTTCCAGTCTCTCATTACAGCATGTCCGAAAAGGAGCAGGGAGAAGCAGGGCTTAATCCTACTCCTTTTCCATTTCATAGCAATTTATAACATGTTTCACTTTCTGTAATCAAATTGTAACACAAACATATTCAATTAATAAATAAATAATCAAAAAAGTGAATAAATAGTTGTTTATATATTTTGATTTACTTAATGAGTTATGATAAGATGATGGTTGCATTTTTCAATAGGGATCAAGATGTTTATCAAGATTCTTATTCCTTGTACTTTGTAAACAATTTGAGTTGTAACCGTTCCTTAAACTGGAACATATTGATACCTTTTTTGATTTATTTGCTTTTAATCCATTCCATCATTTAATTCCACATACAGATATACTAAATGTGTTAAGTGTTGAATGTTTTAAAGCTGAACAAGACAACGAGGAGTGTGATTATAGTGGCCCGCAACAGTCTATGTATGTGTGCCAAAAGAATCATCCCAAAGAGTGGCGATCTCAATTCTGCGCAGGAAAATCATGATTTACAATTTATTTTGCATAATCATACAACCCAAAATTTGATTCCTAAAATATGTTGCATTCCCACAGAACAAGGCTATGACCCGTTCAAACCCGAAGTTGAGAGGCAGCAGAATGAGGCGCCATCCCCTTCGGGAGACCTCAGCGGCGAACTGGAGCTGGTCAACAAGGCTATCGAGGAGGTTCGCAATGAGGTGGAGAGGGAGAAGAGGAAGCTGTCAAGGATTGGGGACGAACCGTATAATTCCAGCGGAAGAAGCGTGTCTTCCTCTGATGTCGTCAAAGGTCAAGCTTCGGCAGCCGGCACACACTTGGCGTACGATCCCGGTTGTTACCAGATGACATCCGGAGGGTATAACCCCAATCCTGGTTGCAGCAAGTACACGCTGGATTCGGACAGTCGGGGAAGCAATAGCAACTCCATGGAGTATGTGCCTACGTCTTTAAAGAAGAATCCATCTCGAACACACACACAGAAAATCCCCTCTCCTCCCCCAAGTCCAAAGTATTCCAGGACATCCTCCTCGACATGTAAATACACAGTGGACACTTCGCGTCCCTCTACAGACATGGAGTATGACCCGCTCTCCAACTATGCCGCAGGGATTGCGGCAAAAAGCAAGAGGGATAACAACAAACGGGACGTTGCGATGGAGGGCAAAAAGACGCAGAAACTCAAAGCGTCAACTGATGCTTTTGTCCCGTCTGTGAAAAAAGCACAGCAGCAAACTGTGGATACAAACAAGTACACAATCTCGGACTCTGAGGAGGAGAGCTCTGGAACGGAATACAGACCCACTTCGCTTAGTAGTCTCCAGCAGAGGAAAGGCAGGAGTTTATTGCTGACGGGAGACAATGTCGGGGAAGAGAGGACTAAAGGTGCCCTAAAAGCACTGGGGCAGAGAAATAAAGGGGACTTCGTAGAGGACTTAGTCATGCTGGAGCAGATCCAAAAAAAGATTAGCCCAAAAAAAAAGAACATGATCAGTCAAAGTAGTCACGTAAAGAGTGACAAGTCTAAGATAGAAAAAGAGGGCCAATCCTCTCTTAGCAGTAAGAGTACCAACAAGAACAAGGAGTCATTAAATAACTCTCGTCAGGCCTCTACGAAAAAGGAGAATAAAAGTCATGGTAAGACTGACGATAGAAAGAATACGGTTAAGGTTAAGACGGCCGACAAAGTTAATAGGGAGCATAAAAAAGGCGATGGAAAGGTGACATTTACGGAAAAAGTCAAAACCAACTCGAGCAAACGAGATAAAGACACGGAAATCCGTGCAGGGGAAAGCGGGAAGTCCAAGACATTAGATAAGGGCAAGCAGAAGGAGTGGCAACACAAAAACGGTAAACTGGACGGTAACAAAAGAGACAAGGATGGAAAGAAAGTAAAAGGTAGCTCTTCTAGTGCTAAGAGTAAAAGTAGTTCTGCCGGCAGCAAAGAAAAAATCAAATGTATCGTAAGCCTCAAAAACGGGAAAAGGCTGCCGGAGAAACGGAGAAGTGTGAGTCTCAGCCACGCCGATCTTTTCGGGGACGAGAGCGCCGAGGAGGCTGAACCGATGGAGACGGACGGCGGCTACGAAGAGCCGGAGGAAACGCTTGTGAGGAAATGCGCTAATGCTTTGAAGCGGGGGCGACTGAATAAAAGGAAGGCATCAGAGCTGACGCCGTCTTCCTCTGAGGATGAGGCCGATGGAGCCACAGAGGCGGGCAGGCCATATAAAGACGCCGTTAGTGAAATTGACTTGTCAATCTTCCAGGATGATTTGGACTTTGACACAGATCCCATGGAGGAGTGTTTACGCATATTCAATGAATCCCAGGACGTGAAGAAGGAAGATAAAGGAAGGCAAACTAAGCAGGTACTCGTCCCTCTTCTGTTATGTTTGTCCCTCCATTTAGTCTTGTTTTGGTGTCACATGTTTTTCTTGTGCGTTCTCAGCCCTCTAGAGATTTCGAGGAGGAGAAAAACACTGACAACACTTTAACCACCCTCATTCCTGGTCAGAAGAAGAGAATCTCACACTTTGCTGCCAAAGGAACTGTAAGTTGACAAATCAAGGTCTTAATCTCTTTTACCGTCACATCTTATTCAGTCTAACCAATTATTGGGTGATTTTTCGATAATTAAAGGGAATATGGTGGTTTTAATCTTTACTTAAAAAACTTAATTGTGGTCCAGATAATACGTATTGGATGTGCTTTGGTGTAAATTTTGCGTACATTTTGCTCCACAGTCAATTTTATAACACATTTTTTGAGTCTTGTCTGCAAGATGTCCGATTCTGAAGGAGTTCCCAGATTGCAAATGAAACCAGGCCCCACCCTCCAGTAGTATCATATCTTTTGAAAATGTACATTGTTTAAATATATATCTTGAAGTCGTCAGCGCTTTTTTTTTCCCCAGACATGGTCGAAAACAAAGTTAATAAACATTATCACCCGGTCACAACGAAAAAAGCTGATTTTAGCAGCATATACTGTATGTCAGTGTTATTACGCACATGCCAAACCAAAATTATCTAAAAAATAATACTTTATCCTTTATCCTACATTTGTACTTTTTTGTGTTTTGTAATAGCCTGAAGCGGCAAATACGGTCTTTCACCTCACTGTGACTGCTATCTTTCACTTCACTGTGACTGCTAGTCTGTGAAACCCTGCAAAATAGAGGCATCCAAATCTATGTGCAAGCTTACGCCAAAGTGCATGAACCTTATGATGTGACACTTTGGCATTGTTTAACACGAGTATCCAACATTGTGACAACATTTATAAGTCCAAAAAGACATAATGCATCATAGGCCCCCTTTAACGTATTAATAGTACTTTAAGGCTCCCTCATAACATGTAAGTATGACATTATCTAATTTAAATAATTGGCTATGACGCATGTGTATTACATTTTATAAAAGGTTATGGGAGAGCAGCTCCCACTAGTTAAGAAGCGTGCTACATGCTTTCATGTTAGAGCATGTAAACACAAGGCCTCTCAGGGCAGCCATAATTGTGATGTGTTACGTACTTAATATGTCCAATGTGACCAGAAAAAATTGCTAGATTTGTCCCTTACAGCCTTTTTGAAAAAGGGGATCTATTCTAGATGGATCTTAATACTAAATATGGCGACAAACTCACTTATTTGGTAACACTGATCCCTCCTGCTACCTCTTCTTATTCTCTGGTAGACCAGGGCCCTCATGTATCAAGCTTGCGGACGCACAAAAACCTGCACTACGCCCTTTTTCACGGCACAGTTAAGGTGTATCAAAACTGACGTTGACGTGGAAACGTGCGCTGCTGCACATTTATACAGGCTGTGGCTACCTTAGTGACACACATAAGTGATGCTGGGTAACAATTCAGATAAAAAGTGTCAACTTAGACTGATTGATGTGCACATCAGAGACTTAGGAAGCAGTGTTATGCTGTCATCTATTGTACGCAATTGTAACGACTAGGTCCATTCAAAGACAGTCCCATTATATTGTGTTTGAGAGCTAGGGAAAACAGGTAACGGTAAATCTGTTTGTTGCAGTCCAAATTGATCTGTAGCGGGCCACCACAAATAAATAAATAAATGTATGGATTTTGTTTTTTACTATGGATGTTGAATCAAGCAACATTTGTTGAATGTGTTTAATGCAGAATTGTTGCCCAAAGAAAACTTAAAAATACATGTTATATTATTACTAATCAATACCGATGTATTTATTAACTATACGGCAGAATATATCTAATCCAACGTTCCCTCTAAGGTGCGCGCCTGCGCAATTGCGCACTGCTCAAGCGTCCTCTGCACACAGCAAATATGTGCCGCGCACCAAATCAAATCCCATCCGAACTCTAAACAAAATAAACACATTTATTCTGTGTAAACGTGCAATGCAACTCTGAGTGACAGTGACAACAAGCGGCTCTAACGGTGTTCGTCAACACCGTTCAATTGAACACCGTTCAATTATTGTAACGTCTATCGAGATGCTTCGAGGACAGGAACTATATCGATCACTTTATTGAGCAAAACTGTTTATATTCGGCCATAACCACACCAAAAACATGAGTAAAAAACTTCTATCTCGAAAAACTAGTCATTTTCTGCCGTACAAACCAGGCCAAAACCAACTTGTCATCTGTCACCAACACACATAGCACTAAGCCACTGGTGCGTTTATGGCCACACAAAAAGTCGGACAACTCAAACACCACACAAAGTTACACTCTGACTCCTCAGTCATACGTGTGCTTATTCTACTGTTATTTATTATTAATGTAAATTTATTGATATTAATCATGGAATGCTGTTACTAGAGAAAGTTACAAGAATGCACACTTCATCCTATGCTTACATTTCATTGTGCAACATGAGGATGTTTAAGGGGAACTAAATGTGATCTCTGAAAGGGGTACAAATGATTTCCAAAGCAGGACCCCCACCCAGACATATTGTACAATACTAATCCATAGTTTATGAAAAACAAGATTTCTTTTATTTTCATTACAAGTGGGCCAAATCACTAATATTACAAAATAATCTCATGAAAATGACTCCTCTCATTTGAGTGTTATTATAAAAGATTGGTTTGAGACAGGTGTGCTGCTGGTATTGCCACATGTGATGTTGCTCACATGTGCTCCACTGAATGCTCAGGGAGTTTTTGTGTTTGCTCAGACACATGAACAATTAGAGGGAACATTGATCTAATCTATTAGGGCAAGACGCATCTATCAATTTAGCTTGGAAATGTTGGTTTGACTGCTGCTGCTGTTGCCTTTTGTGTGCAACTGCATCATCCATGCATATTTTGTGCACTACGTACTGAGAGCTTGCTTTGAATAAACTTGTTTTCCTGTTTGTCAGAGTGATGCACCTTCAAAGAATGTGGTTCGGCCATGCAGGAGAACCACAGCTCAAGAGGTCTGTTATCAACGCATGCAGATGGCGCAGCAACAAGCCGCTCAGCTCTCTGTTTCGATCAAAGCGGCCTCACAGAGCTCTTTCAGCACTGGCTCTCCGGGAGGGAAGAAGAGGATCGCACACCGTCCCAATCCACTGTCAATATCCTCTAAAACAAGTACGACTTAACTTGTGTGTTCACTGTGATTGCTGTCATTAGCTTTTATATCCATTTTTAATCAAGATGGGATTAGAAACTACTGTCTTAAGTGTTTTATCTGTACACCTGCACAATCTGAGATACAATAATGTAAATGTTATAATGCTCAGTTTTGGTTGCCATTATGAGAGAAGTGTTTTTAACAATGTGTAGTTGGTGTGATGTAGAACTGCCATGCATCATATTGAGGGATGCTTCTAATATTTAGTCAGGAGGGCGAATAATGCCTCATTTGATAGTGTTTGGCATGTTTTTGAAAAATCAAATATTCGATTGTGCAGTTGTATGTAATCAAGCGTCTGGTAAACGTGTATTATTGTCATAACACTAAAATCAAACAAAACTGTAGCTGTCTCTCAATTCTGCGACCGCATACTTCCAAGGACCCAGCCCATGTGGTCGAGGGAGTGTGGGTCCCTGAGAGAGTCCTCCAGCCACGGCTGGAATGATGTGAATTGGGACTGTTTAGCCTTTGCTACGCTTCCGTGGGTGACATGTTCACAACCTCGGGCTTGCGATATAGCGGTCATGTCGTGGCGAAAATGAGAGAAAGGATAGACCTAGAAAAATATTAAATTATAAAGTTAAAATTGTTTTAGATCTTTCGTGTGTATGTCTGTTGCTGTCAGCAGATTTTTCTCCAACTCAGAGCATAATATTTTATTTTAACATAATATAGTGAAGTACTTTATTACTAGTCCATACTGTAAACTAACCAAATTTGTAGAGCACTATGGTCAACTGCTGAATTTCCCCCAGGGATCAATAAAGTACTTTCTATTCTATTCTATTCATTTTTTAAATTTGCTTTAAATATGCTATAGATTTCAGCAATAAGAGGTTGTTGGGATATCTACACGTTATGTATTATTACATTTTATTCTTAATTTAAGTGACCATGATTCTCTTTATGAAGCAAAGAAAAACATTTTAAAGTTATCATTTCTATTTGATAGTTATGAAGTAGTTCGTGGAGAAATAGTATATGATGATTGCTTTATTAGTTTGTTATAAATAAAATGTAATACAACCATCAGCTTTGCAAATTCACTTGATAATGATGTAGTTGGACATATGTACCCCCAGAAACATGCTGGAGACAATCCAGATGATGTTCCAGAAAGACAGATGTCTTCTTTGCCTTTCTTGTTGGAATCCATACAGTAACATCACACAGTACTACTCAGATATTTGTATACATTATCTAAAGTAATTGGTAACAGAAATATATTTTCTTTAAAACCCCAGACAATATTTTTTAATTATCCCATAGCTCTACAATAAAGCAGTTGAATTAAATTTTCTTTTGTTGCAAATGGTTGTACTTTTATATGTACTTGTAAATATTAAGTGGAATATGAACGTCTGAATATATTCCCCTATTTTGGCACTTTGTTTAATAATTTATTCAAGTCAAAGAAAATAATTTCAGATGATCAGCCAAACCTGCATATACGTTATTATATCCATTTATTTTGCCCTGTTGTCAAATTGTCTAGTGAGTTCATTTTTTCCTCAATTTTCCTAAACAAGACCGCAGAGCAAACATAAACAAAAAATCACATTAACAACAGTGATTTAAACATATAAAAGTTTAAATTTTCCAATTAAATACAAATTTACATAACGTGTAGAAACAAATAGCAGTCCATTTATGTATGTAATGATTTAAAATGTATAAATAGTTCACCAAAATTTCAAGAAAACAATGTTAGGCTTTACTGCCAAATGCAGAAAATTAAGACAGAGGTCGCTCAACATTACAATGTCTAGTATTTTAACAAAAATATATATCATTACGGTCACCCTAACCTTACAAGTCTGGTTTTAGATGTTTTAATTTAATAAATAAAGCTGTACTTACATTTACAAGTTGCTCTTTCTGATATGCGTAGCGCCGCCATGTTGAAAATGCTTTTTCAGAGCTGGGTGCGCAAAGGATCTTGGGATATGAAAGCATGCGAAGGATACTCGACATGTAGACTTGTTGCTAATGAGAGAGAGAGAGACATTTGTCGGCCTGATTCAAAGGACACTTGAAGCCTTCGCGCATCCTGTTGATGTTAGCACCCCACAAATGCAGCGTCAAATCTATTTGTGGCAGCTCAAATGTATTTGTAATGAGTCGCCACAGAAAATAACAGATGGGAAACACTTAGAAATGTGATTGGTGTTTTATAAAGCTATTTCCTGTCTGTCTGGGTAGGTTCTTCAGATGCTAAACCAGCTGGCAGCCTGCTTGTTAGGACCCAAACCACCGCTGGTATCCTGTCAAAGACCACATCCACCATTGCACAAAAAAGAGTGGCCCACACACCCACTTTGAAGGTAGTTAACCTTTTATGCACTCACTCAGTAGGTGCTCATTGAGTGAGGAAAAACCTTTTATGCACTCACTCAGTATGTGATCATTGAGTGAGGAAATATTCTTTTTATGACAAACTTTCTTAAAAATGATCAATGAATCTTGATGAATGTTTCATTGTACGCCTGTTCTCGCCTACAGAGTGTTACGATGAAGCGTCCCGTCATCCCCATTGAGTTTGGGGGCAAAGTGCCGACCATCATTCGCCAGCGCTACCTCAACATTTTCATAGACGAGTGTGTCAAATTCTGCCCATCAGAGGACGCCGCTTTCCAGATGGTATGAGTCTCTTCAATCCGAACGGCTTTTTTACTTGGTTTAGTCATAGCATGTTGATATAACCATTTGATTGGAAGCCGTAAATCATGATGGTGCATATTTATGTCAATTAAGAACGTAAGTGTGAAGTTGTTTCTCGTTTCAGGCCCTTGATGAGGAGAAGGTGGTGTATGAGCGCAGTAACACCAAGAACATCTATCTGAATGTAGCTGTCAACACGCTGAAAAAGCTCCGCAGCAACAGCAGCTCATGCTCCTCGCTTGTCAGCAGTACGTCAGCACAGTCATGCAATACACTTATCTAACATGTATTCTATTGTAATATTGTATTGGGCCGGAGATATATATGCATCAATTTTCTGCTTCTATTGCTTTCTGTGCTTTACAGAGGAGGCAGTCGGACATTCTTCCAGGAAGGCACAGTCTCATGAGGAAGTACTAGGAGGTCGCCTTGCAGCTACGACCAGTTTCACAGTCAATAGGATGGGGAAACAGCGAGAAGAAAAGCTAAGTGGTAAGGGATTTTCTATTTACCTCATGTTTTTTCTCCATTCCTAACTTGCTGATCTGCCTCCCTTCAGGGGCTGCACTGTACAGGAAGCTGAAGGTGTACCTGATGACCGAGGAGCAACTGCAGGAGCATGGATATCCTCGAATGAACTCCAGCGCTGGAAAAGCTGTCATATATAACCTCCCGGAGAAAAAGACTGTCACTGACCGTAAGTAAATATATGAGCCCATAGCACACCTCAGTTACATTACATACAGGGGCATGCATTGATTGATTGATTGAAACTTTTATTAGTAGATTGTACAGTACATATTCCGTACAATTGACCACTGAATGGTAAAACCCGAATAAGTTTTTGAACTTGTTTAAGTCGGGGTCCACGTGAATCAATTCATGCAGGGACGTAACTACCTACTTTTTAAAGGGTATGCAAACACATCACAAGTGCTCCCCGCTCGCCACTACCTGTTAGCCTCGCAGCTGATTTAGCTCAGCCAAGCAACATCGAGGCTAATTTGGTCTTCTGCACCAAAACAGAGTCAGACTTCACATTTGTATCTACAATAGAGCTGTCTTCGATTAAGTATTTTCATAGTTGAATCTGATGTATTCGATTATGACAATCTTCGACATTAGTCAAATTTATGGCGTTTTATTAAGAGAAATTTACAGATGGTGATATGTAGTACTGTAGTTTATAATTACTGGTCACTAGGTGTCAGTATTGTTACATGGTTGTGATCTATTACTTAAACGTGAATATTTTCAAGTTAATTAAAGGTACGTGTAAAATGAATACAGTCTTTCATTAAAATGAACAAAAGAAAGAGCTCATTTGTGACTTTTTTCACCTCAAAACAATCCTGTGAGGTCGGTCTCTGATTTCCGGCGAGTTTCACTAGGAATTCGAATTTGGCCAGCGAGAGGCGCGCAATGGCCTGGCAAGCTTCAAGTCTAATAACTGCGCATCCCGATCAGCCTCAATCACGTCCCCAATGTAGAAACATCCTTCCAACACTATTAGTAAAATATTCCTGTGTGCAGACAATAGGGGTGGGCTATACTGCAAAATTTGGTATCGATTTGATACCAAGTAATTACAGGACCAATATTGCCGATACCGATACTTTTTCTTGAAAATGCCCGATCATTGAATGATTTTGTACTTTTGCCTTTAATTAATTCATTATGATTATGGTAATAATAAAACAGATTTAAACAAAATAAGAAAATTATGTTTATTAACTAGAGTTGCAAACATGAACACTAAACTAGAGAACTAAGAAATGTAGATTTTAAAAAAAATGTATATATTTTTGAGTTCCAGTAACACAATTAAGATTTATTTCAAATAACTGAGTATATGATAATGGTTTAATCAACACTAAAATTGGCCCTAGTGTGTGAATGTGAGTGTGAATGTTGTCTGTCTATCTGTGTTGGCCCTGTGATGAGGTGGCGACTTGTCCAGGGTGTACACCGCCTTCCGCCCTAATGCGGCTTAGATAGGCTCCAGCGACCGCAAAAGGGACAAGCGGTAGAAAATGGATGGATGGATGGATGGATGGTTGAATCTTTCTGCTAAATTAGATCTCTGGCCACAAAATACTCTTTGGAAATCAACATTAACTAATGTTGGAAATAACTTTCACTTCTAGAACTACCTGGATATTGTTGAGGTATTTGAAAGGCCGCTGTCAGTGACATCTGTCTCTGTGCCAGGGGTCTGTTTGAGTTTAGGGATCTCTCTCCTCCTCCCTGCGTTTGTTTTGCAGCTCAGAATTTTACTTCTGAGTGTACAGCTTTCAAGTGCTTGGACAGGTTTGTAGCGTTACCACAGGATCGTATAGCATCACTGCATATGTCACAGCTAGCAGTTTCTCTGGCTGACACTGTAATATAGCTCCACACAGCACTCTTCTTCCTCTCCGCCATCTCCCCGGTCTCTGCTCTGACTGGCAGGCAGCGGGATGGAAGGAGAATGGCCTGGTGGACCTGAGTGAGCGGACTAGGTGGAGAGGAGCGCTGCATATAAGGACTTAGAGAGATGCTGCGCTCACACAAACTCTGTGAAGAAATCTGAGTGAATTGCTGAACTTATAGGAGAGAAACTACAACAAAAATATCGATCTCATCGCGGCAGTATCGATCCGATACCAATACACACCTTTGTATCGATAGTATCGATATTTGGATCAAGCCGCCCACCTCCTAGCACACAAATAGATTTTATATTATAGGAGATGTCGGAGGCAAAACACACCAATTGATTTTAGAGACATGATGTCACCAGGAAGCAGCGACCGCTCTGAGGAAGTCTGAAGATGACCTGCTTAGTGGTTAGAGTGTCCGCCCTGAGATCGGTAGGTTGTGAGTTCAAACCCCGGCCGAGTCATACCAAAGACTATAAAAAGGTTGTGAGTTCAAACCCCGGCCGAGTCATACCAAAGACTATAAAAATGGGACCCATTACCTCCCTGCTTGGCACTCAGCATCAAGGGTTGGAATTGGGGGTTGAATCACCAAAAATGATTCCCGGGCGTTGCCACCGCTGCTGCTCACTGCTCCCCTCACCTCCCAGGGGGTGATCAAGGGTGATGGGTCAAATGCAGAGAATAATTTCGCCATACCTAGTGTGTGTGTGACAATCACTGGTACTTTAACTTTAACTTTAAGTGCCATCTGAAACTAAGATTTATTTCTTACTCTCCAAAAACTGTTTGTCTGCACGCAATAATATTTTTCTAATATTTATAGAAGACATGATGAACACTATCAGTTTGTCCTTCCAACACACCTGCTGTATACGTTGCCCTCAACAGGTATTAGGGGGGTGCGGGAATATTAATATCAAGAGGATTCGACTGCAAGGCTGATAGTCGAATCCCCGACTATTTGAAGACAACCCTAAGCTACAATATGTACATTCTTACTTTAAAGTAACTTAAAGAATAGATTTGTGCACTACTGATAACATTTTGTCAAGCCTTTTCTTCATTGTCATGAGATTTAATAGTAGTTCAATTCTTACAAGCATCCTCCTGATACACTGACATAACTAACCAAACTGCCTTGAAAAGCTTGTCTTTTTCCGATCACCACAAGTGCGGTGAGGAGCGTAGGGGAGGCAGACGTGATAATTTGTGATCAGAGAATGCCAAATCAAAATAGTTCCCTGCCCATGCTTTGGTGTCTCTATAGGACATATAGTGCACAGCGACCTATTGCGCCACTGGCTGCATGGACATAGTCATGTGACTCTTCTACCCCCAACCGCTCTTATCTTTATGACCAACATACCACATGGTAGGGCTGTTATTAAACCTCAATGTGTGGGGGTGACATTTCAGTAAGCAACTAAGCAGAATTGGATAATTACCTTCAAGGGGACTGACGAGCACTTTTTGAGTGAAATTGGTTGAAAAACATGGACGCTATCAAGCAAACGACTTTGCAGGGTCACGTGTGGGATTTTGACATTAATGACCATTTGTCTTATAATCTTTAGATTCAGATTCAGAAAACTTTATTTTTTCCAAGGGGAAATTAAGGCATCAGTAGCAGCAACAGAAAAAGAACGACAATAAAACATAATCCACCAGTTAAAAATACAATAAAACATTTTTTTGACTTTTTTGAGGATATGTTTCATTTATGGCGGCATTTTAAACACAATACATAGAGGGCGCCACTACCATCAAATGTAATTCTATAATAAATACATTTAACATGTTGGCCCTAGTGTGTGAATGTTGTCTGTCTATCTTTGTTGGCCCTGCGATGAGGTGGCGACTTGTCCAGGGTGTACCCCGCCTTCCACCCGAATGCAGCTGAGATAGGCTCCAGCGAACTCGAACGGGACAAGCGGTAGAAAATGGATGGATGTATGACACCATTTTATAAAAAAAAAGAAAACTAAAATAATGATGTGTAGACATCAATCTTTGTTCCAGATGGGTTTAAGAGTACAATAAGTTTTTAACATAATTTGTTATTTAAAGCAGCGTTTCTTAACCATAGGGTCCATTGTTGTGCCGCAAGCACCACCGAGAGGGCCGCACTTAAGTATCTGTTTCTCAGCTGTGGTCTGTATAGGCATCAGTTTTAATACACTTTTCCACCACTTGTGGCAGTACTAACAATATCAAACAAGAACTATGGACAAAAAGTAATCAGTTACTTAAGCCCAAAAATTATGACTAAAGTGGTAAAGTTGTATTTTCATTTGCACTTTATTTAAATAATAATACCAGTTTAGTTAAACATATTTATTTTTAATTTTGTTTAATTCTTTGTACAATACATTTATTTTTCATGAGTTCTTTGAGTCTCTTCTTATGCAGTATTTTTGGTTAGTATTTATTTTATTTTTTTGCCTTGTCCTCTGCTGGGCGCGTCTGTCTACGGCCTGCCGAAGGTCTGCCGAAGGTCTGCCGGGTGGCACGGTGGGCCCGCTGGGGTTCCTGTCGCTGGCCGGCCTGGCTGTGTCGGTGGTCCCTTGTTCCCGAGGCACCGCACCTGCTGTTTTGGGTTGGGCTCTCTGGGTGACTGTGGCCGTGTTTTGTCTCCAGCACACACTGGGAGACAAACATATTGCACATACAAATACATAATGATACTCACGTACACACAATTATTCATACGTTTTTACACACATATATACATTTATTCATACGTACATACAGTATGCGCACACATTGGTACTTACATACGCTCCCACATATATACACAAATACAGTACATACATAGAGACTCACGGTACAAACATCCACATGCACATTAAATGTGCAAACAAATATACATACTGTACATACACATGCACATATGCATACATATACTCATGCATATAATCACGTTTCATCAAACATATATTAACATTGTTCTCCTCGGGGAAATTGGGTGACACATGACACACTGACAAAGCTTAACCTATTGAAACTATAACAATCTCCAAGGTTAATACAGTTTGCTTCTTTTTCTTCCCCTCCGTTTATCTGATTTTTTTTGTCATTCAAGTTACCATTACATATACAGGTAAAAGCCAGTAAATTAGAATATTTTGAAAAACTTGATTTATTTCAGTAATTGCATTCAAAAGGTGTAACTTGTACATTATATTTATTCATTGCACACAGACTGATGCATTCAAATGTTTATTTCATTTAATTTTGATGATTTGAAGTGGCAACAAATGAAAATCCAAAATTCCGTGTGTCACAAAATTAGAATATTACTTAAGGCTAATACAAAAAAGGGATTTTTAGAAATGTTGGCCAACTGAAAAGTATGAAAATGAAAAATATGAGCATGTACAATACTCAATACTTGGTTGGAGCTCCTTTTGCCTCAATTACTGCGTTAATGCGGCGTGGCATGGAGTCGATGAGTTTCTGGCACTGCTCAGGTGTTATGAGAGCCCAGGTTGCTCTGATAGTGGCCTTCAACTCTTCTGCGTTTTTGGGTCTGGCATTCTGCATCTTCCTTTTCACAATACCCCACAGATTTTCTATGGGGCTAAGGTCAGGGGAGTTGGCGGGCCAATTTAGAACAGAAATACCATGGTCCGTAAACCAGGCACGAGTAGATTTTGCGCTGTGTGCAGGCGCCAAGTCCTGTTGGAACTTGAAATCTCCATCTCCATAGAGCAGGTCAGCAGCAGGAAGCATGAAGTGCTCTAAAACTTGCTGGTAGACGGCTGCGTTGACCCTGGATCTCAGGAAACAGAGTGGACCGACACCAGCAGATGACATGGCACCCCAAACCATGACTGATGGTGGAAACTTTACACTAGACTTCAGGCAACGTGGATCCTGTGCCTCTCCTGTCTTCCTCCAGACTCTGGGACCTCGATTTCCAAAGGAAATGCAAAATTTGCATGGTTGGGTGATGGTTTGGGGTGCCATGTCATCTGCTGGTGTCGGTCCACTCTGTTTCCTGAGATCCAGGGTCAACGCAGCCGTCTACCAGCAAGTTTTAGAGCACTTCATGCTTCCTGCTGCTGACCTGCTCTATGGAGATGGAGATTTCAAGTTCCAACAGGACTTGGCGCCTGCACACAGCGCAAAATCTACCCGTGCCTGGTTTACGGACCATGGTATTTCTGTTCTAAATTGGCCCGCCAACTCCCCTGACCTTAGCCCCATAGAAAATCTGTGGGGTATTGTGAAAAGGAAGATGCAGAATGCCAGACCCAAAAACGCAGAAGAGTTGAAGGCCACTATCAGAGCAACCTGGGCTCTCATAACACCTGAGCAGTGCCAGAAACTCATCGACTCCATGCCACGCCGCATTAACGCAGTAATTGAGGCAAAAGGAGCTCCAACCAAGTATTGAGTATTGTACATGCTCATATTTTTCATTTTCATACTTTTCAGTTGGCCAACATTTCTAAAAATCCCTTTTTTGTATTAGCCTTAAGTAATATTCTAATTTTGTGACACACGGAATTTTGGATTTTCATTTGTTGCCACTTCAAATCATCAAAATTAAATGAAATAAACATTTGAATGCATCAGTCTGTGTGCAATGAATAAATATAATGTACAAGTTACACCTTTTGAATGCAATTACTGAAATAAATCAAGTTTTTCAAAATATTCTAATTTACTGGCATTTACCTGTATGTATTGTTGCATTTGAAACGAATGTATTGTTGATAATAGAGGTAATTATTATTACTATTCATTATCAATAGTGCTATTTCTATTGGTATTTTTATTGCTCCATTTGTAGTGTAATAATGTTCATTGTCAATTCTTTGTTATTAATATTTACTTCACTAACTGCTTCTCGTATTTGCTGATGTTGTTCAGTTGTTGTTGTTGTTGTCTCTCTGTCTTCGCCCTCTTGTCCCCACAATTTCCCCTTCTGCACTTTTTCTTTTCTTCTTTCTATCCCGCTGCTCCGGTCCGGCTGCGCCAAATATTACTATAGATCCATTTAATAAAGTCAAATACAAATAAGGCAAGAAGAGAAGTATCCCATATTTTATTTTGTAATGTAAATCTGTACAGCAGATATGGGCATCTACATCAACAATAAGATTTGCCTGAATGGCTGGACAGGACACATTTTTATTTTATTTTTCTAATTAGCCTGACCTATGCCTAAAGTGTATGTGTTAAAGAACAATAATCTTTGTGGTTAACACATGGTTTCATATTAGTTGACAGGTTGTAAACCGTAAGTAGGTTAGATATATTTATCGAATACGATTAAAAGCAAGAGAAAGATTTGGTGTTCAATTCAATTCAGTGTGAATATTTGATTGGAGCCTAGTCTCCTCTGTAGTGAAAAAGTTGGGCCTCATGGTCAAAAAGACTAAAAAACCCTGATTTGAAGTATTATTCACCTTGATTCTTCTATATTTTTGGACCATGCTGTTTTTAACTTAGTGGAAACAATTTCAACAATTTTAGGGAGATTATCCAACATTTTTAAATCTTTATTTACCCAGAAATACCCCAATTTGAGATTAAGAATATTGTTTTACAAAGGAGTCCTGTCATACACATTCATATACTGTTTCGCCCAAGAAAGCAATAGCAGTCACTCGGATGGCGGAAGCTTGATTCGTACCAGGAACCCTCAAGTTTCTGATCGCCCGCTCTACCATCTGAGCCATGCCGCCCCAACCTGTAGAAAGTCTTCCTAACGACTGTACAGCTGCAAAACGCAAGCCTTCATATGTATTTAATTTTTGGTTCCTGATAGTATAATGACCCTGTTTACTAGTGCCCCACTACCTATACTTGGTCGTTAGTCTTTCAGCCAACTAAACACTGCATTGTGTTTGTAGCTTTTTCCAAGATATGCTGCAGATGTGGTGCCGAGTATAAAGTCAACGTCAACGGAAACTGTGTCCGCAAAGAAGAATGTTGTTTTCACTGGGGACGTTTGCGCAGACAAAAAGGTAACGTGTCTTGAAAGTTAGTTTTTATTTTTGTCTGCCACTGCCTGAAATGCCTTTTTCTTGTGTTGTGTTGTGACAGTGGCAGGAGGCTGGGAGACCATGTACAGCTGCTGCTCCGGCGCGGTGGGCTCTACCGGTTGCCAGACAGCCAAGGTATCATCACACATGGCTCAAATAAAGTGGCCTTTTTATGTATCTCAAAGTGGAAAAGCATCCCCACTCTCTCCTCACTTTTCCACAGCAACATGTTCAGGATGGCCGTAAGGAGTCTTTAGGCGGCTACGTGACCACATTCAGCAAAACGCTCCCACCAGATGGCAATGGAGGAGTGTTTGCCTTGGATTGTGAAATGGTAGGGCTAATAAATCAACCTGACATACTCTTAAAGGACCCATAGCGTCAAGATGACCGAAATTTCACTTAATTTATTTTTTACGCTTTAAAAAAATATCTGTCAGTCATTACCTATAATAGCAACTATTTTTGAGTAATTGGTAGATAACTAACTGTAATTGGAACGCCCCCTTTTCATCACCAGACTCGATTTGCCGCTCCCTCTTGGTGTGACGTCATCTACAGAACGAGAGCCCATTTGCCCGCATAGACAGTGTGGAAAAAGGCATACAAAACTATTATTTGGATCACGTAACTGTGCGTTTTTTGCCCTCGTCCATGATTACTTCAAAACTGATATAGCCTGTGTTTCCTCATGCTCTTCCAGCATTTCCTCAAGCATGTTGGGTATAACATCAGTAGAAGAGGACGCAAAATAGAATACTAGCTGCCTACCTTCTTTTTCTCTCATTCTCTTGTTTTTGCTCTTTTTTCTCAATTTTTCTGTAGGTTGTGAATCAGTTTTTCTCACGTCTGAGGTTATCCTGTTTTTCCGGGATCACATCTAAATGTATTCTACTCAAACCAAAACTCTTCTTTTTCAAAGTCTTAATCGTTATAATGATCGCTGCAAATTACATTCCTCTCACTTGGTCTGTCCCATTTTGCAGGAATCAATTTGACGGGAGAGGTCCATACTCATTCCTAATATTCCCATCATTTGGAAATGTATGCAGGCTGAACCCTTATTTTGTTGTATTGCTGTAACCTGCGACAATGCATCTGGCAGCCATATTTGATAATTTCTTCAAATTCTGTGCGAAAATATATTTATTTGGGATGAAGTTTGTACCAGAAGAAATACAGTAGTACCTCAGCTTACGAGTTTAAGTGGCACTGTGATGGCGCTCTTAACTCAAAACACTTGTATCTCAAATCAACGTCTCCCAGTGAAATTAATTCAAATCAATTTAAATGGTGCTTGCGCCCCCAAAAGAAATCACAATTTCACATGTTACACGCCTTTTACAAAGAAAAGCAAACTTTTAGATCAAATATATTGTATAAAAACAATACAATAGAATGTACTAATAAAAACTACAGTAGTTTTTGTAAATTAATGTAATAATAATGTACAGCATTTACTTTGGTGTGGGGACTTCTACGCTATCTGCTTCCAGCTACTTCTCCATCAAACACACTGTCAGCAGCTTTTTCATATTTTTAAGTGTTCGTTGTTGAAATGTTATTTTAACATCCTTGGCTAGCATTCAACTCATTCTGCTTCAGTATGCTGCAGGCAAGCAGTGATACGCTCGAATCGATTTGCCAAGTTGGCGACACACTCGGTCATGAGTCTCAATGAGTATCATCCACTTGTTCTTCTCAGCACTGTCCTTCACACTCATATTGTTCCTTACAAAGGCTGGAAAAAGAAGTTATGTCGATCTCTAGCTATAAGCTAATGCTAGCGAGTAAGACCAGAATTTTTACGGGATTCACCCTTGACATACGCTATGCCAATTAATAGCAGGGATGCTGGTAAATCTAATTTTTTTCTTGCAAATTAAAGGATAACAATTAGCTGAGAGACAGTTCTTATCTCAAAACACACTTAAGGTGGGATACACTGTACTAGGTAATATGAAATTGCCTCCAGTCTTCTGTAGGTGACGTCAGCAAGCCCACATTTTCGAGCTAAAGGTGGGCATTCCAAAATGTGTTGAAACTCGTTAGAAATCAAGCCTAAAATCACCACTGTGTTTATTTTGAGGGGGATTTTGCATGTAGACATATCTTTTAGGTCCAGAACTATGAAATACAAACCCCGTTTCCATATGAGTTGGGAAATTGTGTTAGATGTAAATATAAACGGAATACAATGATTTGCAAATCCTTTTCAACCCATATTCAATTGAATGCACTACAAAGACAAGATATTTGATGTTCAAACTCATAAACTATATATTTTTTTTGCAAATAATAATTAACTTAGAATTTCATGGCTGCAACACGTGCCAAAGTAGTTGGGAAAGGGCATGTTCACCACTGTGTTACATGGCCTTTCCTTTTAACAACACTCAGTAAACGTTTGGGAACTGAGGAGACACATTTTTTAAGCTTCTCAGGTGGAATTCTTTCCCATTCTTGCTTGATGTACAGCTTGTTCAACAGTCCGGGGGTCTCCGTTGTGGTATTTTAGGCTTCATAATGCGCCACACATTTTCAATGGGAGACAGGTCTGGACTACAAGCAGGGCAGTCTAGTACCCGCACTCTTTTACTATGAAGCCACGTTGATGTAACACGTGGCTTGGCATTGTCTTGCTGAAATAAGCAGGGGCGTCCATGGTAACGTTGCTTGGAGGGCAACATATGATGCTCCAAAACCTGTATGTACCTTTCAGCATTAATGGCGCCTTCACAGATGTGTAAGTTACCCATGTTTTGGGCACTAATACACCCCCATACCATCACAGATGCTGGCTTTTCAACTTTGCGCCTATAACAATCCGGATGGTTCTTTTCCTTTTTGGTCCAGAGGACACGACGTTCACAGTTTCCAAAAACAATTTGAAATGTGGACTCGTCAGACCACAGAACTCTTTTCCACTTTGTATCAGTCCATCTTAGATGAGCTCAGGCCCAGCGGAGCCAACGGCGTATCTGGGTGTTGTTGATAAACGGTTTTCGCCTTGCATAGGAGAGTTTTAACTTGCACTTACAGATGTAGCGACGAACTGTAGTTACTGACAGTGGGTTTCTGAAGTGTTCCTGAGCCCATGTGGTGATATCCTTTACACACTGATGTCGCTTGTTGATGCAGTACAGCCTGAGGGATCGAAGGCCACGGGCTTAGCTGCTTACATGCAGTGATTTCTCCAGATTCTCTGAACCCTTTGATGATATTACGGACCGTAGATGGTGAAATCCCTAAATTCCTTGCAATAGCTGGTTGAGAAAGGTTTTTCTTAAACTGTTCAACAATTTGCTCACGCATTTGTTGACAAAGTGGTGACCCTCGCCCCATCCTTGTTTGTGAATGACTGAGCATTTCATGGAATCTACTTTTATACCCAATCATGGCACCCACCTGTTCCCAATTTGTTTGTTCACCTGTGGGATGTTCCAAATAAGTGTTTGATGAGCATTCCTCAACTTTATCAGTATTTATTGCCACCTTTCCTAACTTCTTTGTCACGTGTTGCTGGCATCAAATTCTAAAGTTAATGATTATTTGCAAAAAAAAATAAGTATCAGTTTGAACATCAAATATCTTGTCTTTGTAGCATATTCAACTGAATATGGGTTGAAAATGATTTGCAAGTCATTGTATTCCATTTATATTTACATCTAACACAATTTCCCAACTCATATGGAAACGGGGTTTGTAAGTGCCAATGTTGTCAGTCAGCATTAGAGGGGCCCTCCCAATGTTTCTTAACTTGTTCTGTGTCCCCTAAAACAGTGTTACACCAAGCAGGGCCTTGAGCTGACCAGAGTAACGGTCATAAACTCCGACCTAAAAGTCATCTACGACACGTTCGTCAAACCTGAGAGCAAAGTGGTCGATTTCAACACACGGTGCGTAGCTACTGTAAATGCCCTTGTTCTTTTGAATACGAACATCTTTTTTTCCCAAAAAAAATCACAGGTTTTCAGGCGTGACCGCAGAGGACCTAGAGAACACCACCATCACCTTGAGAGATGTACAGGCTGTGCTGCTCAGTATGTTTAGTGCCGAGTCCATCCTGCTGGGACACAGTCTTGAGAGTGACCTCCTGGCTCTCAAGGTACACACCCCATTTCTTGTCAAAATAAATCAGATAGATTATAACTGTGATGGACCTTACTAAGGAAAACTAAAGATGCCTTCTCAATTTTCCATATTTGATAGTTGGCTGCTGTATTATTTGCTATCTTCCTCCATTTCAGCTCATTCACAGTTCAGTAGTGGACACAGCCATTGTGTTCCCTCACCGACTTGGTTTACCCTACAAACGTGCCTTGAGGAACCTAATGGCCGAACACCTCAAACGCATCATCCAGGACAGCGGTGAGAGATTAGTTGTGCTTTACAGCAAGCTTTATATCTGGAGTAAAACAAACCAAACCCAATATTCACTAGTAATATGCGTCATGTTGCACAACTAGAGATGTCCGATAATGGCTTTTTTGCCGATATTCCGATATTGTCCAACTCTTAATTACCGATTCCGATATCAACCGATACCGATATATACAGTCGTGGAATTAACACATTATTATGCCTAATTTTGTTGTGATACCCCGCTGGATGCATTAAACAATGTAACAAGGTTTTCCAAAATAAATCAAGTTATGGAAAAAAAAAATACCAACATGGCACTGCCATATTTATTATTGAAGTCACAAAGTGCATTCTTTTTTTTAACATGCCTCAAAACAGCAGCTTGGCATTTGGGACATGCTCTCCCTGAGAGAGAGGGGGGGGGGGGGGGGGGGTGTATATTGTAGCGTCCCGGAAGAGTTAGTGCTGAAAGGGGTTCTGGGTATTTGTTCTGTTGTGTATGTGTTGTGTTACGGTGCGGATGTTCTACTGAAATGTGTTTGTAATTCTTGTTTGGTGTGGGTTCACAGTGTGGCGCATATTTGTAACAGTGTTAAAGTTGTTTATACGGCCACCCTCAGTGTGACCTGTATGGCTGTTGACCAAGTATGCATTGCATTCACTTGTGTGTGTGAAATGTCGTAGATATTATTTGACTTAAGGTTTATTGTACCTCTGTACTTCTCCCTACGTCCGTATACTACTCCGTACAGCGGCGTTTTAGTCATAAATTTTACTTTTTGATACCGATACTGATAATTTCCGATATTACATTTTAAAGCATTTATCGGCCGATAATATCGGACTGCCGATATTATCGGCAGTCCGATATTATCGGACATCTCTATGCACAACCAAAATAGCTTTTAACTATCTGAGCATACATGCTGCAGAAGTATTTTTAGTCACACAAAGTAATGGAAAGCTACCGGTACTTCTAAATGTATGTTTATGTTTTGCATATTATTGCAGCAATTAATTGCAAGGCCATAATTGTAGCTGCTCTACTTTCATGTGACCACTGAATGTCACTCCTGTGCAATTTGTTCAATGCATGCTTTAAGACCAGTGGTTGTAAAAGTGTGAGGCCAGCCTTCTCCAGCAAGCCAGATGACTTCACTGAGCTTTTACAGCTTGAGAAAAATAAAGAAAAGTTTTTATTATGAACATTGAGAAAGAAACCAAATCCATTTAAATTAATTAAAATCAATTTTAACCCCGCTTTCCGCCCGAATGCAGCTGAGATAGGCTCTAGCACCCCCCGCGACCCCGAAAGGGACAAGCGGTAGAAAATGGATGGATGGAATTTTAACTTTTTTTAACTTTTTAAAAAGAAAAACAAATGTTTAGATAATAAAGGCTGTTTGACAAATATTATAATAGCATGTACTATAAACAGCTACAATAGTTTTATGAATTAATGTAATAATGTTTTTCAGCATTTACTTTGTGGAGCAAACTTTTGTATGTGTAACAATAGGAACTGGAAATTGTTTTTATGTTGCACACAGACGTATTTGAGTGACGGACGGGAGAGGTCAGAGTTGACAACAAATAATATATTGGATTTATGTAGCTATTTTCGAGATACTCAAAGCGCCTCACAGAGAACCGACAAGCCATTCACTGCACATTCACATTTGGTGGTGGTAAGCTACATTTGTAGCCACAGCTGATGGAAGCATGGCTGCACTTACGGCCCCTCCCACCACCACCAAACATTATTCACATTCATACACCAGTGTGAGCTGCACTGGGAGCAAGGTGGGTGAAGTGTCTTGCCCAAGGACACAACGGCCCTGACTAGGAGGGCGGAAGCTGGATTCAACCTGGAACCCTCAAGTTGCTGTCATGGTTGCTTTACCATCTGGGCCACGCCGTCCCATGCGATATGTATGTCTGTGTACCAAAGGTAACGTCCAGTTTGAAATTAAAACAGCATTTTCAGCTTAATATTTTCTAGGTTAAAAGTGTGTCGTTTCGGGTAGGATGCTAACCAGTAGGACATGTTTTTAATTAGGGATGCCGATAAATGCTTTAAAATGTAATATCGGAAATTATCGGTATCGGTTTCAAAATTATCTGTATCGGTTTCAAAAAGTAAAATGTATGACTTTTTAAAACGCCGCTGTGTACACGGACGTAGGGAGAAGTACAGAGCGCCAATAAACCTTAAAAGCACTGCCTTTGCGTGCCGGCCCAATCACATAATATCTACGGCTTTTCACACACACAAGTGAATGCAAGGCATACTTGGTCAACAGCCATACAGGTCACACTGAGGGTGGCCGTATAAACAACTTTAACACTGTTACAAATATGCGCCACACTGTGAACCCACACCAAACAAGAATGACAAACACATTTCGGGAGAACATCCGCACCGTAACACAACATAAACACAACAGAACAAATACCCAGAACCCCTTGCAGCACTAACTCTTCCGGGACGCTACAATATACACCCCCCGCTAGCCCCTACCCCCAGCCCCCCACCACCACCTCAACCCTGCCCACCTCAACCTCCTCATGCTCTCTCAGGGAGAGCATGTACCAAATTCCAAGCTGCTGTTTTGAGGCATGTTAAAAAAAATAATGCACTTTGTGACTTCAATAATAAATATGGCAGTGCCATGTTGGCATTTTTTTCCATAACTTGAGTTAATTTATTTTGGAAAACCTTGTTACATTGTTTAATGCATCCAACGGGGCATCACAACAAAATTAGGCATAATAATGTGTTAATTCCACGACTGTATATATCGGTATCGGTTGATATCGGAATCAGTAATTAAGAGTTGGACAATATCGGAATATCAGATATTGGCAAAAAAGCCATCTCTATTTTTAATGGTTTGTTTCTCCGCTTTGGTCGTCTGTTTTTTGGCCGACGCACTGACTTCCTCCCTTTTCCGGTGGTTGGAAGGCAGGGTTGTGTCGATCTCTGTGCGGCGCTCAAACGCCCTCGTCAACGGTCTAATCAAAGCGTATGTTTGTTTCTTGTGTAGACGAAGCAGGAACAGCAAAGTGTAACAATATATTAATCTTGTATTGCTCAAACAGCACAACACATATGGTATTTTGTGACGCAAATGTTGACTTTTTGCAGTGGAGGGCCACGACTCGAGTGAAGATGCCTCGGCCTGCATGGAACTGATGATGTGGAAGCTGAAGGAGGACGCAAAGCTTAAGAGATGACCTCACGCCGCTCCTTCAGGTTTTGCAACGCGCCTTAGAAGGATATTTTGGCGAGCAAAAAGTACGGTTTTGAGATGGTTTCGAGAGCACAAAAAGTCTGAAGTGGCTTCATTTAAGTGTGAATGCAAAGTCTCGGCCTCTTCAAAGCAACAGAGGCCCTGATAATCAGTGTTACTTTTACTGATATTTCAGTCCTCATTTGTGTGTTTGTTTCTCTGAGCAGTTTTTAAAGCCCAAAGACTCTAAGAACTATCTAAGAATGCAAATATTTCTGTTGTAACTTTAGCCTGCATTGCACTAGAGAAAGTTCCTTAACATGCATAAACTGCTCATGGTAAAGAAGTCACAAGTAGTGTCTTTAGTCTGTTGGACGTTACTATGAAAGGCACTTTTCTCAATGTTTGTACTCTTGCTTACCAAGGTCCATCACGCCAGGGTCAGTTCCAAATACTTGATAATAGTAAAGAAATGTGCTATTTAATATATTTGCAATATATCACTGTACTTTTGAATACCAGGCCATATCTCTGTTGTGTTCCACATTACATGGAATATCTTGATGCTCTAAGTAGAATCCCGGCCTACGCTATTTCATGTTGATGATGACCAGCCAGGATGCTGTAAATAAGCTCTGTGCAGTTTCTTTTTGTATATGTAAATTTTTTGGTTATATTTTCTATTAAAACGGTTTGTAGTCGGAAAAGGACGATGCATCTTTTTGCGTTAATCATTTGTGACAGCTCTCCCTCTGAATTCTTGTGCATCCTTAAGATTGACTATACACAATTACTCTTAGGACCCAAAAGAGAACTGCTCTAAAGTGTCATAAGTTAACAATACATTTTTATTTTTTTTTACTTTCAACCCTTGAAGTGTTAACAATTTCAGATCTATCTATTGGTATAAAGTTTGAGAACCTTTTTGTTGCATTGCCTTTTTGTCAAAAATATATTTTGATATAATAGAAAAATGATAAATATGCAATATTTCTACAGAAAAAAATAGGTTGCAGGGTGGAATATTTGAGGTTGACAAAAAAGTAGCCAAAAATATTATTTTCACAGTGCTTTAATCTTAAGGCCTTAGTGGCCACATGCGTGGACAGCACCTTTTAGCTCTTATTTCCAAAATTGTGTACACTACTGAATTGGGGTCTTATGGCCCTTATGTGGACACTTATACTGCCATCGGGTGGTGTCAGAAGAGTATAACATACAATGGAATTTGGGAAAAAAAAGTGTAAAAATAAGAATTAGCATGTCACTAAACATGAAGTACACGTTTGTTACTTATGGACTAATAAGTACATCATATAAAAAGATGATTCTCTTAGTTTTTTATTCTAATTAGGGTCCAATAAGCCCAAATAGCTTTTTTCATTTCTAATTGATAATAATAATTTAAAAATAGCATGTAAACAAACAGCTTGGTTAAGCTTAAGAGGTTAAGCAAATAAAAAAATTGAAAATGAGATCAAATGGATATTCACTAGGTCGGGTCCCCAAAGTCCGGCCCACGGGAAGTCTAAAGTTAAAAAAAAATTCCTTCCATTTTCTATCAATCAATGAATCAAAGTTTATTTATATAGCCCTTAATCACAAGTGTCTCAAAGGGCTGCACAAGCCACAACGACATCGGCTCAGATCCCACATCTAGAATGAGAGAGAAAGCAGGCAGGACTTGGGTGAGTTCACACAAGTCTTGTATGTATCTGGCATGTTATATATAACTGCCCACGATTATTTTCATTGCATTTCAGCGGTTTAATGGCTGTTTAACTCATTTATGCTTATCAAAGCTTCTTAAATTATGCTCATGGTTTTCTGGCGCTATTACACCAAAACAATATTTTCATGTTTTTCATTCAGCAAGAATGAGATTGATTTGTTGTGTGTGGAACAAATCACTACAATCTGATAAAAATAGCATTTATAATGGGAGTCAATCGGTCCGAAAAAGATCCTAAGAGAAAGTATGTACCGTATTTTTCGGATTATAAATCGCAGTTTTTTTTTTCATAGTTTGGCCGCGGGTGCGATTTATACTCTGGAGCGATTTATGTGTGAAATTATTAACACATTACCGTAAAATATCAAATAATATTATTTATCTCATTCACGTAAGAGACTAGGCGTATATCAGCAATCGTCACACACACACACACACGTCAACCAATAAACAATTCGGCGGGGGCAGGTCATAGCAGAAGTGCATTGTGAAAAAAAAAATGCTACCTGCTACTACAAACTGTACTTCCGTACCTATGAAAATTGATAATTTCAACATTGGTGGTAACTTATAAAAACTTGGAAGGGCTGAACAAAAATGGCACCGAAAAGGAAATCATATACTGCAGGTTACAAGCTGGAAGTAGGGAAATATGCAACAGAAAACGGCAATCGAGCAGCAGAAAGAAAGTTTGGAGTAAGCGAGAAACTTGTAAGGGACTGGCGAAAAGCGGAGGCTACTCTTCCCTTAAATGAAGAAAACTAGTATTTTAGAAGCGACACAGAGGAAGAAGATTTCATGGGATTTATCCGATTTAGCGATTAGGAGTGACAGATTGTTTGGTAAACGTATAGCATGTTCTATATATTATAGTTATTTGAATGACTCTTACCATAATATGATACGTTAACATACCAGGCACGTTCTCAGTTGGTTATTTATGCCTCATATAACGTACACTTATTCAGCCTGTTGTTCACTATTCTTTATTTATTTTAAATTGCCTTTCAAATGTATATTCTTGGTGTTGGGTTTTATCAAATAAATTTCCCCCAAAAATGTGACCAGTGCGACGTATATATGTTTTTTTCCTTCTTTATTATGCATTTTCGGCCGGTGCGACTTATACTCCGAAAAATACGGTATACTTTGTTTGTATACTATTTTAACAATGTTGCATCCAAAAATAAAATGCAATTTCTTTTTTCTTTTTTTTTTTTAATTCAGACCGCAAACTTTCAAACTGAACAATCTTCACCATAAGGAACACATGTAATGCCTGTTTTTGCTCAAGGGTTAAGAACAGTTTGGGGCCTCTTGCAAGTGCGTCTTTTTGGCCTGTGTGTCCTCTCAGCAGCAGGTGCAGCCGCTGTAGACCTACTTTCTCCAGCAGATGTGATAAGTGAGGATAAACGGGAGTGAAAGGCTCAACTGAGAGGCCCATCCTCTGCCTATTAAGCTCCTCACGTCGCATGTCAGGATGCATTTCTCCAGGCCAGGCCAGCGAGCCCAGGTATGAAAAGAGCCAGATAGTGGGATCAATACCGGCACAATGTTGCAGTGACAGGGAGGGGGGCTTCCTAGTGTTTACCCACTGTTGCCGAGGTTTTCTTCAAACACGTGGACCAAAGCAGCTTAGACGGGTCGTCTTCATTATGACATTCGATCAATGCTTTCTTTTCTCTGCTGTGATCACCTTTGACTAGTGACTAGTTGGGGGGCACGATGATGTGGGGGCTCCGAAATGGACCCCATGCTGAGGGATGAAGAGCTCTCGTGGCTCAAAGAAACACTTGACTAAACTCAATTTCCATGATGCAATAAACACAATATGGTGATGGTTTATTTGTTTCCAGCATGTTTAATGGGCCATTAAGGCAGTGTTTTTCACCTTTTTTGAGGCAAAGCACATTTTTCTCATTTAAAAAATCTGGAGGCACGCCACCAGCAGAAAACGTTAAAAAAAATGAAACTCCACCAGGTCGTCATGCCTTATTTTGAGTTTGTTAGTGTGTAGTGCTTTAGTTCTTGTCTTGCGCTGCTATTTTGGTGGCCCTTCCTGTTTTGTTGGTGTTTTCCTGTAGCAGTTTCATGTCTTCCTTTGAGCGCTATTCCGCACACCTGCTTTGTGTTAGCAAGCAAGGCTATTTACATTGTTGCTATCCTTATTTGTGTGGACATTGTTGATTGTCATGTCAAGAACGGACGTACTTTGTGGACGCAGTAAGTTTTTGCTGTCGTCCAGCGTTCTGTTTCTGTTTACTTTGTAGCCAGTTCAGTTTTACTTTCGTTTTGCATAGCCATTGCCTTTCCCTTTCGTTAATTTTTGGTTTAAGCATTACATACCTTTTTACCTGCACACTGCCTCCCGATGTGGTCTGCATATTGGGATCACAACAAACCATCCTCGTCTCACCCGACACTTTACGACTTTTACAAAGCAATTAACTACCCGCTGCCACCTACTGACATGGAGTATTACGTGGTTACCCCGCCGAGTTTTACACAGCACAGACACTAAGCAACGGCACATTATTTGCAGATTATAATTATTGATTTGCAAAAAATATTTTTTGGACCAATTAGGTGAAGTTGCATAATTTCCCACGATACACCAGACAATATCTCACGGCACACTAGTGTGCCGCGGCACAGTGGTTGAAAAACTCTGCATTAAGGAACACTGATGAAATGAAATTGTGTTAAAAAATGAACACAACATAATCAAGATAAATGAATAGATACAACAGTAAAATAACAACAACTGTGTGTTATTATGCCAAATCAATGCTATTTACTTGTAACTTTCTCCAAATAAACCTACATTTTTAGGTTTTTTCAACCCTAAATCTGATAATACTGTTGTACACTTTTTGAACTATTAAAAATGTGAATTAGCCCAACTCGAGCAACTTCAATTCATTTTTGACAAGTTTCCGATTTCAAATAACAGTACTGACAATAACAGTAATGAGTTTTTAGCACAGTTAGCAAATATAAACAATGTAGCTGCATGACACTAGATTTTTATTATTATACTTTTTTTTTCATCACATTTTTAATTATCTCGTGCTTTGTCTCTTCTTCCCTTTGTAGCACTTTGGAATCCGACATTTCCTGAAAGTTTCATTAAAATCTACACGTAACTTTTTGAATGATGGTGCTAGTTAACCCTCACAGAGTATACTTGGGACTTTTTAGACCTTTCAGGTAATGTTTTTGCTGTATTTTTGACCACAGCGTTAGTCGTGTTATAATAAATGCATCCCACTTAGGTAGTGCCAAGACAAAAACATCTCAGGGAGTTAAAAGTGTATAAAAAATATAGGATTCATATTTTTTGTATGCTTTTTTTTTTTCTCAAATCTCTTCATCAACTTTAGTCCTAAATTAAAAATAGAAAACATCAACTTTGAATGACTATTTGATCTAATTCTGTCAGTTTTTCAATTTGAAAAAATTGCACAAAATGATTATCGTCCACACAGTGAATGTTAAAGGGCTGAGGTAAATGACAAGTTAGCTATTTTTAAGGTTTTATTTTATTTAGTTGATTGATTTGAGTAGAAAAAATACGAATCCAAAACACTTTAATGCATGCTTAACTCTAACGCTCCTCTACAGCTATTAAATGATGGATGTATAAACAATGTCAAATATCACAATCGTGTAATGGTACAAGATGCTCCTTTCGTGGAGATGGTGCGGGTTCGATTCCCGGTTAGGGCCCTAAACCCAGCTGGATAAATGCGGGGGGCTTGCGTCCGCTGTAAAACCAAATCAAAAATGTGGATGACAAGAACAGAAAGACCGAAAAAAAGTAGGCTTTGACATTGAATCGGCTGTATTTTCAGTCGGCGGATGAACTCCAAAGGATGAAGAGTCCATGCAGAAGGTGACATTGTTCATATTTCTTTCAGTATGCTTGAACTTGTTTAACTTTTGTTTTGTTGCCTAATTGGAACAGCGATTTTATTTCTTGTTTTTGTGGCCCCAGGTTGCCCTTGACCCCCCGTGCCCCCTGGTGGGTTCCACAGCCTACAGGACTCGGGGCCCAATTAAGACACTGAGCCACGTATTGATCTGCTTTGCCGGGCCTCCCACACTTCAGAAGTAATTGGACACTAACAGGTATTCCCTTTTTTTGATCCGCCGCTTTTTTGGGGTAAGATTGCCTCTTTCTGACGCACAATGGTGTTAGTGTGTGGGGTTGGTCAATGTCAGTCTAAGGCTAAAGTGTGTCATAGCTAGTGTCAGGGCTCACAGCGTGATCCCCGGGCTTAGAAAGAAGCCACTGACCCACCGCCTGCTCGCCCGGTCTGTCTCGGGTCAAAGGCCAGCCGTCCCAATCGATCCCCCGCACCCCACTCCCACACCCACGCAATGAAGAGCTCTTTAGCCCCTCCGCCTGTACCGACGTCGCGTTCTCCCAAAGGCCCCTGGATTGTGTTGTGCGTGCCGATTGATCCAGTGGGGTGTCCAAGGGGAGCTTCCATTCAGATAAGTGACAAGGACAAAGGCCCCCTCTTGACAGGCCTTGTCAATACACATTTCCACTATTGATAACTTTTTCAGGGACATAAGGAGGCTTACTTAAACATCTGTTAAACAGGAGACATTACCAACAAACAAGTATTGAAGGCTAAAGGGGAACTTAAAGCGCTATTAGTATTATCAATAGTTTGTCATAATTGGAAATGACCATAAGAAAGAGCTACTACCCACTTTACTGTATGTTTCTAGAAATAATGTGCAGTATCTTGAATCGTATGGAACTTGTCATAACAGGCTTGGACTTTGTTTTCTCATGTTTCTGTATTTTGTTTAATTCCCTCTACGGCGCTCTTATTTTGGTTTCTATTTCCTAGGGATGTCCGATAATATCGGACTGCCGATATTATCGGCCGATAAATGCTTTAAAATGTAATATCGGATATTATCAGTATCGGTTTCAAAATTATCGGTATCCGTTCAAAAAGTACAATTTATGGCTTTTTAAAACGCCGCTGTGTACACGGACGTAGGGAGAAGTACAGAGCGCCAATAAACCTTAAAGGCACTGCCTTTGCGTGCCAGCCCAGTCACATAATATCTACGGCTTTTCACACACACAAGAGAATGCAAAGCATACTTGGCCATACAGGTCACACTGAGGGTGGCCGTATAAACAACTTTAACACTGTTACAAATATGCGCCACACTGTGAACCCACACCAAACAAGAATGACAAACACATTTCGGGAGAACATCCGCACCGTAACACAACATAAACACAACAGAACAAATACCCAGAACCCCTTGCAGCACTAACTCTTCCGGGACGCTACAATATACACCGCCGCTACCCCCCCCCCCCCCCCCTCCCCCCAACTCCGCCCACCTCAATCTCCTCATGCTCTCTCAGGGAGAGCATGTCCCAAATTCCAAGCTGCTGTTTTGAGGCATGTTAAAAAAAATAATGCACTTTGTGACTTCAATAATAAATATGGCAGTGCCATGTTGGCATTTTTTTCCATAACTTGAGTTGATTTATTTTGGAAAACCTTGTTACATTGTTTAATGCATCCAGCGGGGCATCACAACAAAATGAGGCATAATAATGTGTTAATTCCACGACTGTATATATCGGTATCGGTTGATATCGGAATCGGTAATTAAGAGTTGGACAATATCGGAATATCGGATATCGGCAAAAAAGCCATTATCGGACATCTCTACTATTTCCTGTGTGCCTCTCTTTCCCCACTTTTCTCCAATCTGTGCGCTGGCTTCCTGGCCGTCCCGGATTGGCAATCAGGACACACCTGTTCCTGGTTGCCAATCAGGATGTTTTATATGCCAGATCATTGCTTGTGTTTTGCTTGCAACTCTGCTCTGCTTCTTTGTTTTGTGGCTACGCTACTCGGCTGTGTTAGCTGTCTGCGTACGCCGTAGCTGCACTAGTTTTTGTTTTGTTTTGTTTGACCCCAGGGAACGTGGTTTATCAGTATCATGCTTCAAACCCCGCTTCTAAAAACTGCACTACAAAATGTGCTCATTGTAGCCATTAATCCTGATTTCTTCAATTTGATGGAAAAAAAAATCAGCACAAATTTGTTTTATTCATTTTTGTTTTGTAGGCTATGGTGTTTTATACATTTTCCTCATGAGTTTGTTGCTGCTCAATTTATTATGATTTATTGAGCTATTATCCCTATCAAATGGTTCAAGTCGGTCAAAAAATGTTTGTTTAAATGACGATTACATTTTTTCAACTTTCAGGCAAATTGATGCTCTTTAAATCTTTTTTATTACAGACTAAAAAACAATATTAATAAAGTTATTCTTTGTTTCAATTTGATCTAAATTTGTTTTATTTTCTTTAATGTTAATAAGGATACAAAGTTATGCAGAGGCGTACTTATAACAATTTCATCGACGAATGATAGTATTTATAATTGCAACCCTCAGTGGAGGGGAAATGTTGTCTTCTTCCTGGGGGGTTGTAACAGAAAATAATTGAAAAGCACTGCCATAGCTGCACTAGTTTTTGTTTTGTTTAATAAATGATTATATTACCTGCACACCAAAGCCTTTCTCTGCATCATGGGGTCACCAACATCACACCAAAACGTAACAAAAAGGGACCTAAGATGATTTTAATCTACATTTAAAACACTTCCTAGTGGTCTAGTTAAAATGTATGGGATGTACTTTGGTGTAAGTTTTGCTCCACATTCTCTTTTATAACCCGTTTTTTTTAAACTGTCTGACTGCAAGGTTTGTTGACTCTGGTGGCGTTCCCCAGATTGCAAACGAAACCACACCCCATCGTCTCCTAAAGTATCGTAATTTATCTTTTGAAAATGTACACTGTTTAAATCAGACCTGGGCAAAAGAGATTTTTACAACAAAGTTCTAAAGCTTAGTGATATATCAGATTGTAAGTGTTTTTGTTTTTTTTTAGCTTTCGCGTTCATATTTCGCTGTTTGTTGCATTTTTGTTTCATTTCACTTGATTGTAAAATATGTCGATCGAGAGTGGGTGTGACGTTCATATGTTGTCAATATTCATGTACACATTCTTTATTTTCATATACATTCTGGGTGTCTCATTCAGTAAAAAAATACAAAATTCCATTCCGTTTTTTTAAGGCGGTCTGTCATAACGTTTTTAGCATTCAATCAGACATTATTGTGAGGTTTTGTATTAGTGTTCCTAAAAATCAGATATATCAATCAATCAATCAATGTTTATTTATATAGCCCTAAATCACAAGTGTCTCAAAGGGCTGCACAAGCCACAACGACATCCTCGGTACAGAGCCCACATAAGGGCAAGGAAAAACTCACCCCAGTGGGACGTCGATGTGAATGACTATGAGAAACCGTGGAGAGGACCGCATATGTGGGTAACCCCCCCCTCTAGGGAGACCGAATGCAATGGATGTCGAGTGGGTCTGACATAATATTGTGAGAGTACAGTCCATAGTGGATCCAACATAACAGTAAGAGTCCAGTCCACAGTGGGGTCAGCAGGAAACCATCCCGAGCGGAGACGGGTCAGCAGCGCAGAGATGTTCCCAACCGATACACAGGCGAGCGGTCCACCCCGGGTCCCGACTCCGGACAGCCAGCACCCCATCCATGGCCACCGGACCTGAGTGTCTCCCCCTCCACAAGGGGTAGGGGGGAGCAGAGGAGAAAAGAAAAGAAACGGCAGATCAACTGGTCTAAAAAAAAAAGGGGGCTATTCAAAGGCTAGAGTATACAAATGAGTTTTAAGATGGGACTTAAATGCTTCTACTGAGGTAGCATCTCTAATTGTTACCGGGAGGGCATTCCATAGTACTGGAGCCTGAATAGAAAATGCTCTATAGCCCGCAGACTTTTTTTGGGCTCTGGGAATCACTAATAACCAGAGTTCTTTGAACGCAGATTTCTTGCCGGGACATATGGTACAATACAATCAGCAATATAGGACGGAGCTAGACCGTGTAGTATTTTATACGTAAGTAGTAAAACCTTAAAGTCGCATCTTAAGTGCACAGGAAGCCAGTGCAGGTGAGCCAGTATAGGCGTAATATGATCAAACTTTCTTGTTCTTGTCAAAAGTCTAGCAGCCGCATTTTGTACCAACTGTAATCTTTTAATGCTAGACATAGGGAGACCCGAAAATAATACGTTACAGTAATCGAGACGAGACGTAACGAATGCATGAATAATGATCTCAGCGTCTCTAGTGGACAAAATGGAACGAATTTTAGCGATATTACGTAGATGAAAGAAGGCCGTTTTAGTAACACTCTTAATGTGTACCTCAAAGGAGAGAGTTGGGTCGAAGATAATACCCAGATTCTTTACTGATTCGCCTTGTGTAATTGTTTGGTTGTCAAATGTTAAGGTGGTGTTATTAAAGAAATGTCGGTGTTTAGCAGGACCGATAATCAGCATTTCCGTTTTCTTAGTGTTGAGTTGCAAGAAGTTAGCGGACATCCATTGTTTAATTTCATTAAGACACGCCTCCAGCTGACTACAATCCGGCGTGTTGGTCAGCTTTAGGGGCATGTAGAGTTGGGTGTCATCAGCATAACAATGAAAGCTAACACCGTATTTGCGTATGATGTCACCTAGCGGCAGCATGTAGATGCTGAAGAGTGCAGGGCCAAGAACCGAACCCTGAGGAACTCCGCACGTTACCTTAACATAGTCCGAGGTCACATTATTATGGGAGACGCACTGCATCCTGTCAGTAAGATAAGAGTTAAACCACGACAAGGCTAAGTCTGACAAACCAATACGTGTTTTAATAAGCTCTAATAAAATTTTATGATCGACGGTATCGAAAGCAGCGATAAGATCAAGAAGCAGCAACATAGATGACGCATCAGAATCCATCGTTAGCAGTAGATCAATAGTCATTTGTGCGAGGGCTGTCTCCGTAGAGTGATTTGCCCTGAAACCGGATTGAAAAGGTTCACAGAGATAAGTTTTCCCCGCTATTTTTTTTTTTTTTTTTACACAAAATCAAAAATAAACTTCCATCCATCCATCCATTTTCTACCGCTTATTCCCTTTGGGGTAGCGGGGGGCGCTGGAGCCTATCTCAGCTACAATCAGGCGGAAGGCGGGGTACACCCTGGACAAGTCGCCACCTCATCGCAGGGCCAACACAGATAGACAAACAACATTCACACTCACATCCACACACTAAGGCCAATTTAGTGTTGCCAATCAACCTATCCCCAGGTGCATGTCTTTGGAGGTGGGAGGAAGCCGGAGTACCCGGAGAGAACCCACGCAGTCACGGGGAGAACATGCAAACTCCACACAGAAAGATCCCGAGCCCGGGATTGAACCCAAGACTACTCAGGACCTTCGTATTGTGAGGCAGATGCACTAACCCCTCTTCCACCGTGCTGCCCCAAAAATAAACTTCATAAACATTATATAGATTCACCCGGTCACAACATTAATTACACCTGCACAATCTCCAGTCAATTTCGGAGCCACATTTTTTTTTTTAAGTTGCTTTTAGCAGCATTTATGTGACTGCATATTGCACGTAGGTGTTGCAGCTCAACACATCTACAGTCAGTACCACTGTAATCTTGCCTCATCCTTCACTTTAAGCGTGAGTGAAGAATGCACTACCAACCTGATAAGACCTTATAAGTCCGATAGAGAAAGAGATGATACAGTATTATCTGCTGACAGATGGTACTTTGAGGTTGTTTGAATATATTGCAGCTAGTCCTGAATCCCACTCCTTTATGCTTCAGTCACATGCAGGATTCTCACAGGAATGAGGCAAAAATACAGCGGTACCTATTGTAATAATAAATTATGTTGGAACAATTTTGAGCGAAACTGTGAATTATGAGAATAACTTGTAGTTGTTAATTTAATCGTGTTGCTGCCGAGGGACTGTTGACTGCGTCACACTCTCAAGCCCGCTGGTTGTTGGAGGCAAGTAACTTCAACTTAATGTAGGCAATTTTACATGGAAAAGGGCTCACATTTAATCCTTCATGCCATGGAGAAGGCTCTTATGTTGTGACTGACTCCTCCCATTGTTACATCAAGTCTTTTTCTTACAGTCCTCACCTGCTCAGTGTCTTTTATGCGCTGTAATCCATGCATGTGTAAGCGGATCCCTTAAGAGGAGGATCACTGCTTCTGAGCGGTTTTACTCCCAACAGGGGAGGGGAAGAAATCCACTATACTCATTTTCACATCCTTCAGTCTTTAATGCAAGCTGCTTACATACTGGTAATTATACAGTTCGTGCTGCAACCGGATGTATAAATCAAGTTTTGTTTCATTTTTGCAGATTTATTTTATCTTGCATTAAATTGTGAACAGTTTTTTTTTTAATTCATCATTTAAAGAGGAAGTGATTTGATGATGCTATCCGCAGGGAAGAAATAGTTTTGCAAATTGCATCTTAGAAAGGATTAGGAGTTAGGACCTAAAAAAATAAGAATACACATTATATGAGAAAACACATCTATCATTAGAGAACAAGCAAGCAAGCATATTGATGCAAATAATACAAAGCTGAGACGTAGGCTACGTTCCCTCTAAAGTGCGCGCCTGTGCAATTGCGCAATGCTCAAGCGTCTTCTGCGCACGGCAAATCTATGCCACGCACAAAATCAAATAAAAAAATAAGCGCATAACAATTTTCGACACGACACGGACACGACAGAGAAAACAGTTTTCGTCATCATTTTTCAAATATTGTATTGTCTGTCGAGACGCTTTGAGGACATGAATTCCAGCCATCACTTTACTGAGCAAAACTCTTTATTGTCGGCCATAAACACATCACCAAAACATTAGTAAAAAAAATTATTTCTAGCAAAACTGGTCATTTTCTGCAGTACAAACCAGACCAAAAGCAACTTTGTTATATCAACAGCAGCCGCTCGCTCTTTCTCACTTGCGCCAACACATGCGCATATGGCACTTAGCCAGTGATGCGTTTACAGCCACACAAAAAGTCGGACAACTCCAACACCACACATAAAGTGTCATTCCAGGTCGTTACACTATGATTTACCAATCAAATGTGTGCTTATTCTAGTGTCATTTATTAGGAATCTTAATTTATAAATATGAATCATGAAATGCTGTTAGTATATTAAATAAATACTAATAAAAATATATTTTTTACAAACAGGAAGTTGAAGGAATGTACCCATGATCCCCTGCTTACATCTCATTGTGCAACATGTGAATGTTTTAATGGGAACTAAATGCAATGTCTGAAAGGGGTACAAATTATTTCCAAAGCAGGGCCTCAACCCAGACAAACAATTCCAGTACATAGTTCATGAAAAACAATATTTTTTGTTATTGTCATTGTAAGTGGGCCTAAACACTTATATTCGAAAATAACCTCATGGAAATGACTGCTGTCATTTGATTATAATAATAAGAGAATGTTGTCTGTCTATCTGTGTTGGCCCTGCGATGAGGTGGGGACTTGTCCAGGGTGTACCCCGCCTTCTGCCCGAATGCAGCTGAGATAGGCTCCAGCACCCCCCGCGACCCCGAAAGGGACAAGCGGTAGAAAATGGATGGATGGATGGAGATTGAATTTGTTATTTAGTCAGGTTTGGGACAGGTGTGCTGCTAGTGTAGCCACAGTGTGCACGTCTGATGTTGCTCACATGGGCTCCACTGAATGCTCAGGGAGTTTTTGCGTTTGCTCACACACATGAAAAAATAGAGGGAACATTGGACGTGGGCTATTTTTTTATATACTACTTAACTACATTGAATTTATTTTTGCATGTTTAACCCTTGTGCAACCCTAGGGCCCCAATGGGCATTATATGTGTTCCTTATGTGATATGATTCATCAGTTTGAAGGTTAGTGGTCTGAAATTACCCCAGGGATTTTTGTTATATAAAAGTGCATCGTGTTTTTGAATTGCAACGTTGTTAGAATAGGATATAAAAATGGTATAGACACTTTCTCTTAACAACTCTTTCGACCCCTTTGTCTCCTAGTATAACTGCTATTTTAACAGACTGTAATCCTGGTGTGTTACTATGCTTTTTCCATAAAAAAAACAAATTGATCTCATTCTTGCCGATTGGAAAAACAGGAAAATATTGTTTTGGTGCAATTGCACCCCTTAACCACTAGATGACACCAGAAAATCATGAGCACAATTCTCAGAGCTTTGATGAGCGTAAATGAGTTAAACTTCCATCAAACTGTATAAATGCAATGAAAATGATCTTGGGCAGGAAACTGTGGACGTCGTGTCCTCCGGACCAAAGAGGAAAAGAACCATCCTGATTGTTATAGGCGCAAAGTTGAAAAGCCAGCATCTGTGATGGTATGGGGGTGTATTAGTGCCCAAGACATGGGTAACTTACATATCTGTGAAGGCGCCATTAATGCTAAAAGGTACATACAGGTTTTGGAGCAACATATGTTGCCATCCAAGCAACGTTACCATGGACGCCCCTGCTTATTTCAGCAAGACAATGCCAAGCCACGTGTTACATCAACGTGGCTTCATAGTAAAAGAGTGCGGGTACTAAACTGGCCTGCCTGTAGTCCAGACCTGTCTCCCATTGAAAATGTGTGGCGCATTATGAAGCCTAAAATACCACAACGGAGACCCCCGGACTGTTGAACAACTTAAGCTGTACATCAAGCAAGAATGGGAAAGAATTCCACCTGAGAAGCTTAAAAAATGTGTCTTCTCAGTTCCCAAACGTTTACTGAATGTTGTTAAAAGGAAAGGCCATGTAACACAGTGGTGAACATGCTCTTTCCCAACTACTTTGGCACGTGTTGCAGCCATGAAATTCTAAGTTAATTATTATTACACTTACAATTAGTGCACCAACCCAAAAAACCTCCCTCCCCCATTTACACTCATTCACACAAAAGGGTTGTTTCTTTCTGTTATTAATATTCTGGTTCCTACATTATATATCAATATATATCAATACAGTCTGCAAGGGATACAGTCCGTAAGCACACATGATTGCGCGTGCTGCTGGTCCACTAATAGTACTAACCTTTAACAGTTAATTTTACTCATTTTCATTAATTACTAGTTTCTATGTAACTGTTTTTATATTGTTTTACTTTCTTTTTTATTCAAGAAAATGTTTTTAATTTATTTATCTTATTTTATTAATTTTTTTAAAAAGTACCTTATCTTCACCATACCTGGTTGTCCAAATTAGGCATAATAATGTGTTAATTCTACGACTGTATATATCGGTTGATATCGGTATCGGTTGATATCGGTATCGGTAATTAAAGAGTTGGACAATATCGGAATATCGGATATCGGCAAAAAGCCATTATCGGACATCCATAATATTTATATAATATGACTATTGTGAACTCAATAAACTCAAGCAAGTCCTGCCTGATTCCGCTCTCATTCTAGCTCAATAGGCACTGTAAAAAATATATTTTTGTATACTTGTCTACTGTATCAAAATCAGTGTTGTTGTGAATTGTTGACCTATACAAGGTTGTATTGACCCAACCTCAAATATTCCGTTGTGCAACTTAATTTTAAAAATATAGCCTTGTTTACATTTTCCCATTTTCAAATACAGTTGGTATTTTGCCAAAATGGCCATTAAACATATAAAAACAAAAAACAATTGAAGTTCTTAAAAGATTTCAAGTGTTGAAAGTTGTTTTTGCTGACTTATGACAGTTTTATGAGCTGATCCCTGACTCAGAGTAAATGTGAATAGTCGATCTTAAAGTTAATAAGCAAAAAAAGATTATTAATGTGGACCCCCGCATTCTTGTATTTTTCTGTATGCGGCCCTCGCAGGAAAACGTTTGGAGAATGCTTGTTTAAAATATTAGAAATAGGCGTTTTTAAGTTGTTTTTTTTGATGGATGCGTCCATTTTTGGCTGTTTTTTTTTTTGTTATTTACTGGGGTCGTGGTCTTAGAACCTTAAAAGTGACCTTAGACTCCCAATTTTTAGCACTATGGGGTACTTTATCTGTCGCCCTGTGAAGCGTTAAGGGCACACTTATAGTGTGGGAACTTGTACAGACTGAGATCCATCTTGATGCCATAGGAGGCCAAGTGGGCCAAGACCTTCATGGCCTTTTTACAGGGGAAAGGAAGGGAAGGGGGTGAAAGTAGCAGTGAAGTGAGTCAGCGGCAGTGATGGTGCTGGTGCTTTTAGATGGGGAGGGTCACACACAAGCCCGCTCTTTGTGTGCCTTTAATCCCCCCAGCCAACACAGCTTTGGCCAGGTTTCATCATGAAAGTGCCATGAAATAACTACTTTTTTTCCCCTCTCTCCTCGCACTAAATCTCCCCTAATCCTACGGGCTGCCGAGACAAAGGCCTTTGGGGACCTAATCCTGGAGCCTTTAGTGGGGCTGAGGGGCTGGCCGACGGAGCCTCTTCTAAATGACTTACTTCTATCGGACACTAATATAGCTTGACAGCCAGCAACAGCCAAAGGAGAAAGTAAAAAGGCTAAAGGAGGAACAAAAAAAAAAAAGTTCACAAACATTTTCACATGTTTACAAAGTCTTAGCTGTTGCTGAAGCGGACACCAGGCGTGGTCAAAGTGCGGCCCACAGCTCGTTTTTATCGGCCCTCGGCATATTTCCAAAATGAGATTCATCCTCTTGAGAACCACCGTCCTCTGCAGTGGACTTTTGCTCTTTGGTCTTTTGTCAAAGTTGTACTTTTCAGTATACCAGTCATGCAAAACACAAATGTCCACTGCAGTTGACAGTGGTTCTCAGGTGGATATTATTAGATACGATACTCATTTGCTTTGCCACCTATAACACGCGTTTAAGATATATTGCAACGTTCGCATAAATTGACCTCCTTTCAGCATCTTTAATGTACAAATCCCAAAACCAGTGAAGTTGGCACGTTGTGTAATTCGAAAATAAAAACAGAATATAATGATTTGCAAATCCTTTTCAACTTATATTCAATTGAATGCACTGCCAAAACAAGATACTAAAGTTCGATCAAATATTAGCTCATTTGGAATTTGACTTGTTTCAAAAAAGCTGGCACAAGTGGCAAAAAAGACTGAGAAAGTTGAGGAATGCTCATCAAACACTTATTTGGAACATCTTAAAGGGGAACAGGCTAATTGGGAACAGGTGGGTGCCGTGATTGGGTATAAAAGCAGCTTCCATGAAATGCTCAGTCATTCACAAACAAGGATGGGGCGAGGGTCACCACTTTGTGAACAAATGCGTGAGCCAATTGTCGAACAGTTTAAGAACAACATTTCTCAATGAGCTATTGCAAGGAACTTAGGCCATCTTTCACCATCTGTGGTCCGTAATATCATCAAATATTCAGAGAATCTGGAGAAATCATTGCACCTAAGCGGAAAGCCTGAAAACCAACATTGAATGCCTGTGACCTTCGATCCCTCAGACGGTACTGCATCAAAAAGCGACATCAGTGTGTAAAGGATATCACCACATGGGCCCAGGAGCACTTCAGAAAACCACTGTCAGTAACTACAGTTTGTCGCTACATCTGTAAGTGCAAGTTAAAACTCTATTATGCAAAGCCAAAGCCATTTATCAACAATACCCAGAAACTCCATCGGCTTCGCTTGGCCCGAGCTCATCTAAGATGGACTGATGCAAAGTGGAAAAGAGTTCTGTGGTCTGACGAGTCCACATTTCAAATTGTTTTTGGAAACTGTAGACGTTGTGTCCTCCGGACCAAAGAGGAAAAGAACCATCCGGGCTGTACTTATAGGCGCAAAGTTCAAAAGCGAGCATCTGTGATGGTATGGGGGTGTATTAGAAAAAGATGTTCATATAGTATTTGTATCATATAGTTATGTATGGCATATACCATTTCAGAACTCATTTGAGCTTAGGAGCCACATAGAGGAAAATCTATTCCCAAGTGGGTCGGACTGGTTAAATCATGGCATGATAACATAAAAATAAAGACAACTTCAGATTGTTTTCTTTAAGAATAGACAAAGCACATTCTGAAAATGTACGAATCGTAACGTTTTTTTATATATATACTTACATGTTGCGGTTAATAGTATTCTATCTTCATTTGTCGTTATTTATTCTCTCTGAATAAATGATGTAATGCTCATCAGTCAAATAGGTAGAATGGTAGAGTTGGTAGAGTTTTAAATGCTTGGTGTTGATTTTCTATCAGAAGATGAAATTTATAATATCAGAATAAAATTACAGGATGTTATTAATGTAATTTTCTAATTTTCCTCAACTGATGTACTAATATCATGTGATTTATTCTGTACATATGTAGCATCATCTACAACAACATATGTGAATTTAGACTATTTTCATGAATCACACAGTTAGAAGGGGATACCGGTACATACTATTTCAGCATATTTATGTGCGCCCAGAAAATGTGTCCGCAGTCATAAGTACAATACGGAATGTACAGTTTATCAAAAGTATTTTTTGGGTATGAATGTCTCAGGTTACATTACCAACAACATATTTGACTATCAAGGCATGAACATAACAATCATTTTTGTATTTTATCACTAATAAGTAGTGTCCAAACACAGAAGTGTTGCGTCTATCTAAACATGGCACACAGCTGCGCCCCCTCTCAAGTCATGTGAGCTCTTGCAGAGGATACACAGAATTGATATTGCAACATCTACCTTTAGAACAGCAGTTTACTTCATTTGAAAATTTCAGCTAATTTTTATACTTAGCAAACTTATCTCGCGGGCCGGATAAAACCTGTTTGACACCCCTGCATTAGGCTTAATCTGTGCTACTTATATATTACATATACAGTTGTGCTCATAAGTTTACATACCCTGGAAGAAATTTATGATTTCTTGGCCACTCTTCAGAGAATATGAATGATAACAGAAAAACCTTTCTTCCACTCATGCTTAATGGTTGTGTGAAGCTATTTATTGGCAAACAACTGTGTTTACTCTTTTTAAATCAAAATGACAAAAGAAAGTACCCAAATGACCCTGATCAAAAGTTTACATACCCCAGTAACTTTGATCTGATAACATGCACAAAAGTTGACACAAACAGGTTTGAATGGCTAATCAAGGTTCCAATCCTCACCTGTGACCTGTTTGTTTGTCATTAATGTGTGTGTATAAAAGGTCAGTGAGTTTCTGGGCTTCTGACAGACCATTGCATTTTTCATCCAGTGCTGCACAGATGTTTCTGGATTCTGTAGTCATGGGGAAGGCAAAATAATTGTCAAAGGATCTGCGAGAAAATGTAATTGAACTGCATAAAACAGGAAAGGGGTATAAAAAAATATCCAAGGAATCGAGAATGCCAATCAGCAGTGTTCAAACGCTGATTAAGAAGTGGAAAATGAGGGATTCAGGTAGGCCAGCAAAGATTTCAGCCACAACAGCCAGGAAAATTGTTCGAGATGCAAAGAAAAATCCACAAATAACATCAGCTGAAATACAGGACTCTCTGAAAAATTGTGGTGAAGCTGTTTGAAGATGCACAATAAGGAGGCACTTGAAGAAAAATGGGCTGCATGGTCGAGTTATCAGATCAAAGTCACTGGGGTATGTAAACTTTTGATCAGGGTCATTTGGGAACTTTCTTTTGTCATTTTGATTTAAAAAGAGTAAACAGTTGTTTGCCAATAAAGAGCACAACCATTAAGCTTAAGCATGAGTGGAAGAAAGGTTTTTGTGTTATCATTCATATTCTCTGAAGAATGGCCAAGAAATCATAAATTCTCCCAGGGTATGTAAACTTATGAGCACAACTGTATATTTAGCACAAATTATACATGCTGTTTTATTTCCTAGTGTGGAATGTCAGAAAAACTTTGATTAAGTGAACTTAGTCAGAGAGCAGTATGAAAAACATTATTATTAACTGTCTTAAATAGACTTATGCTGTCTCTAAGTTGAAGTGTAGTTAAACATGTTTTTGGCGACACGTATTGGCCACAATAATTCAATAAGTTAAGTTCAGGACACGTTTGTTACTGGATACGTCTAATCATGACAGTCTGCCTTGGAGACTGTCAGGTTCAAACACTGATGACATCTATTAAACTGACGAGAAGCAAGGAATCATGCAGAGACAGAGTTCAATTTGGCTCAATGAGGAGACACGTGTTTTGGGCTGTATTCTAGTTACAGATCCAAACTACGTTCTAAAAGTCCAGCCCGCGTGCTTCCTCTATTTATTTGGGAGGTCCCTGTTTACATCACTGAAGCTGTCGCTGAGGGAAGGGGGTAATCTCGACAACTCCAGTTAGACACAATATATGATTATACAAAAATGCAAATGTATTGACGCTGGTGATATAGCCTTGTCTCTGCTCTGACTGCGTCACGGCGGTGTTCAGCCTTGGCAGTCAGCAGGCCGTTCCTGGACACAGACACTGATACCAGACTGGCTTGCAATCTTGTGGTTTGCCAGCTTTGCACAAACAAAGAAAAATACCACTTCAGCACAATTGACAATAATTATAGCAACGGCCCTTAAGCATAAAAGTTGTGTGATAATATATGCATAATTATTCTAACAGAGACTTTGTTCACATGCAGCCATCCAACCTTTCAAAACCTGTTCATGAAACAGCCGTACCCAACTTAAGAATGTTTTGAGATAAGAGCTGTCTCTCGGCTAAATGTTCTGCTTTAAGTTGTAAGCAAAAATTTGAGTTACAAGCGTTCACGCTTTTTGTTGGCGTACCAAACGTCACAGTGAACATCCTGAAATCTGCCCAAAACATCTGGCCTAACTTGTTAGCATTAGCGTATAGCTAAAGATGGACTTTGTTTTTCCAAGCATGGAAAGGAAGAAAGTGAGTGTGAAGGACAGTGCTGAGAAGAAGAATTGAATGTTGTTCGTTGAACTAACAAAATAAAATCATCAAAAACACGACAAGCGTATAACAGCAAAGAAATTTGAGCGTATCACTGCTGGTCTGCACAATACCGAAGCAGAATGAGTTCAACGCCAGTCACGGATGTTAGAATAATATCGAAATGGCGAACATTTATCCATGAAAATGCCGCTGCTGATGGTGTGTTTGACAGAGGAAGAGCTGAAAGTCAATACTGTAAAGTCCACTCCTCAAAAGTATTACTACATTGCCTCATACAACTACTGTAGTTGTTTGTAGTACATTCTATCTTATTTTTTTCTGATCAAGCCACAATTAATTTGATTTAAATTAATTTCAATGGGGATGTCGGTTTGCGATACAAAATGTTTTTTTTTAAGAGCTCCATCACACAACCAAGCTTGTGAATTGAGGCACTACGTTCAGGATTTGTGTTCCGTTCAGCAGCTCAATTTCCTTTTTCGACGGCTGTGTCATTTGCCTTTAACTTGAAAAGCTGCGTTGTATGCATGTTGTTGTGTTGTTCCCCACAATGAGGGTGAGTCCATACCTCGCTAAATGACTGCCCTGAACGATTGTGTGAGTGTGTTTGATGTAATGTGAACAATTTCATTGATGTGATGTTTCAAGGCAAAATTTATCGGCAGCATGTGAAGCTTGTGAAAACGGAAAAATTCAGCTGCAGCATTGGTTCAAAGGGTGGGAATAGAGTTACAGCTCATAGTCTGGAACGATGGAACTGATTTAAAAAAATAATAATAAAGAAAACCCTTGATCAAACCAAAACATGAACTACAGCCTTGAAAGTCTAAATGGTTAGTGAAGTGAGAAACTCTTTCCAGTGCTGTGCAGGTCATTACGGTAATCATGGGCACTCCTGGAAGACGAAGTGTTGTAACAAAGCAGAGTGGGTGTTGTCTGTCTATTGAGGTTAATTTGTCTCTTTATTACCACAGATTGTTTTTTTGACACAGAATTTATGTAACTGAATTTTTTGCGTTTTTGAATTTTGTGAATAGAATTTTCAAATCATGCTGAAAATGTCATTGAATAGAAAAAGGGGAAGAAGACCCATGTCACCATCGATTGCCTAAGTGGCATAAAGTGGGTCTTGAGTTTTGAAGCAACAAATATTTCTGCACTGAATTCTTATAGACCAGGGCTGTCAAACTCATTTTAGATCGGGGGCCACATGGACAAAAATCTACTCCCAAGTAGGTCGAACTGGTAAAATCACGGCAGGATAACTTAAAAATAAAGATTGTTTTCGTTCTATAAAAATAGAACAAGCACATTCTGAAAATGTAAAAATCATAATGTTATTGGGGTTTTTTTTACACTTACATGATCAGAATCAGATTCAGAATAGTTTTTATTGCCATTGTTTGAGAACGGGTTCACAAACTAGGAATTTTTCTTGGTGCAATCGTGCAACATAAAACACATATAACACAGAATAGGTAATAAAAAGAGCTGTAACTGAGCTATCAGATCTTGTTATTGTTCATGTGCCTGATGGCCGAGGGGAAAAAACTGTTCAGGTGACGGGAGGTGTGGGTCTGGATGGACCGTAGTCTCCTGCCTGAGGGGAGAGGGGTTAATAGTATATATACTTTGTCGTTATTTATATTTTCTGAATACATTTTCTGAATGTGATAATGTTCATCAGTCAACTCATTGGTGTTCATTTTCAATCTATCAACATTAAAAAATTATATCAAAATCAAATTGCAGTATTTCATTTATGTAGTTTGATCATTTTCCTCGACTGGTGCACTAATATCATGTGGCTTATTTATTTTTTTACATATGTGCATCATCTACAAAGATACAAATAATTGCTATTGCGACATCTAGTGGACAGATTTAGAACAGCTGTTTCTTTCATTCAAAAATTTCAGGTTAATTTTTGTACTTAGCAAACTCATCCCGTGGGCCGGATAAAACCTGTTCGTGGGCCTCATCCGGCCCTCGGGTCGTACATTTGACACCTCTGTTATAGACTCTACTTTAAAACACTATATTTTTATTTTATTAATTTTTTTCCCTCAAAACACTGTATTTACCAAACTGATTTTTTTAAACATGCATTTTGCTCACATTTTTTTTTATTCAATGGAATCTCCAGAATAATTTGATGTTAAAAGAAAAAAAAAAAACACAAAATTCTGTTACATAAATTCAGGGTCCACAAAAAGCGTTGGTAATAAAGACACAAATGAACCTCTTTGTGGTGTGAGGGAGCGGGACAAAACGCGCCAGCAAGAATGTACATACAAATGGCATAATTGCGCTCAGCATCAAGGGTTAGAATTGGGGGTTAAATCACCAAAAATGTTTCCCGGGCGCGGCCACCGCTGCTGCCCACTGCTCCCCTCACCTCTCAGGGGGTGATCAAGGGTGATGGGTCAAATGCAGAGAATAATTTTGCCACACCTAGTGTGTGTGTGACAATCATTGGTACTTTAACTTTAATAAAGTAAATTGAACAATACAAATATTTTCCTCCTTATCCGCGAGGATATTAACTACGATGTCTGCAAATAAATACGCAGATTTGTTCTTTCCTGGGAACATTTCTAATTCATGTTGATGTGAAGTAGTTCTCAACCGGCTTTAGTCGAGATTAACTTCACACAGTGACAGTTCATCTGCAAAATATGTGTGTGTTAGCAAAACAAACCCCCCTGGGAGAGGGGTTGGGGGGAGCTGATGGGAGAAGCAGGACAATCAAAGGCTGCTATTTTAATCTGGGCTGCCTCAGAGATTAGCTCGCCGCATTGTTTTAATTGTTTTAACGGGAGGGAGTGAAACGCTCGCTTGTAGGGGATCCTTGGCGTAAATCTCAAGTTCAATAGTTTCTAAAACTTGAGCCCCCTCCCCACCCACCCCACCTCTGTGACCCCCTCAGGGCTCCCTCATCCCACTTAATCCCGGGCTAATACCTTTCTTTCTATTGGCTAATGGCGGAGGGGAGCTCGGCTAAATGCTTCTTAAATAGTCCCGGCTGAGAATGTTTGCAGGCTATCATACTGGGGGTGCAGCTGAGCCGGACTGGAACTTACTGGACCAGGGAGCTACTACTGGGAATTTGGGACAGTTTCTCAAAAGTCAAGACTTGCACCTTGTCAGGTAAACCACCTGGATCACACACACAACTTGGTAACAAGCCAAATCTTCATTTTTGGATAATGCTGACTTTGTAAATTGGTGTCATGTTCAATTGACTGCTAGAATGTATACTATGTACACCAGGGCTCTCAAACGTGTATATTTTGTGGCCCTCTACTTAACTTTATAGTTTAGTGGAGTGCAGCTACCAGTTAAATATACTATGTTGAATCCCACTAGAGAAAAAAAATAACAGTGCAAATACAAAAATGACATAGCAACAAACACACATTGGGCAACACAAAGAGCAACTACCTATAAGCAAGCAGAAGTAAGTGTCTCTGACCATTTCCAGTGGAACTCATATTGTCGAAACATATTTAGTACATACTGTACTGGTGTGTACACTGGATACGCACATTTTGACAGTGTAGTGATTTTCTAAATCCTTAACGGAAATGATGATCGTAATTTGTAATTGTGTATCCACGCATTGTTTTCTCTCCTTTTTTAGCAGTTTTAATGTGCGCACTTGCACACCAACACTTAGCGTTTTTAACAAAATGCATTGCGTCGCTTGTCAGTACCCGAACGTTGCGCTCGACACGCTGGGTGCGGGAAAAAAATCGATTCCCATCTGAATCGCTATTTTCATTTTTACCGATTCAGAATTGTAAAAAATGAATACTGAAAAAAGGGGGGGGAAATGTTATTAAATTTGGTATAAACTAGTGTTGTCCCTCAAAAGTGGTGACGAAGTGGCTGGGGAGAAGGAAGTCTGGGATTCCCTGCTTAGGCTGCTGCCCCCGCGACCCGACCTCGGATAAGCAGAAGAAGATGGATGGATGGATGGATAGTGTTGTCCCTATACCAATATTTTGGTACCGGTACCAAAATTATTTAGATACTTTTCTAAATAAAGGGGATCACAAAAAAGTGCATTAGTGGCTTTATTTTAACAAAAAAAATCTTAGGGTACATTAAACATATGTTTATTTTTGCTAGTTTGTCCTTAAATAAAATAGTGAACACACAAGACAACTTGTCTTTTAGTAGTAAGTAAAAAAACAAAGGCTCCTAATTTAGTCTGCTGACATATGCAGTAATATATTGTGTAATTTTCCCTTCTATTATTTTGTCAACATTATTAAGGACAAGTGGTAGAAAATGTGCGGGACTGGTACTTTTTAGAGGCGGTATAGTACCGAACGTGATTAATTAGTATTGCGGTACTATACTAATACCGGTATACCGTACAACCCTAGTATACACATTTTTATGAATGTATTTTTTTATCCAATTTTTTTAGGCCATCTGTGGCTTACTTTACTTTCACTTTTACAGTCGTCTCTCGTTTATCGCTGTTAATTGGCTCCAAACATGATCATCTGTGGCTTACTTTACTTTCACTTTTACAGTCGTCTCTCGTTTATCGCTGTTAATTGGCTCCAAACATGACTGCAATGAATGAATTTCCGTAAAGTCGGAATCATTAAATATAAATCAAATATTTTCATAGCTAAAGCATAAAAACATATTTACGACCTACTAAATAAGTTTTTCAACATAATGAGAGCCCTCTAAACATGAAATAACACCTTTTAGTCACCTTTACACTCTTTTATTCCAATATTGTAATGCTGTCTGAGGCTGAGCCAATGAGTGGCCACGATACTGAACAGCCCGCTCTGATTGGTTTGCTCTCCTTTAGTGGCCAATACTACTGGAGTATTGATATTTTTGTTATTATTTAGACATGTTTATGCTTGAAAATGCTTAATTTAGAATCCACATTTTGTAAAATATGCTTACAATATATATATATATATATATATATATATATATATATATATATATATATATATATATATATATATATATATATACTGTATATATATATATATATATATATATATATATACTGTATATCCCCAAAAATATGCAATGTGACAAGGGACGACTGTACTTCATACTTCAGCAGCCAAGAGGAGCTTTTGTAACTTGTAACCTGGTTTGAAAAAGTTTTATTATCATTTATATACTAAGTAATTAGAGGCAGAAATGTTTAGGCATCTCATGATTCGATTCAGAACCTCGATTCTTGATTCAACATGATTCTTGTAATATATTATTTGGTATATAAATTATAATATAATTGTAACAAAACAGGTTGCAAAAGCTTCTCTTGGCTGCTGATGTAAGACTTATACGCGCTGTGTTGGTCTAAAACCATTTAAAAATAAAACTATATATATATACAGTATATATATATATATATATATATATATATATATATATATATATATATATATATATATATTTATTTATTTATTTATTTATTTTTTATTTTTTTTTAATGTTTTGTTTTTTATTTACAAAAATCACAAAATAATAATCAGTTTAATAAAAGACAATGGTGCAACTCCAACCCAGTCCCATCTTTACAATACTTCAGATAGGAACTTACAAAGAGGAGGAGCAGTGAGCAGCAGCGGTGGCCACTGCCTGGGAAACATTTTTGGTGATTTAACCCCCAATTCCAACCCTTGATGCTGAGTGTCAAGCAGGGAGGTAATGGGTCCCATTTTTATAGTCTTTGGTATGACTCGTCCGGGGTTTGAACTCACGACCTACCGATCTCAGGGCGGACACTCTTACCACAAGGCCACTGTGTGTGTGTGACTATCAGTGGTACTTTAACTTTAACTTTAACAAAGCAATTGAGAAGACATACAAATACAATGCACAGTATTAAAAAAAAAAAAAAAAAGGAAACCCAAAAATGTATAAAAGCATCCTGATCAATATTAATAATAATATCAATAATAGTGTAATGTTTTAATCCAAAAATGTATTTACAATTTTTTTGATGCCAAAAAACAAAAATAAATACTTTTTTAATGGATTTCTCCAATATGAATATGAATCGATTTAGAATCGGTGTAGATAAAAATTTGGATATTTGGATCTGATTTTTTTTTTTTTTTTTACACCCCAACAAATAATATATTGTGAAAATTCTGTTGAAACGAGAATTGATTCTGAATCCAATCATCACCCCAAGAATTAAAGATCGAATCTTGGGTTGGTGCAAAATTCACATCCCTGCCAACCGCCCTCAATCATCGCCATCTTGGCTGCAAAGCGGAAGGGGCGGGACTAACACAATGTTACTTCCTGTTGCAAATTTAGTTTCTTTCCCACATCCTCTACTGTGCACTTTATCCTCTTTTATCCTTTAATTGCAATTAAAGAATGTGGGACTTGTATATTTTTTAACAAAAGACAGCTACCATGACCACCCCTGAACTGTGAACCATCACTGTAGACACTTTTCACCTTTGATCACTAAAGACACTTTAACTGCTGCTGTGACCCAAGGTCACCTCCATATTTATACTGTTGACTGTCAATCAGAATGTGCAATAATGTAATGTTACTTACTGTGCCTTGTATATACTTTTTATTTTTTTTTATTATAGCTCAGTACCATGTGACCTGTTGAAGGGTGGACTAGCAATGTAAGATTTTCATTGTACGGCAAACTGTCTGTTTAACTGTGCATATGACAATAATGAATCTTGAATTTGCAACCACTGCAGCTAGTCCCAAGTCTGACCTCGTCCAAAACATTGTATACAAACACATGTAGATATCAAAAGCACATAAATGTAATCTTTAAACGCAAACTAAAATGATTAAACAACAAGCAAGAACTTCCATAGTTAAATATGTATTTATGTGCACTGCATACTTTAAAATGTATTATTCAGCGGACATTACTTTATGTGAGTGTCAAAATAGTATGAAACAATAGATATCAAAGAGTACAATCTTACAAAATGGTTATTTTGTAGACAAGGTTACAAATGCACTCCAAAATGCTAAGTGTGCCGACTGAAACTCCGCCGTTGACGTTCATGTCCGTGCGTCTTTTAGGTGAACATGAACTCCCTGAGTTTGTGCAGCGGCCCCTCCCTCCTCCCCCTGCATGACGTCATGCTGGATCTCCACCAGCAGATGGCGCAGCAGTACAGCGTCTACTCCGCCGCCGGCCCCGCAGTGCGCACCCTGTCGGTGGCAGAGAGACTTGCAGGTAGGCCATGTGCTATTGTAACTGAGTCTGGAGTAAAAAATGACACGTTTTTAATGTTATTAGATTAATACAATTAAATTATTTATGTAATTCAATTGTTTTTACCAGTCCAGACTTAAATCAAATAAATGTATACAGTTCTACACATGTACACAGTACAACAACAATAAATACAGTCGACCTTCGGCCATTTTGCAGCTTCGCTATATGGCTGTTTTTCAAAATATCTATTTACGTCACGGTTCCTCTCTATTAATTATGCATATTTAAGCACATTTTACATACTTTTTACATACTAAATCAGAGGTTAGTGGGGCGGTATAGCTCGGTTGGTAGAGCGGCCGTGCCAGCAACTTGAGGGTTGCAGGTTCGATCCCCACATCCGCCATCCTAGTTACTGCTGTTGTGTCCTTGGGCAAGACACTTTACCCACCTGCTCCCAGTGCCACCCACACTGGTTTAAATGTAACTTAGATATTGGGTTTCACTATGTAAAGCGCTTTGAGTCACTAGAGAAAAGCGCTATATAAATATATAATTCATTCATTCATTCAGGTGTCAATCACAGTGGCGGGCCGTGTGTTCCCCACCTAGGCCTTCACTGATCTCCGACTTCAAAGATTACCTCTCAAAATACCATCATTGATGTCACCACATGACCATTGCTGGAGAAATACTATACAGGAACACATTGAGTCACATCAACAGTATACAAAACGGGTTATTTTCTGGCGCATTTAAAATCTATTAAAACGCATCAGCAATTAAAACATATACCGTAAATGTATCTGCTTGGCATATGCAACTTCCGGTCAATAAAGTTTGATTCAAAGTACACACTTCTCAAATATATATTAACTGCCCTGACCACATGATGGCGACAAATACACATGTAACAATGTTAATTAAATGACAAGCATGACACACTTTAACAACAAGAGTTTACAACTTTTAGTTGTAACAGAACAGCAACTGTCAACAACTTGTGATCTGATTGGCTATCACAACTGTCTATCAACTCAAATTCATCCGCTAACGGTCCCGATGAGTACCCAATCACAGGACGCGTAAATGTCACGTTCAACGTGAGGCCATCTAGAAGGCCTTACTGACAACAACTCGTGATCTGATTGGCTATCAGAACTGTCTATCAACTGTATGTCCCCGATCACTTACAATGCACGGACGCCCACATTGTTGATTCTGAAGGCCTCTGGCAGATTTGTTACAGCATGGCAACATAAGCTCGCTGAATTCTGATTGGATACAAACTAAAACTAACAACAACAGCACTGGAAGGAGCATAATATGACATGAAGAGAATAGGAATAATTTTAGATATTTAGGGAAAGTAAATAAAAAAAATAATTTAATCTTTAATTATGATTATGATTTCTGGTTATGTTAGTCCAGCAGAGAAGGCCTTGCTGGCCCTGACGGCACACCACTGGTCAAACGTACGGCCCCGGCCCGCAAACAGGTTTTATCCAGCCCGTGAAATGAGTTTGCTTATTATAAAAATTTGCTGAAATGTTTTTAATGAAGTAAACTGCTGTTCTAAATGTGTCCACTAGATGTCCCAATGGCAATTTTTTGTATCCTCTTTTGCCAGAGCTCACATGACTTCAGAGGGGGAGGAGCTATGTGCCGTGTTAAGATAGAGGCAACACTTCTGTGTTTGGACACTACTACTTACACTGCTTTTTAATGATAGTATACAAATGTCTTTATTGTCAAAAATCCAATCATCACACCCCATTTACGCCTCAAAAATGCTTTCGATAATCTGTACATTCCGTGTTGTATTTAAGACTGGGGACACATTTTCTTGGTGCACATAAATATGCCAAAATAATATGTGTCCCCTTCTAACTTCATGTGTGATTAATGAATCAGGTCCAAAATCACACGTTTTGTTGTAGATAAAGCTACATATGTACCGAAGAAATCAAATGACAGTACATCAATTGAGGAAAATGAGTAAATAACTTTAATAACATCATGTAATTTGATTTTGATATTATTATTCATTTAATCTTCTGATAGGTTAAAAAATAGCTCCAGTGGGAGCATTTTAAAACTCTACCAGACTCAATTCCATCTATTTGACTGATGAATATTATCACATCATATATTCAGAAAGTATAAATAACGACAAATGAAGACAGAAAGCTATTAACCGCAAAATGTAACTGTAAAAAAAGAAAAGAAATGGTTTGTACGTTTTCGGAATGTGGTTGGTCTATTTTTAAACAAAGTAAACAACCTGAAGTAGTCTTTATTTTTAAGTTATCATGCCATGGTTTACCAGTCCGGAATAAATTTTCCCTGAGCTAAAATAAGTTTGACACTCCTGGTCTAAATTAAGCATTTCCAAGCATAAAAATGGCTAAAGGAACTTAAAATACCAAATCTGAGGTACTGCGCTTGTGTATTACACAGCATATTATCATTATAATAATAAAAAGTTGCAGTATTTTCACAGGTTATGTAGGTTAGGTTAGTTTGTGATACTGTAAAGTAGGTCTGATGTATTATACGTATTCGGGATGTGTTGATCAATCGGCCACCAATCAGTATCGGACGATTTTCTTAAAAAAGTATGTGATCGCCATTGCCGATTAATGCCTTTTATGCAGTATATTGTATTCGTTTCTAGTCTTCTGGCTGGTAAGCTAGCAGCTAACTATGTGTCTCCATACACAGTGTGATTGCCTCCCTGCTTGGCACTCAGCATCAAGGGTTGGAATTGGGGGTTAAATCACCAAAATGATTCCTGGGCGCGGCCACCGCTGCTGCCCACTGCTCCCCTCACCTCCCAGGGGGTGATCAAGGGTGATGGGTCAAATGCAGAGAATAATCTCGCCACACCTAGTGTGTGTGTGACAATCATTGGTACTTTAACTTTACTTTAACTTTAACTTTGATGCCGCTTCTCTAAGATAATAATAATCACCTCTATTACGGAAAATAAACTTAATATCTTAATTATCATTATCAAGTAGCATTATCACTGGAGGACGAGGCAAAACATGTTACACACTAACAGAAAGCCAGGGGCAGGCATGCTAATAAGCAAACTCACAGCTAAACTAGCATTAATTAACACAGTGCTTAGTAGAATTTAAGAAGTGTAGACGGAACCAGGTTACAGCAGAAAGTAAGCAAATATTAACAAGAAAGTAACAAGTAGGTTAATAAGAGTTAGAGAGTTAATAAGAGGGCAGCGGATCGAATCATAAATGGTAGTATATGATAGAAGGATTAGATCGATATATTTATTTTTTTCCAAAATAATTTTTTTGTTGTTTTTTTGTTATTGTTTACAAATAGTTCCCTGGACAAATGAGGACTTGAGGACAAAAACCAGAGGATTTGAAAGAGTGGTACTTTTTGCTTCTGTTTATTTATTGTGTACTATTGACTTTGTTTTGACCAATCAATTTGTATGTAATACAAGAGAATAAGGAACTACTTTACAGATTGTGTTGATTTTGTTCAACTGTCCGTGGCACTCACCATAAATACACCGTACATTTATACATGCATAAATGTACAGATAACACATGTGATTGGCATCGGTATCGGCCGATCTCACTCATGGATGATCGTATTGTGGAGCATAAATTCCTGATAGGAACATCCCTATAGAGCAGTGGTCCCCAACCTTTTTATAGCTGCGGACCGGTCAATGCTTGAAAACTTGTCTCACGGACCGGGTTTTTTTTTTTTTCTTTTTTCTTTTTTTTCTTCTTTTTTTTTTCATAAAGAAATACAATCATGTGTGCTTACGGACTGTATCCCTGCAGACTGTATTGATCTATATTGATATATAATGTATATATTGTGTTTTTTATGTTGATTTAATAAAAAATTAAAAAATATTTTTTATTTTTTTATTTCTTGTGCGGCCCGTTACCAATCGGTCCGCGGCCCGGTGGTTGGGGACCACTGCTATAGAGTACAGTATATGTCTTATTTTGTGACTATATGTGGTGTTATTTCATGTCTAAAGGGCTCTAATAATGAAAACATGTTGTTTTTGTCTCAAACTATGAAAATATTCAATTTATAAATAAATACTCTCACTTATCGCGATTCATTCTGGAACCAATTAACAGCGACAAACAAGGGTCAACTATAACTGTTGGTTTTTTTTCCATGTTATTTAGGTAAACGTTTTTTCCGAAAAGGGTAAAAAAAAACTATCGATCACAACGCAAAGACAAATCAAAAAGTAGCTAATTGTTGTTGTTTCTCTCCATGGCACCACCAGAACTTATATTAGAGGCCCGCTATGGAAACCAGCAAAAGCAACGCCGCAGCCGCACAGCGTTCACCGTGCCCCAGCTGCAAGCTCTGGAGAACGCATTCCAGCAGACCCAGTATCCTGACGTCAGCATGAGGGAGAGGCTGGCCATGTGCATCAACCTGCCTGAGGCTCGCATTCAGGTGATCACACTCATTTACTTCTGGTATGCTCACATTTGTAGGTAACAGCAGGCTTTTTGACAAAGCAGTAACTAGTAGTTCTGGCTATTTATATTAGTGCTGTCAAACCATCATGTTCTCAATTCCATTCATCACACTTTTGAACTTGGACTAACCATGATT
>NC_084561.2:21863823-21896323 GCF_033978685.3 Nerophis lumbriciformis | reverse complement strand
CCTTGGCAAGTTTCACTGCAATAAGGCGCTTTTGGTAGCCATCCACAAGCTTCTGGCAAGCTTATGCTTGAATATTTGACCACTCTTCTTTACAAAATTGGTGCAGTTCAGCTAAATTTGTTGGTTTTCTGACATGGACTTGTTTCTTTAGCATTGTCCACATGTTTAAGTCAGGACTTTGGGAAAGCCATTCTAAAACCTTAATTCTAGCCTGATTTAGCCATTCCTTTACCACTTTTGACATGTGTTTGGGGTCATTGTCCTGTTGGAACACCCAACTGCGCCCAAGACCCAACCTCCGGGCTGATGATTTCAGGTCATCCTGAAGAATTTGGAGGTAATCCTCCTTTTTCATTGTCCCATTTATTCTCTGTAAAGCACCAGTTCCATTGGCAGCAAAACAGGCCCATAACATAATACTACCGCCACCATGCTTGATGGTAGAATTGGTGTTCCTGGGATTAAAGACCTCACCTTTTCTCCTCCAAACATATCGCTGGGTATTGTGGCCAAACAGCTCAATTTTTGTTTCATCTGACCACAGAACTTTCCTCCAGAAGGTCTTATCTTTGTCCATGTGATGTCAGATGAAATAAAAATGTTGCTGTTTGGCCACAATACCCAGCAATATGTCCTATAAACATATTGCTGGGTATTGTGGCCAAACAGCTCAATATGTCCTCCAAACAGATTGTAGAAATTATTGGAAACTCATGACAGCCAAGACATTATGTTCTTTACAAGTGTATGTAAACGTTTGACCACGACTGTGTCAAAAGTCATATATATATATATATATATATATATATATATATATATATATATATATATATATATATATATATATATATCCCAAAAGTCCCCACAAGTGATGATCAAAAACTTGGTCCCCATTCCAAATGATAACCAGTGTGTGTGTGTGTGTGTGTGTGTGTGTGTGTGTGTGTGTGTGTGTGTGTGTGTGTGTGTGTGTGTGTGTGTGTGTGTGTGTGTGTGTGTGTGTGTGTGTAACCCTGCCAACTGTGTCATGTCTAAAAGGCTTTCTTATTGTTAAAAACTGGACTTAGAAAGACATTAAAAGGTTTTTTGTATGCTCTAGCTATGAAAGTATTCGGTTTATGATGACCAGAAGAAGATTTGACTATGGGAATGTGTGCATAAATGACACAACCAACAAAAATGCAGTAAGTTTATAATTAAATAATAGGAAATCATGTATTATTAATATTTTACAAGTTATGTTAAGATTTGTATGTACTATCATGTCATAAGAACAATAAAAAAATATGTAAAATGTTCAAAGTTTATATGAAATTGTAAAGAAATATGTTCATAGGTCTAAGGGGAAAGAACATTGTTGCATATCTCCTAACGCAGTGAAGTCGATTCAAAACTGTTATAACCAAACACAATAAATGGGCAAAAACTATGTTATTTTGAAATTGTATCTTAATTTAACCTCTTAAGGCCCAAGCTGTTTGTTTACATGCTTTTTTTTTTATTTCTCTTTGCTATTTGGGCTTTTTGGACCCTAATTACAATAAAAACTAAAAATAGTCTTTTGATATGATGTACTTAGTCCATAAGTACACAAACGTGTACATGCAAATTTGTATTTTTTACACTTTTTTTCCCCAAATTCCATTGTATGTTATACTCTTCTGACACCACCAGATGGCAGTATAAGTGTCCATATGTCGGCATAAGACCCCAATTCAGTAGTGTACACAATTTTGGAAATAAGAGCTAAAATGTGCTGTCCACGCATGTGGCCACTAAGGCCTTTTGAGGTTTTAAGGGAAAATGTTCAGCCACAATATATACTCTAATAGTACGGTGGTTTTAGAAATATGGTCGTAAATAATATAATAATAATAATAATAATGGATTAGATTTATATCGCACTTTTCTCGACACTCAAAGCACTTCACAGAGAAGAAGACGGCGCTCGAAGCGATGCTAAATTAGTAACTATCTCCATGGGCTTTTGAATGGATATGGCCCCAATACTGCTAAACTGAACTAAAACTATTACAAAGGACATGTTGAAGTCCAGCAGAAACAAAGTATAATTGTGGTTTTGGCCCTTAACAACTGCATAGAGTTTGTGGTCTGTCCTGCATTATGTATTATTTTACTCTGCCACAATGACTCCTTCAATAAAACAACAAAAATGTGTCTTTTGAAGATCTGTTATGTATTTACTGTGCCGAATCCTCTCAGGTGTGGTTCAAGAACCGAAGAGCAAAGTTTCGCAAAGTTCAAAGATGTCCCGCCCTCTGCACAGAACAAAAGGAGGACAAGCTGGGAGAGGATGTGGACCGAGATGTGGACACTGAAAGCAACATCCCACTCAAGCCAGCTCTGCCCCAACTTCCTGTGTCAGATAAAAGACGAGATCTTTGTCCGCGTACGGACGCTCACCTCGTCTCCAGGCGACCCTGCCCTCCGCTTTTGCCTTTCATCCCAGGCCGCAGTTACAGCCACTCACCTCACCAGCCTCTTTTTGGGATGCTGTCAACAGACTTTATAGCTCCTCCGGAGTTCTGGCCTTTGGTCCAGCAGCATAGCTCCTGCTTAGGGACCCCTACTTCAGTCATTACTAAAAACTGCAACCTCTCCTATCAAACTGCTTCTGCCAATAAAGCTTTGCTGCATTTTAACCTGGGATTGTGAGTGAGTGAGTGAGTGAGTGAGTGAGTGAGTGAGTGAGTGTTCATTTTGGTCTTACTAGGGTCTGACGTTATAAGATGATCCAAATGTCACCAGTTATTAAAAATATAAACAAGAATTGAACGTGGTCAAAGCCTTAATGGACAAGTGCCCTGCCCCCGCCTCACAAGTGTTTATGCTGAAGATCCTCAGCCATGACAAATGTAAAGCCTCACTCACATTGTACATATTGTGATGTTTCTTTTTTTTTAGCATATGGAGCTCATATATTTGTATCTATAGTAATGACAATGGCGGCTATGTAACAAAGCACTGCAGCATATAAATGTGAAATAATAAAGTGGTTTGTATTTAAACTCTCCGAGGTAGCCCAGTTCTTAATGTGAGGATCCAAAACTCAACGTGTGGTTTTGTTGTGGATATTATTAATGAATAGTTGCAACTAATTGGAATGTCATCACTGTACAAACAGTTCATAATTCATACAGTCAACTAGTGGTTTGCTAGCTGCACTAAAGCGAACCAACAGGCCCTCCAGCGAGTGGTTAAAGCGGCGGGGAAAATTACAAGGACGATACTCCCAGAGATGAGTGCCATGTACACAACTCGCTACCTAAAGCGAGTACACAACATCCTGAAGGACAGATACCACCCAGCACATGACCTCTTCAACTTGCTACCCTCAGTAAGGAGGTATAGATCGATTCGCGCCAGGACCACCAGAATGTCTCACAGTCTGTATCCCCAGGCTGTGAGACTGCTAAATGAACAGCCTGCCCCTTTGCTGCCCCGGACCATCTTATTACCTCACTCTTCACCACCTCAATAATTGTGCTCTGGACATTGCATTGCTGCAACATCAACGTAACACCCATCAGACATCTGATTGTTCCCACCCCTACGTCCCTCTATTCGCCATCTTCCTGACAATGCTAAAATGCTAAAATGTAAATTATTGTCAACCTGCACATCAATGCAGTTTCTATGCCGCTGGACAAAGCTCAAACAAAATCTCGTTGTTCATGTATGACTTAAGTGTTATTATGATAATGACAATAAAGGAATTGATTGATTGATAGTGCCTGGGCAATTATTTTGACTTGGGAGCCACATTTAGAGAAAAAAATGTGTCTGGGGGCCGGTACATCTATTTTTAGGAACACTAATACAAAACCTCACAATAATGTCTGATTGAATGCTAAAAATGTTATGACAGACCGCCTTAAAAAACGTAATGGAATTGTACATTTTTCTATGAACGATAAAATACTGAATATTGACAAAATATGAACGCCACGTCCCTTTTCGATCAACATATTTTACAATCAAGTGAAACGCAACAAAAATGCAACAAACAGTGAAATATCAATGCAAAGGGTACAAAATAAACCCACCTACAATCTGATACATCTGATATATCACTAAGCTTTAGAACTTTCTTGTGAAAATCTCCTTCCACGTATGGAAACGCTTCCCGCCCACACTGCTTGGTGCCTCGTCTGATCTGCTGTGATGTAGATTACCATAGTAACTAATTAGATGACCTTAGTAACTAATTAGATGACCATAGTAACTAATTAGATTACCAGTAACTGGTATATCATCCATAAGCGCAGATTCCAACCATTGAAATACTTTGTATAGTTGAAGACTTACGGTCATTAGAAAACATCACTGCACATCACAATGGCAGCTACACTTTCCATCTTAAATATCTAAAAAAATTATTCGGGAATGTCCGGCGGACCAGATTGAAAAGCTTAACGGGCCGCATGTGGGCCCCGGGCCTTAACTTGCCCAGGTCTGAGTTATTGTATCACACAATAATTGCTTTCTTGGCAATGTTGCATGTAGTCTACAAGCGAAATAGTACTTTGTATTAAATCAAATATAATTGTGTGTTTATGGAAAGTTTAGAATAATATAATTCATCAGTATTCAACATTGTGTCATCTAAAACCTACTGTAAGGCCTTCCTTAAAGGGGAACTGCACTTTTTTTGTTGTTGCAATGTTTCACAATCATTATTTTCATTCATTTCATTATCTTTTTTTTTTAAGGCATTCTAACTTGTAAATAAAAGTCGGCTTACAGCTGAGTCAATGGGAACTCCTCTATTTCGCCCATAACATCCAATAAATAACATTCAAAAAGCGCCAACAATACTCCATTTACATTTTGTGACTTGAATATTAACCAAGTATTAGTGATATTGTTATAAGCGCAAACGCAGACAAACTATTTATATCGGTGCCGTGATCACAAGCTTGTGTGCCAATGGTTACATCATCAAGTGGTCTGTTGCTTCCTCGCTTCCCTGCTCCCTGTAAGTTTATTGTAGATCACAAATCAGGCATCTCACCTGGACATGAGACGTCTGAGTAGGTATTCCGACTTTGACAGCCATTTAGGACCCGAAACTGGCGAGGACGACAAAATAGAAATAACATCCATCGTCATGTCTTTCATAATGATTGTGAACGATAAGCACAATTCCAAAAAAAAGTGTAGTTCCCCTTTAACCTACAGAGCTGCAAAAAATACCCGTTTCTCAGCTGTGGACCGTATGGGCCCCAGCCGTACTTAGTTGTAATACACTTTCCCACCACTTGTGGCAGTAATGACAATCTCAAACAAACAAAAGAAATCTGGAGCTAAGTTTCTTAGGCACAAAAATGATGACTTACATGGTGAAGCTGTATTTTCATTTGCACTTCAATTTTGTTGACAGTTTATTTAAGAAACATATACATGTTTCGGATGGATTAATTTAGTTAGAGTTTATTTATTTTAGCACTGTGTAATTGTAAGTTCATGTGTTTTAATCAGTTCCTTCTTTTGCAGTATATTTGATGAGTAATTATTTTTGTAATCAGCCTGACCTAAGCCTAAGGTATATGTGTATAATAAATGACACTTGTGATATATGGTTTCTTATCATTTGACAAGGTTGTTAACCTGCTAAACTGTAAGTAGGTTAGATATAACGTCATATTCATGCTGAAAGAGCCTTCTTCAACCTATTCTCAGAATCATCCTCACCCTACAAGGTGAGTTCTTGCATGGAGCTCCATAGTGCAAGATTTAAAACTTGTTAGGAGGTATTCTTCATTCGACGTAATTGTATCAACTGTAAATGCAAATTAAATTGGTTATAATTTATTTGTTCGTTTATGAAGAAAGTGTCACTTCCTTACATATCAGTATGTGGAATTAATTTATGGAACGGATTAAGCAAATAAATCAAACAAAGCACCAATATGATTCAGTTTAAGAGACTGTTCAAACTACAAGTGTTCACAAAGTACACAGAACAAGAATTATGATGAACATCTTGAATCCTTTTTTCCCTTTTTTTTAATTGAGACAAAGATTATTTATGTATTTAATATTTGTATTTTAATAATGAAACAACTGGAACTGTGTGATGCATTACATTGTATCGTATGCATGTTCCAAATAAACTGAAACTGATCTGAAAAAAAAAAAAAAAACAACTAACAAAACTGAAATAAACACATTCTGTTGTATCAGATATTTGTATTTTATTTTTTTATTTTATAAACCTTTATTTATAATATGTTAAGTTAAAGTTAACGTACCAGGGATTGTCACACACACTAGGTGTGGTGAATTTTTTCCTCTGCATTTGACCCATTCCCTTGTTCACCCCTTGGGAGGTGACGGGAGCATTGGGCAGCAGCGGTGCCACGCCCGGGAATCTATTTTGGTGATTTAACCCCCAATTCCAACCCTTGATGCTGAGTGCCAAGCAGGAAGGTAATGGGTCCCATTTTTATAGTCTTTGGTATGACTCGGCCTGGGTTTGAACTCACAACCTACCGATCTCAGGGCGGACACTCCGGTTATATATTAAATATGCTATGGTATGAAAAGAGGTAGGATTAAATAATTTCAGCTTCTTCCTGCTCCTTTTCGGACGTTCTGTAATGAAACAACTGGAACTGTGTGATGCATTACATTGCATCGTATGCATGTTCGAATGTGTTAAATATGCAACATTTATATACAATCAAGAAATAAAAATAATCAAAACAAGTACAAAAACAGTACAAAACAGCGCCAATGGGTTGTAAATTCAATAAATTAACTAAAATAGAATGCAAAATATATATATATGTAACAAAATGTAAAGCCATAGGCTCACACAAGTTCTGTAAATAATTTAAATTTGGAACACAGCATCATAGTTTTCACAGCTTTTTGGTTGTTAGAGGTAGATAGCGTTTTAAAGTAGAGTTCTAATTATTTTTCAAAGGCACAAAAAACAGGTTGGGTATTGAGAAACTTACATTTATGAATATAAAACTTAGCCAATAGTATAATGAGGTTGCAAACCTTTATACCTTTATATCTTTACCTTGAATTGATTAACGTGGATCCCGACTTAAACAAGTTGAAAAACGTATTTGGGTGTTACCATTTAGTGGTCAATTGTACGGAATATGTACTGTACTGTGCAATCTACTAATAAAAGTCTCAATCAATCCAAAAAAAAGGTAAAATTATTTGTGTCGGATCTCATTAGGCAAAAGTGCGGTAGGTACGCACTTTTGCTCACCGTATTCAGGAAACATGTTGCGCCCTGTTTTCTACGTAGTAGTGGCGTGAGGCAGTGTGACGCTGTGTCAGGGTATCGAGCAGTCTGGGAGGCTTAAAGAGACATCATAGCAACTGGAGGACAAGAGGGGGAAAAAATAAACGATTCCCACCTACGAAGAACCATGACTTCGACAGCCTGTCGATAGCTTAAGTCTAAAAGGTAATTCCACACGCTTTCCTCCGGGCGTAAAAAGCTTATTCCCGTGTGTTGTTCCCCGAAGAAAGCGCTGCGCGGTACATGAACGTTCTCGCTAGGTTTCGTGTGCTAGTTTGCCCCCAACCGCTAATGTTAGCACCCGAGCTATGGGAGCCCTGGCTCGCTTGTTCGGATTAAGGAGTTGCCGTGCAGTGGTGGAGCCATTAATACATTGATATGTAATTAAACTTTCAGACTGAACCCTGATCGATCCAAGTAAAAGTGTGTTGCGAACACAGCGTTGGCTGTGAGAGTGTTATTCATTTGTTATTAGCCACTTACTAACCACATTTTGGTAGCTTCACGGTTGTCAGTCAATGAATAATTTGTGCTTTTCTTCCCCGTTTTCCTGTAATTGTTCCTAAAGTAGTGTTGTTATATTAGCGCCGGCTAACATTAGCTGCTTTTAATAGGCATAGGGCCAAGAGGAGCGGTGTTTTTTACGTGCTAGCTAGGTTAGCTTAATGTACGACAACCACTTTGAATAATATAGCGGTAATTGAGCACCCTACTTTTAGTCATGAACTATACGACAACGAATCATTTTTTAACATATTCACGCTTTTCTGTGAACGAATGATAGCTATCGCGCTAACCTGCTAAATAACGCCAGGATGTCTTGGAAGTACCTGGCCTTGTCCTGCCAACTAGCTTTGTGTCATGTTAGCATTTTGGAAGAAATCCATCGATTTGCCTCACAGTTCAATTCCCACGCCGTCGCCGTGAAAACATCCAAAAACTTTGGCTTACATTTGAGGAAACATATCGGGTGAGATTGCGTTAAAGTAACGCTAAATGACAGCTGCCATACACACGGCGAGCTAGCCAGCTAGCGGTGTTAGCGAGCGTTAACAAGCTACGAAAGGCACTCAATTTACACCGCGATCAGGAGCCAATTTCAGTTCAGTTCAGTTCAGTTTCAGTTTATTTGGAACATGCATACGATACAGTGTAATGCATCACACGATTCCAGTTGTTTCATTACAGCACGTCCGAAAATGAGTAGGAAGAAGCAGAGCTTAGCTAAACCTACCCCTTTTCATACCAAAGCAATTTTATCCAATTTCCTTGTTCTCTGTAACAGAACAGTGAACAAATAAATAATATACCATAGTAAGTACACAAATATTAAATACATAAATAATCTTTGTCTCAATAAAAAAAACGGGAAAAAAGGGTTCAAGATGTTCATTATAATTCTTATTCTGTGTACTTTGTGAACACTTGTAGTTTGAACAGTCTCTTAAACTGAATCATATTGGTGCTTTGTTTGATTTCTTTGGTTAATCCGTTCCATAATTTAATTCCACATACTGATATACTAAAAGTTTTAAGTAATGTACGAGCATACAAATGTTTTAAATTAGATTTTCCTCTAAGGTTATATTTCTCCTCTTTTGTTGAGAAGAATTGTTGTACATTATTGGGTAGCAGGTTATAGTTTTACTTTTAGCGGTTTGCAAATGCACCAAATCATTGAATTTCAATAATTGTGATTTAATAAATGTATTGTATATTCTCTATATCCAACATTATTTATTATTCTAATTGATCTTTTTTGTAACACAGTTAATGAAGGAAGCGCACATTTGTAGTTGTTTCCCCATATTTCTACACAATAACTCAGATATGATAACACTAGTGACCAGTAGAGAATATGAAGTGATTTTTGGTCTAGAACATGGGTGTCAAACTCTGGCCTGCGGGCCAAATTTGGCCCGCCGTGTAATTTCATTTGGCCCTTGAGGCAATATCAAATTAACATTAGAACTGGCCCGCCGGTATTATACAGCGGCGGTGCCGCTGTAACACCGCATTCACCGCTAATACTCATACTTGCCAACCCTCCTGATTTTCCCGAGAGACTCCCGAATTTCAGTGCCCCTCCCGAAAATCTCCCGGGGCAGACATTCTCCCGATTTCCACCCAGACAACAATATTGGGGGCGTGCCTTAAAGGCACTGCCTTTAGCGTCCTCTAGAACCTGTCATCACGTCTGCTTTTCCTCCATACAAACAGCGTGCAGGCCCAGTCACATAATTTAGGTATACTTTGTCAACAGCCATACAGGTCATACTGAGGGTGTACACCTACGCTACCACCAACCACCAAAATTTATTAGCCTGTGGAAAAAGTTAATGTTGATATTTACCTCAGAAGGCTCCAAATAGAAAAGAGGCATTCAATTTTTATTTACATTTTATTTGATATTATTATTATTTGAAACTCAATTTTGCATGTCACTATAAAGTTATATAAGCCTTGCTTGTTCAATATTCAATGCAAAACTTGTTTGGGTCCCTATTAAAAGGTTTATTTGTTCAACTTTGGCCCGTGGCTTTGTTCAGTTTTAAATTTTGGCCCACTCTGTATTTGAGTTTGACACCCCTGGTCTAGAACATGTTTCTTGCTACTTTTATGTTGTATATTTTTTTTACATGAGATTTCCAATTCATTTTATCATTTATTATTACACCCAAAAAAGTTTTTTTTACTACCGGTAATATAATTTTAGCATTTGATCTGCCGTCTGATTTATATTCCTAGCACAATAATGATGCTAGCTGCCATAGCTGCACTGAGTGAAATCTAGGCTGCTGACGGTAAAAGCACTGGCCATGACTGAGAAACGGAAAGCCTTTTTCCACGCAACCTCAAAACTGTGGCCATATTGCTAAGCTGGTATAACAAATAGCTGTCAATCACAAACAGCTGATTCCAAAGAACCACCAGAAATAGAAGCAATGTTATGCTCCAATTGGTCTTGTGTCAACTGGGCCATACTTTTCATTGCTTTGGATTCCCTCTTTAGCATTTTGTGTTCACCAAGGTGTCTTTTTGCCATGTTGATAATTGTGCTAATTTAGCATGAAGACGCTAATGGCTTGTAGGCACCTTGTTTATTGTACCTCTGATCTTGTGACCAAGTGGCTATAGAATGTACCACCAAACATAACTAGCTGCCTTCTGGTCTTCGCAGTCAATATTCTGTAGGCCCACCTCTCTTATTGGAAACTGCGTTAATAAAAACTGTTTAGACCATAACATAATTAGAGCCTTCTAAGCGTAAAATAACACTCATATAAGTCACCTACAGTCACTCGTTTCACCCACTATAGTAGCATAGAGTTTGTTCTACTTTAGATTAAAGTACTCACCGGTATCCCAGAGGATCCTCTAAGCCAGTGGTTCTCAAACTTTTTTCACTAAGTACCGCCTCAGAAAAAACTTTGCTCCCCAAGTTCCACCATAATGACCATCATTAAAATACAGTAGCTTAGTAGGCCCAAGTATTCAATAAAAACAAGGCAACACGTTTTATTTTAACAAGTAAATGTAATATTTTTGGCCACCGTAACATTACACACAGTTTGAACATTAGGGACAAGCGGTAAAAAATGGATGGATGGATTAACACTGCGTTTGATTATAGGAAAATAAAATATTGTTCTTTAATCAAGTGATTTTTTTTTTTGGCGTACCACTAGATGGGGCCCGCATAGCACAGTTTGAGGATCACTGCTCTAATCGTCTTCCACCTACTACAACACAGCCACGACGCAGAAATACTTAAGGCCCTTTTCCACTAAAAGTTCAGAATCTTTTAAGTCCCTGCAACTATAGGTCCATATAGAATAGAAGTGTGCGGTTTGTGTTTATTAATAATATACAAAACAATATGATTTAAAAAATGTACCCAATTGTTCATAACAACTCAGGGTTTTGTCCATAGTGTCCAACAGTCAGAAAGTTGTCCCCTCAGTAAATGATGAATGCATGAGGGGTAGGCGAGTCCTCATGGTCAATTTCAGTTGTAAAAAAACAATATATAAATAATTAGTGTCAATGTTGATCTCACGGCAACAACATGAACACATCATATTTAGCCTTAGCCTGTTAGCATTAGCATTCGATTCACTAGAGTTAAGGCTAATAACACAAACGGTGTGTCACTGACTACTTTTACAGCATGTAACAAAACAAAATGTGAATATTTGATGTGATTTACCGTCGTTCTGCTTGTGTACTGCCTCCTCTATTTTACATTTATCCAACAAAGTCTATGAGGAGTAAGCAGCTGAGGTCGCCGCTATATACTTAATACTCCTCTGTAAATACGTTTAAAAAGTCTTTCCACTTCTCGTAGCTTCGTGTATTGATATTAAGTTTCTAAAAAATATATACATTACACTGCATATAGTTTAAAGACTACGGCTGAGTAACAACACTGCAAGATAGTTCCACTGATCAGCGGTCTTCGGCACACAGATGTCACACAAAAGTTCCTGTAAGTCAAAATATTATTTTGTTTTTCTTTCTCTCTGTTGTCAAGTATGTTGCAATACAATTACACAAGAAATAAGAAATAAACAAGTCGTACTCGCATACTGTAATGGCAGTCGTGTGACAAAATAAGTTTTAGGAACGCCCCCAACTGTGTTTAACCAATCAGCGGTTGACAGCACAGGCCGCCACTCTACAGTTCCTGGTACTATTAGAAAGTCCCACTTTTCAACTAGGAATTAAAAATAGTTCCTGTGGAACTAAATCTACCTGGGTGGAAAACAGGGGGAACTTTATTTACCTGGGTAAATGTTAAAGTTCCTGAAACAGTTCCTGTGGTATTAAAAGGGCATTTAGTCATGCTCTGGGTAATTCCTCTTGACTTTAAGTGCTGAAATTGTTCTGCACAAAGTTGGTCAACTTGACAGTCGTAGCTGTGATGTTGGCATTCCGTGTTAGCTTTTGCGTGTCTGCGTTGTCATTTCACGTTGGATCATGTCAAAGCTGTGTTAAGCCTGGTGTAAACTCTCGCGTCGCGCAGCTTGCGTCCCCCTTCCCCCTGCGTAACTTCCCGCGGAGCCTATGCGCACTTCCCAAAAATCCGAGGTTCACGTCGTTGGCAACGTAGAACACAGAGCTGTGATTGGTCAGTTGTTGGAAATGCACAAATTCTTGTATGAAATGAAACAGTGATTAAATAATTGTATGGCAACTGATATTGTGTACTTAATATATTGGTGCACTCTATAAATAAATAATGTAAGTGTCGTTTTTCAGCTTATTGTGTTGTTGTGCCCAGAAGAAGTCACAATGTACGACACTCTTTTCAACTTTTATTGTCAATCTTGTGCTAACAGTAGTTTCAATTCCGACACATATTCTTTCTCGTTCGCACACGTCTTTTTCTCCCACACACAAAAAAAACCCTTCTCATTCTCCGTCAATAATCTTTCAGGGACGGTATACTTAGAAACATGAGCAAACTCTGAAAATGGTCATACAGATTAAGACCAGCATGTGGTTAATTTACAGTAGTTATTTAACAGTTTTGTTTATTTACAATTACATGTTTGCTCTCTCTTGTCCAATGTCCCGAATGGCCAAATAGCGTTGCAGATAATAATAGCGTCCTCTGCCGTGAGTCGTTCAGAAGTTGCACAGTCCATCTTTACGAAAGTATTTTCCTCTGGTCTATAAGTAAAACGTTCATTAAACGTAAAGTGATGATTGCGAAGGATTAGTTCCGGTGTAGACAACGATGTTGATGTTGTGGTTCAGTGGTTGACGTCACTCGGCACAAGAAGGAAACACACAGTATCTAGTCAAGAGCAGCTGCAGTTGCTCCTTCTGGAGACACTACCACTTAGTGTTTTGGAAGAGAATTACAAGTCTGACACCCCCCCCACGGGAAAAACTATAAATCAAACAAGACGCTGTTGGGGGGGGGGGGGGGGGGGGGGGGGGCGCAAGCTATGCGACACAAGAGTATATTCCAGCCTTTACTGATACTGAAGATAAAGTGCATCAAAAGAGCTCATCTCCACTTTGACCGGACAGTTGCTGATAGTTTATAGCAGTATCAGGTGCTGCGCTGAATGTCCGATGCTACTTTCACCTGTTGTTGTTCGACATTTCTCGGGTTGCCAATTAGGAGAAGTGTTATTGATGAGGCAGGAGTTGAAGATGAGGCAGGAGTTGAAGATGAAGTCAATCAAAAAGTTGTACTGCCAAAAGTTAACTTGGATTGTTGCAGGGCAAATTATGGGTAAACTATGTGGTTGTAGGGCTGTGTGATATGGGCTAAAAATTAAATCTCATATTTTTTCACGAAGAATTTGATTTCAGATTTTTCCCCCCGACTTTTTAAAGAAAGCAATTAATACGAATGACAGAAATAATTCAAAACAAGTTTTGCTTTTATTTGATCAACAACTAGTAGTTTGAAATGACACTGCATCCACTGTCTTACTATTAGCAAAATACCAGATATATATTTGACTTTTTATGCAATCATTTTCAAAGAACTAAATTAAGAGCTTCCTCAGGTAGGCAATACTTTAGTCTTGCATAAAATACTTCTGTAAAGAAAAACGTAGCTTTGCAAATAAATAAACTCCAATAAATTGATAGATACCAATAAATATTAGTTAGTAATAAATAATCAAGTCAATAAAGTGTGAACTTAAAACATATCCTTTGAATAAAATACTTCGGTAAATAAAAATGTAGTATTGTACATTGTATGCAAATAAAAAATACTTTTTATTTTTATTTATTTATTTTTTAAATCGTCTGCAACAAAATAACCCAAATTTATCGATAAAAGGAATTTATCGCCCAGGCCAATGTGGCTTCAACTTTCAGTGCAGATTTTTACATACAGTAACAAAAGTAAAACGCAATGAAAAACTCAAAATTGGTAATAAATAATTCCTTATGCGCACTAACGATTGCACTAAATAAAGTACTATCTATCTATCTCTCTATCTATCTATCTATCTATCTATCTATCTATCTATCTATCTATCTATGTATAGATAAATAATAACACCGAAACACTATCTTAACACCCATATTGCACACCAGGAAAAAAAACAGATCACAGTAATCACATAAGTGTGTCATAAAGTCTTACTTCCTTAACCTGGAATGGAACTAGGCTTGGTGAATATTTTCACAGCTTCGCCTCAATAATTAATAGAAGATAAGACAAATACTGCACTGTAATACAAATAATACATAAAAAAAATTAAATTTTACACTTAATTTGGCCAAATGTTAAAAATCTTCGATGTGGTTAAGCTGCAAGATTTGAATGTATCAAGGGACAACTGTAATAAAAAAGGTCATTAGTGTGATTTATTAAACAAATGTGGCATAACCTAAATCTACAATTTCAGCTTGCTGTTATGTATTATTTTTATACTGCAATCTGAAACAGTATCCAAAACAATTCTAATGATACACTTCACATTAGGGGTGTATGGTTCTGTTTGCACTTTGACTTCAACGTCATGGTTTTACAGTACCGTAAGTGAACAAAACGTAAAAACAATTAGCTTTTGTTTTCTAAAATGGAACACCGCTTTCGTCTCTTATCCACTTGCCTTTGTCTGATTATTTGCGTATTTCTCCAGGAAGACGAAGTGTTCTCAAACAGGTGACTGGCGGAAGACGGGCCTCCAGTTTCTGGCTTATCCTTGGAACTATTGTAGCCAGGATTTCAGCTAGCCAACGGCTGCACTGCACTCTTATTTGTTTACCGAACAGACACGTTATGTGATGCATACTTCCTGTTCCTCACTGGGGAATCGATACGCCGCTGTACTGAACCAATGGTTCAGTTAAAAACTTTTTATTACGAATACACATACCGTCATACCCATACTTCTCATTGACGCAAATGTTGTGATGAGTAGGGGCATTGCAGCAGCCATTGATCCATGTAAGTGCCTTTCCACAGCAAAAAGTCGTTGACCAATGCTACCGCCTGCATTACCTGCTGCTCCCTTCTACTCAACCAGCCTCTCTGCTGGTGCATTTATAGCAGTTAGTAGAGCTGATTTGGAAGGAGGGTTTAAGTTACAATGTCAATGAAAGTTGAAAGGATGGTTGTTATTGACAGCTGTGCCTGGAACCCCTTTGGGTTTTACACCACATAAACATGTTGCCTAACTAAATATTTAACTTTGATTTTGTCTCTTCCAATGTATAGTTATCATTTGCTTGTCCCAAGTTTAAATTCGGATTTTTACCTGCTCTAAAAATGACAACATCGTTTAATTTGCATCATTGACACAAAACATGAAAAGTAAAACAAATATACTTAGAAAAGCTTTCTTTTGTTGCTTCTTTTTGTGTTGATGTCACAAGTCTGCTCATTAAATAGAGTCATAAATGTTTTTATGTTGGCAACACTAAATTGGCCCTAGTGTGTGAATGTTGTCTGTCTATCTGTGTTGGCCCTGTGATGAGGTGATTTGTCCAGGGTGTACACCGCCTTCCGCCCGAATGCAGCTGAGATAGGCTCCAGCACCCCCCGCGACCCCAAAAGGGACAAGCGGTAGAAAATGGATGGATGTTGCAGTCTTTAAGTGTCCAGTACGACCATAAAAGGTCCCCAAATTTTTTTGCTTGTAGCTTTTTTGAAAAAGATCATCTTGAAGGGTCTGAATATGCTGAATATAGCGACAAAGTTGCTAAGTTGGCAACAGTGATGCCTGCTACTCTTGTATTTATAATTTTATTACGTGACGCGTTAGGATGCCATTGACTTTAGATTTGTTTCATCAAGCTTCATTCACACATAGGCCTATTTACGGAAGTAACAATATGAAAATTTAATATCACAGTTCTTATGACCAAAATTATCCTAGTTATCATTGATATTGTTGAATGTGCTCAAAATGTATTTATACACACAATGAAATATTTTTATTTTTTAAAATACTAAAATAAATAGACTCACTGTGAGAGAGCCCACTATTTTGCATGTTTTGTGTTTCTTATACTTCACTGATAAGAGTGTTTTGGCGGGCGTTATGGTGTCTTACTCTGTTCAGCGGGCCTTGAAAGTACTGTAAAAACACCTCTGTCTCATATTACTCCGAGTATAAAACGATCACTCTGTTTTAAGAGAAGACAGCTTTTAGATTCAATGTGCACAATTGAATATTTTAATTGCTCACTTAGCAATGTGTATATATACAAGTTTAGATTGGGTATGTTGTTTTATAATGGGGAAAGCCTGTATTCATGTTAGCATTTAAGCTAGCAAGCTAGCGCCAGTCTGTCCGTGAGTTTATCAAAGTGCAGCTATCAATCACGGTTTTTCAATCATTTTCAGTTTTAACGGTGTTACTAACTGTAAAGAATTTTACCAAGGTTATCATTAATACCGTTTATCGTTACATCCATAGACCCATTATAATATGATGAGCAAGGACATGCAAATAAAGTAGCACAAACTCTATTGTGTGGGTCCAAATTAGTTAAATACTGACACAAAAAACGGAAACATGCTAAATCCACCATGTTTTCTGTGTCTTATGACTTAAATATGTCTTTACTAAGTAATTAATACGTTTCCATAACTCTCTCAGATCAAGTTACATAAAAGTACTTTAATATATTATCATTGACAAATAAGATAAATGAATGATGATATATTGATCGTCATCAATATATTATAGAACTATGGCATCGAAACATCGACTGATTTCTCCTCACCTCCGCTCTGATTCTTTCTTTTGCAGGTATCAAGCGGGCAAAAACAAGAACGACAAAAGCTGTTTGCTTTGTGGGTCGCTCCTTGCCGTGACCCTACAACATGGATGTTGTCCAATGTATCACTGAGGGCTGACCAGAAGGAATGAGGGACCCCAGGAGATGTTCCCAAGTTGCCTTGTGAATGCAGTACTTGGATTTTGGAGTGCTTTTTTATGATTTGTACTGTATGTGTCTCTCCATGGGCACATTTTAGCACAGCCCACCGAGTCTCCTGTCAGGACCGTACTTCTCTTCGACCGGAGCTGGAGTGACGCATAAGAAAGGATCAAGAAGATACAGGGGACGCGCACGGCAACACAAATAGAGATCCACAACACAACGGCTGTGGTTTCAGATCATTGAGCTTTCTCCTCAACCCCAGTTTTAACAGCAACACCTTTTCCTCTGTCCTGTGAGATTTGTCTCCCTGCCCCCCTCCCTAAAGCTTCCTCTACCATTGTTATTGGATCTCCTATGGTTTGCATGGCTGGAGAATAACCGTGGAGAGGCCAGGGTATCACAAGCTTATGGATTTTGACAAGAGAGGGGGCAAGGGAGAGACAGAGGAAGGGAAAAAAATGTCTAAGACGGCAGGTAGCAGGACTGGACATGGGGTCCGGAGTTCCGGGACCACCTCGGGAGTTCTTATGGTGGGCCCTAACTTCCGTGTTGGCAAAAAAATTGGCTGCGGGAACTTTGGAGAGTTGCGTCTGGGAAAAAATCTCTATACCAACGAATATGTGGCCATCAAATTGGTAAGTTCACACTTGTAATTAACACAACACTGATTGGGTATGTCTCGTTTTGTCAGCCTTCTTCCAGTTTGTGTTTATCAAGTAGTGGAAACTCCAATGGATAGCCTTTCAAAGGAATGATTTGGGATACTGAACAAGGCAGTGCATTGTATTGGTCTACCACTTTGTTTCATTATACTAGTAGTCATTGTAGTGTGACAACGCCATACTGCCATACTGTAGTGTTCTCATGGAACCACAACCATATGTAACAATGTATACCTATTTGATATCCAAAGTTCTTAAAGAGGAACTGCACTTTTTTTTGGAATTTGCCTATCATTTACAATACTTATGAAAGACAAGAACACTAAATGTTTTTGTTTTTTTTCACTTTCTAAAATGTAAAAATCAGCTCGTTCTAGGTGGTTATAGCAATGCAGCTAATGGGAGCAGTCATTTTTACCTCTGAATCACTTTAAAAATGCATTCAAAAACCGCCAACAATACTGCATTTACGTTCCGTAACCTGTATTATATCCAAGCTGTAGCGACATTATTTTAGCAGCGAACATGGAGGAACTCTTTCTAGCTTAGTAACACATCAGCCTGCTATGGTATTAGCCGTAAAAGCTACCTAAGATATAAGCTAGCCTCTACGATAAAAGCTAGCCTCTACGTCAGCACGAAACACATTTGAGTTTGTAATGCACAACACAATGCGATAAGACAAATCTTACTGACTGAAAAACATGTACAATCATATTACATTATCTGTAAAGTATTAGCCCACATTTCATGTTTTGTTTGTACGGCTAGCTCGAAGGTGTATGTACTGTAGTGTCCGGTGATGTGCTGCATGTATTATGAACAATAGTATAGTGACTTATTAGATGGACAGTTGTCCATTTGGTCAAGCTTGCCGGGGACGTTTCCAGTTGATTTGGGCACTCTCAATTACAGCTTGGCTCAAAAGTTCCAGATTTGCAGTGTTATCAATTCACACCGACCTCACTCTCTGGACTTCCGTCTGCTCCATCAAATGGTTTAACTCTTCGTACTCTCTTCTATAAGCAGCATTCTCATCCTCTAATCGCTTATTCAGCTTTGAAAATATATAATTGTGGATCCTCATTCGTCCAAAAATAGTCGTCTTTGTTGTCTGTTACCAAGTCTGCCATGATTACAAGTTACAACACACTTGCGTGTTTGTTTGTGGAAGTAGGAGCACACAGTAGATGCCGGAAGTCAGCTGTGCGCTGCTATGGAAATGGAAATAAATGCGCCAGAGAAGGAAGTCCGGCTATTAATTAAAATGACCACAATACGGTAAATATTGTACATAATACATATTGTTATGAACGTGTCTGTTACTATATTATATATAGACTTGAGCGTATATTTAAAATGTTGATGGAGGGTTTTGAAGGCTACAACAGTGGCTCCCATTAGCCGCATCTTGAAAGCGTTTTTTATCATCTTTAAACCCCCCCGCTCCTCCCCAAAAAAATGACATGAGTGTTTTTGTCTCTCATAATGATTGTAAACGATAGGCAACGTTCCCAAAATAGTACAGTTTATCTTTAACTGTAAGACTGTTTTAATATATGATTTATGCTAATGAAGTAAAAAAAAAAGAAAAAAAGTCAGCATTTAGCAACATATTTGAATAACTTTGCTGTTCTCAATTGCAATGGTGGAATATGTACTATTTTAAAACAATGTTTTTGTTGTGCCACCGAAGCATAAGCACATTATAAAGGAATGTGCATCTAATATAAAGAAAAGTCACTAATGAATGTATTTGCTACAATATTTTATGAAATCACTATATACAATAAAACACTGGGTATATTTAGATTATGTGGGAAATGGACCTTCATAATAAGCCTATTACAAGTCCTGGGATGTTGGTAAATTGCTTTTCTCTTGAGTCAATGGATTGGCCACCGATCAGTAGCTGACGATTTTCGTGAATAAGTATGTGATCGGCTTCTGCCGAATAATGCCTTACGTTACCAATCACAAAAGCAGATCCCCTCTGGCTGGCATATACTCAAAGCTGTGGTACTTGAATCTTGTGTCACCAGGCAGAATTCAAACTGAAAATGGAACATTAGATTACCTGTCGAGAAGGAAAATAGCCACTTGCGCGTCCAAAGACAATCCAAGAGTGGCCCGCAATGTCCTCCATCCATCTTGAATACGGCGCACCAATATTTATTTGAGTTTTGGCTCTTGTTTGTTTTTTTAGACCTACACTGTCTTTCTTTTCTTCCTCTGATTTCCTCTTTTTGGGTTTTTTAACAGTGTATGCTGTTACAGCAAGCGTAGGTATTGCGATTTTTCCAGGTGGGTGTTCAGCAGCCATGCTTTAGTTTGCACCGCGCACGCGCCTCACTATATATCGCATCAGCCAATGAGTAGGCTCCTTCGTGGGCTCTGCTAATCCTTCCTTTCTCTAAATCTTGTGGTTGGATCTGGAGAGGTTGACCTCCACGAAGACAAATTATTTTGTCTTTCTGGGTTTTATTTACTAAAATACTTAATTATAAGGCACTGACAGCACGCAAATGTACAATTGTTTTCAGAAATGGTTAGTGTTACGATATACTGTATGATGCTCATATATTAATTTTTTTTAGTGCAAGAATATAACTTAGGAACCTTTTTGTTCCCTCAGCTGACAAACAGAGGTGACCATCAGCTAACTGTGTATGTCCTAATTAAACTAAGAAGTGGAGATGGAAAGTAAGCAGTTTTTAGCAAGAAGATTAGATCTTGAGAGAGGATAATAAAACAACTGTTGTGCGATGTTGGTGTGTTGGTAGTGGCCAGGCTACACGATACGTAAGTAATGACCATATCAATCCATAAATTGGTGGTGTTGGAACTTGGGACCAATGGTAGTATTAGAATAGGATGATTAGATCAATATTTTTACTCTAAACCAAAAAATTTTTTTAATCGTTTTTTTAATGTTTACGTACTCAAGAATGAATTCCCTGGACACAGGAGGACTTTGAGGGCAAAAACCAAATGGTTTAAAAGGGTTCTGATTTTTTTTTCTACATTTCAAACACTTCCTTGTGGTCTACATAACATAAACATGCAAACTTTGGCTTAGGTTATGTTTTACAGACCATCTTCAAATCACTTTTCAGGATGCGCCATTTTTAGGGTGGCCTTATTTACGTGCCTTCACTTCGACTGCGTCTGCTTCCCGTCAGCCATGTTGTAGTTTTGAACACTTCCATATGGAGTGACATATATATACTGAAATATATACCGGTAAGTTAGAACTATGCACTACTTTGTATTAGAAATGAAAATTGTGGAGGATGCTTGTGCATGTACAAGCCTGTCTACCTCTCAACAAAAGGATAAATAAAAATATGGAACTTTTTGACTATAATGTCGGACTAAAGTGGGGGACTCGCGCTTCGCTCTACGGGTAAACCTGTACCATATATGGAGATATCCGCTGACGTAACTAATTTAAAAAACGTCACAAATTGGGCAAATTCCAAACGTCTCGTTTGAAAGAAGTACAAAGGAAAGTAAGATTGTTTTATTATTATCTCCACCATGCCTCCATAAATTGATTTCAAATTATGCTGATCCAAAATAAACAAAAACATGTACCAATAAGTAGGAAAGGTTGGTTCTGAAAGTAGTTTTTGCTTTTGTTTAGTTATTGTGTACTATTGACTTGTCAAATTGTCAATAGCACTCACAATAAATAGATTTAAAACAACATTTTTCTTTCTACATTTAAAACACTTCCTGGTGGTCTACATAACATGTAATAATTATTTGGTCAAAAGTTTGCATGGATTATGTCTTACAGCAGTGGTCCCCAACCACCGGGTACCGGGCCGCACAAGGGGAAAAAAAAAAAATATATATATATTTTTTAAAATTAAATCAACATAAAAACACAATATATACAATATATATAAATGTATATCAATACAGTCTGCAGGGATACAGTCCGTAAGCACACATGATTGTATTTCTTTATTTAAAAAAAAAAAAAAATGTAGGAGCTTAGTGACTACAGCGTGGACTACATTAGCTGACTCGGACAAGGCACTCTGCGCACTTTTATACCATGTATCGATAATCCAGTGAAGTTTTTCTCCAACCGGTGACGTCACAGGTTGTGCAAGTTCCAAACGGTTCATTTGGCAGAAGTAGGAAGGAACGTAAGATTATTTTGTAAATATCCCCGCAATGCCTCAACAGTTCAATTTCACATTTTTGGGCCTTATGCAGATCCAGAATACACAACTGCAGGTACCAATTGGTAAGAGAAGTTGGTTTTGCATAACAGGGGCCCCTTTAATACATTTGATTGGTGTCGGCCAATCCCACTCATGGCTGAGTGGTGTTAGAATCAACAGCATAAAACTATGATTGTTTTTTGTTTTTTGCTGGAATGAAGGCTTAAAACCTGAGTAGCTAATCTTGCTGCCTGGAGAGAGTTGATCATTGGCTGGTATTCACCATAAATACTAATAATTAATTAATGGAAGCAAAGCTGAAGTCTGACTCAAGTTAAGTAGTCATTATAGAAGATGTTGGCGTCATCTCCACCACTGCTACAGTGGTCTGCGTATGATTATTCTTACATTTGTGTATCCCAGGGAGGTCATTATCTCTGAATGGGCATCCACTAAAGGCCTTGTGAACCACATAGAAGGCAGAGGTTAGCAAACAGCTGTAATTGCAGTTCTCTCTTTTGAAATCTTACGTTATGCTCACTGCCACTCCCCTTGCCTGTGAACACTCCCATCTGTGAGGGTATTTTTATCCCCATGATGTCCAGCTATATCTGGATGTGGCATTAAAGCAATGCTATTGCACCCTGGTTCTTGTGCCTACATGAACCAGTATTCTCATACTATGTCTAATGTGGTAAGTGCATACCTATGTAGAAGCATACATTTGGAAAAAATACTTTTTGTGTCTGAACACTAATAGAGCTAGGCTTTACATGGAAAAGACCCCCACTCCTGCAAAGTTGATTGCCATTCCTGATTATACAGGACTCTTAACTTGTAAACACTCAAGCTTTTCAATTCTCATTATAATCAGTCTCTTAGGAAGCTTTTCATTATAGATTTGAACAATCAACAGCACGATGACCATTTTCTAACTAACACCGGATTTACATAAAGTAGTGTTTGCTTTTTTGTCACTCACTTAAGCTGTGAATATTGCCTTAGGAATAGAAGGTAACAACGTGTGACTAGTTGTTCAGACTTTTTAGCCACTGTATATTTACCCTGACACACTAAAGCTGGTATATTCAACTAAATTGTTTTGGGTTTCACATTTCCAGATAGCTAAGGACGGGGGGGCGGACTTCTCCCCTCACTATTAGTCTTATTTTCTAAGGGTCTAATAGTATTGTAGATACCACAGTGGTTTCAAAGTGTTCACAATAATGCCAGGACGCGTCACGATATCTGGGCGTGTAGTTTTTTTCTGGCGCTGCAGCGTTGGCTGGGTCTGAAAATAAACTGTCTCCCAAAATCCTCTGCGCAGCGCGGAGCCAACAAGGTGTGGGACTTGGAACGCTGTAAGCTGGAAGGGAAGTGTGTTCGATGTGGATGAGAGGAATAGTTTTTTTTTTGGACATTTCCGGAAAAAATAATCTAGATCTATCCATGTGAAGTGAAGTGAATTATATTTATACAGCACTTTCCATCCATAACTGTTTGAGTTATGTTGCAAACAAACAAACCCTGGCGAAAATATAACCTTTTTGGCGGAGGTAAAAAAAAAAGCCTGTAGTCTGCAAAGCAAAGAGCGCCACTTTCAAGGCAACACAGAGCCAGCCGGTCACGTCGCACCGCGCGCAGGGAAATCACCCAAAAAACTGTGCACGGTGGCAAATAGGAGTTAACTGAAAAGTTACTTGATAAATCCTCAATCCATCCATCGATTTTCTACTACTTGTTTCTCTTGATGTCGTGGGTTGGGAGGCGGGGGCGTGTCCAGCTGGACTCGGGCGAAAGGCAGAAAGGATATTTGAAGCCAGCGAAGCCAAACATCAGTTTGTGAGGTACTTACATTGTTAAAAGTTCAATTGTTAGTTAACTTTTCTGAGAAACAGCCTTTTCCAAACTGATTTGAACATATCCATTGTAGAGGACACTGCTTCTCAGAAAATACAAGTTGAACTAAAGTGAACATAATTGTTTTACACTGGATGTACATCATTGTCTCTTTAAAGACATTCATTTGTAAGTTTGTTTTTTTATTATTATTTTCTGAAAACAGTGGATGTTCCTGCACAATTATTTGCACCTAAAAATGTATGTTTGTAGTATGATTAGAACATTTTAGCATCATGTTTGTGTTCAAATACAGTAAGTCTGTTTATCCTAAACATTCCTGGCACTTAATTTTACAAATTTTTTTGGACATATACCACAATAATATCGTACCGTGGTCTTAATACGGTGATAATAACGTGCTGTGAGATTTTGATACATCCCAATTATTTTGTATACTCCGTAGAACCAGTGTCCTCTACAGTAGACATTTGATTTTGGTCTAAGTGTTACTGGAGTGCTCTGCTGTTTTTATTGACATTCTGCAAAAAAGCTAGTCAAAGATCATCTCTATGACAGCACTTATTTTTATGAATATGCTGCAAAAATATCTTTGAGATTTTTAACTGTACTCGCATGCCACCAGTTGAATAGCCCAAATGATGAAAAAGAGAGGACCTAAAACGGAACCTTGAGGAACAAAAGTATAACTAAAACAGTTGAAGGTTTCAGCAACACCTTAGTTACATAAATCACATTACAAAAAGTGTGAAACTGCCTAAAAGGAGATAACCTAAAGGGGTGCTCTGAGGAACGCTTCAGTTATGTAAATCACAAGATTGGACCCCGATGTTTTATGTCTGCTAGCAAGGTTAAAATGTCAATGCAGGCATCTGCCAAAGTGTTTACAGTTGGCCAAGTTCCTCAATACAGCAGGCGCGGTAAAGTGTTTTTAGGAATTTTCATTTAACGAGGCTCCATTTAATGATTAATTTGATAGTCGATTAGTCAACGAGTCGACCAATCAGATAATAAAACATACACATATTTAATGGCTCTAATTTTTCCAATCGACTTCTGAATGCAACTTAAGTTATTTTAGGCATGTGCTTACATACAACAAAGATGACTAATTAATTCATAAATATTTATATATACTGCAACTTAGCTGCTCATTCGGCTGTTACAAAAAATAAAATGACTAATAAAATGTTGTCCATTTAAAAGAAAGGAAAGGCAAAGTGCTAAAAAAAAAAAAGAACATTTACTTTATGTATTTAAAAACGGTTAGAATAGCAGAAATTAAAACAAACATCAAAACACAAAATCTAACTTCCTCAAAAAGAAAAGCATTTTGTGATGTTTAAAAAGCTGCACACTGGTATATTGACTATTGATTAACTCTTGGCAGTTTTAGCACTCTAAAAGACTCACTGTGTAGAATTATATCTTTGATTAATTCTTAAAATGTTGGCTATCAATAGATTGAATGTTTAATCTTATGATACCTCCGCATTCGTGCCTGTCAGTCTCTGTGTGTGGTTCGCGTTGGTGAAAGTGCCTTTTTTACGGCATTGTAAATTGACGCTGCTTTAAAACGTACTTGAATTGATGCAGACAAAGTTTAGCTGGCTCACTTTGGCTGAAATGATAGTTAATGCCATTTTTCACACAACTTCGTCTCACTCTTGTTAGCTAGCTAGCAAGGTAGGATCTAACACTCTTATCGAGGTTTGAGACCGCATCCTCCCTCCTAATTTCCGACATGATGTCTCCGCTTTAAATTCTCGTGTACCACAGATGTACTGCCATAAAAACAAGGTTCGCTTTGCAAAATGTGCAAGGTATTTGTTTTTAACAAGAAAAGAGGAGAATTTCCTCAAATTTTACATGTTAGCACTGGCGTTGTTTTTGTGTTTTCCGCCGGGAAAAACACGAGTGATGACATCACGACTATTGTCGACAAATATAACTTGTCAGGGACAAATTTGATTGTCGACATTGTCGACTAATCGTTGTAGCCCTACGAAAGGTTAGTTTATTATTTAAGGCACATGTTCTATATTTTTTAATTTTAGACTAGGTAAAAGTGCAGATATTGCAATAAATAGAAAAGTGTAACAGTGTTTCATCACCTCAATGTCAATAGAGTATTGGATAGATGTTTAAATATGGAAACTAAAACAAAGGAGTTGATTCAATATGCCAGCAATCGTCACAATGCCCTATAAAATCCTAAACTGGGACAATATTACAGTAGATGCGTGATGTATGCATTCGATACACGAGGAGTAGTTTTATACAGCACTGTTGCAAAATTTCTGTTCAAAGGGAGCTAGTAAAAGTTTATCAGTTATTACTTTTTACTGTTGATGATCCACCAATAAATCAATAGAGCAGCAGTTGTAAAATAATCTAAATTGTTGTCATGTAATAAATGTTGGCTTTGATGCTTTAAAAGATACATTTTATTTTTCCACTGTCTGGCTCTTTTAGACAGAGATCCAGCTAAAGAATCAGAACAAAAACAGATTGTCTTTTATACTGATAGATACAAAATAGGACTGTCAAACGATTACAATATTTAATCACGATTAATCGCACTTGTCCATAGTTAACTTAAAGTTAATCACGATCATTTTTCGTCATTGAAAAGTGTACCCGAGACGGATAATTGTCAAGTTTTTACTACTAATAATTTGTATTCCTTCTGTAGAGGCACTTGCATTTAGAGGAGGAGCTACACTTCAGTGTTTAGATACTCGTTTCACACATTAATAACACAAAATGTGGATTGTTATGATCATGCTTTAATTGTCAAATATGTTTGGTTGTGTAAAATGTGATATTTCTACCTGAATAAATGCTTCTGATATTCTTTATTTTACATGTTGTACAAATTAATGGTATTCGTATCTCTGCACGACAATATTTTATTTAATATTTTCTATTTATGAATACAATTTAGTAGGGGTGTAACGGTACGTGTTTTGTATTGAACCGTTTCGGTACGGGGGTTCGGTTCGGAGGTGTACCGAACGAGTTTCCACACGAACATATGAAGTATTAACAAGCTGCTCCGCTTCCTTCTGCCTCTTCTCTGTCAGTCCTCTACACAGCACCCAGCATTGTCCCACCCACACAACCATCTGATTGGTTACAACTATAGCGGTAACAGCCAATCAGCAGTGCGTATTCAGAGCGCATGGATTCAGTACTTCTGCGGTGGAGTTAGCGGATAGGTGTTTAGCAGGTGAGCATAAGGCAGCGGACTCTCCCCAAATTAAAATAAACACCTCCCAGTCAACTACTAGTAACATCACTATGAGCCTGTTGACGTTCTAGCTCAGCTCGCTCGCAGTCCTGGCTTGAGGTGAAGGCTAATTAGCTTTTAGCGTAACGTTAGCTCATTTTGCGGTGTTTGTGTGCGTGTGTGTGTTAGCTCATTATGCGGTGTGTGTGTGTGTGTGTGTGTGAGATAATAATCAACTACAGGCTTCTCAAATGCTGTAATAAATTAAGCATGATGAGTTGACTTGAAACTGTTTAATGTTGCACTTTTTATATGTAGAAGAAAAGTTTTTTAATTTTATTTAATCTGAACAACATGCCTCAACAACTTGAGGCAGTTTAATGTTGATTAACGTGGGCAGAATTATTATAGTGTTCCCAATGTTAAAAGGATAAAGCCATTGTTTACAAATTTGGTAAATAAATAACCAAAACATTTATATTTTGTTGTTTTCTTACTGTACCGAAAATGAACCGAACCGTGAACTCTGAACCGAGGTACGTACTGAACCGAAATTTTTGTGTACCGTTACACCCCTACAATTTAGTATTCAGCCTGCTAAACATTCTGTAATTGCAAACTATCATTTAGAACAGGTTATAAAAGAATGTACACTCTATTTCAGTCTGCCAGAAAACATATATTTAGGTAGAAATATCACAGATTACATTACAAAACATTTTTGACAAAGCATTGTATTGTAACACGATGTTTCATTTTGTTATGGTGGTTAAAAAGGATGCGACACATAGCCATAAATACGTGATTGGTATGAGAAGAGCTCTCGACATTTTTTGATGAAAGTCTCCGAATTAAAAAAATGACTGTAGACTTCCTGTCTACCGTCTTTTTTTCTGGTGAGATTTTATTCCATTTTACGCAAGCAGTTAGCGTAACAACCTAGATTTGATGTTATCAGTGCACTCAACTGTAATCCAAACACGGACGTGAAGCTCCTCCTCTACAAGCGGCAAAGCTTGCCAGCACGCTTTCGCTCCAATGATGTCATCTCACAGAGATCAAAGATAAAATGGTCTTGTCTTGTCGGAGGAAGGACTTGCCATGCCTTTGGATCTGAGGTTTCCATAATGACCCCCTTTTTTGTGCATTTCTGCTCGCTATTTTCAAGCTCGTGGCTCAAAAGTACCATATTTTTCGGACTACAAGGCACACTTAAAATCCTTTCACTTTCTCAAAAATATACAGTGCGCCTAATGCACAGATTTATTCTGGTTGTGCTTACCGACCTAAAGCAATTTTATTTGGTACATGGTGTAATGATATGTGTGACCAGTAGATGGCAGTCACACATAAGAGGTACGTGTGGGCTGCAGGCTGACTTCTGTTTGATAAAATTACTCTAGCAAGCAAGACCAAAACTTTGATATTTAATTGAGAATATAGAACAACCTATTATGAGACATATTATCTGGCGTTTTGTTTCGACCTATTATGCAAAACCAACTCTTGCTGTTGTGTATTTGGGATCTGCATAAGTCCCGAAAATGTTCGCGCCTCAGCATTGTAGCCCGCGCCGTACTTATTACAAGGTCCTTCTTTTTCTCTATCCTCTTGTTGTGCGGCATTCATCCTCCGCTGTTGCCGTTTCTAATATAAAGTAGCGTACAATTCTAACTTATATCTGTCAGTAAACTCGCTATGAACGCTCTAAAAACTACTGTTACAACAAAGATGACGGGGAGAAGATGCTGTCAAAGTGGAGCCACGCAAAAAAGACTGCCTGCAAAACAGCTTATCCAGAAGAGACGGTCAGAAAGTGGCTTGAAGATGGTCTGTTAAACATACTCTATGCAACAATTTGACCAAAGAACCACCATTACATATTTTTATATATTATTATATATATATTATATATACAATGTTTTAAATGTAGAAAAAAATCGTAATATGACCTCTTTAATGCGCCTTTTGCGTGAAAATTGACCTAAATAGACGCACTCATCGGCAGTGCACCTTACAAAGCGAGAACCAGGGCTGCCCGCCAAAGAATTACCCCTAATTTCCTCAAAATACGTAACGTCAACACCGCAAACTGTCTCCATGCTGTGCCGCCCATCAATATTGTAACATTCCAAGTAATGGAGGCTCAGACAGATTCCCAGTTTGTCTTTCTATATTTCACAAAATGCAACGTTCTCGTACAGCGGGCTCAATCACCGTGTCTCACTCTCCTTTCCGGCAATATTCAAACACCCTTCCACCCCCACATCACACGTCACTTCCCAGCCTTATTCCCGAAGTTCCGGCCCCCAGGCGTCTGACGACACTGACTTGACTTGTGGAAAATAAATATATTTGACGTCCTAGTGTGTGAATGTGAGTGTGAATGTTGTCTGTCTATCTGTGTTGGCCCTGTGATGAGGTGGCGACTTGTTCAGGGTGTACCCCGCCTTCCGCCCGATTGTAGCTGAGATAGGCTCCAGCGCCCCCCGCGACCCCGAAGGGAATAAGCGGTAGAAAATGGATGGATGGATGTTTGCCTTTTTATTTTAACATCTTTGAGGGTATATGTGGTGTTTCAAAAACATAGAAAATACTGGAAGCATGTCACATTTATGGAATGTGCTTTTTTATATTTAAAGATGAATGTGCCTATGGTTCATTCATCAGGTTATTGTTATTGTTATTCTTATGGCATTCAACTGATCATTTGTCTTTAAGATGATGTCCTCTCATCCTAGGAGTTTTCATCTGTTCATGATCATAGACTTACTGTACCTTGACAGATTTAGTCTGAGCGCTTGGTGCCAAGGTCCTACTATTTATTCTCTAACATGAAAGGAGCATATGCAAATGAAGGAATGCATTTGTTCCTTTGTGGTGTAAAAAAAGAATGTGTCCATCAACAAATTTTAACCATAGAATAGAATCGTTGCTACATTGTATTGAATCGTATCGAATCGTTCATACACTAAATCGAATCGCATTGAATCTTTCAGACACTAAATCAAATCAAATCGCACCAAATCGTTCTGTTTTATAAATTAATAGTTTTTGAATCGCATCGTAACCCATTTATCGAGATATGAATCTAATTGTCCGTCACAAAGAGATTTACATCCCTAGTCAGGACACATGCGCGTTCACTAGGGGTGTAACGGTACGTGTATTTGTATTGAACCGTTTCGGTACGGGGGTTCCGGTTCGGTTCGGAGGTGTACCAAACGAGTTTCCACACGAACATATTAAGTAGCCGCCCTAGCTAAAGTGTTAACAAGCTGCTCCGCTTTCTGCCTCTGTCTCCTACACAGCACCCAGCATTGTCCCACCCACACAACCATCTGATTGGTTACAACTATAGCGGTAACAGCCAATCAGCAGTGCTTATTCAGAGCGCATGTAGTCAGTGCTTCTGCGGTGGAGTTAGCAGATAGGTGTTTAGCAAGTGAGCATCAGGCAGCGGACTCTCCCTAAATTAAAATAAACACTTCCCAGTCAACTACTAGTAACATCACTATGAGCCCGTTGACCTTCTAGAAAGAAACTGCAGCTCAGCTCGCTCGCAGTCCTGGCCTGAGGTGAAGGCTAATTAGCTTTTAGCGTAACGTTAACTAATTTTGCGGTGTGTGTGCGCGCGCGTGTGTGAGTGTGTGAGTGTGTGTGTGTGTGCGTGTGTGCGTGTGTGTGTGTGTGTGTGTGTGTGTGAGACAAAAATCAACTACAGGCTTCCCAAATGCTGTGATAAATTAAGCATGATGAGTTGACTTGAAACTGTTTGTTGCACTTTTTATATGTAGGAGAAAAGTTTTATCATTTTATTTAATCTGAGCAACAATTTGAGGCAGTTTAATGTTGATTAACCTGGGCAGAATTATTATAGTGTTCCCAATGTTAAAAGGATAAAGCCATTGTTTACAAATTTGGTAAATGAATAACCAAAACATTTATATTTTGTTGTTTTCTTACTGTACCAAAAATGAACCGAACCGTGACCTCTAAACCGAGGTACGTACCGAACCAAAATTTTTGTGTACCGTTACACCCCTAGCGTTCACGCATTAAAAAACTTAGCGCCGTTAAAAGAACGTATAGTTAACATAGCGCCGTTAAAAGAACGCATCGTTAACCCGCGATAACTTTGACAGCCCTAATACGAATATATAATGATAGGAAAATATATTGTGTGTCGGCAACATTACTTGAAATGCGAATATTAGTAGAAGATTGACATTACCGCATTCTCTTTTACACCTCTGTTATGGTGTCGATACATCTTCTGAAGGCACAAGGCACGCCTAGCAGTTCAGTTTGCATTTTTGGAACGAGTTGACACTACTATGTAAGCTGGATGGTGACTGTCGGTGTAAAAAGCATGCCATCATACCAGAGTGACACAGTGCAACCTGTAAATTAATTCAAGTCCTGCATGCTTTTATCTTGTAAAACGCCTTTGAAATCTCCTATTTTCATAATCCAAAATCCCTTTTAAAATGTTTTTTAACTCCATTCCTTTTGTCATATAGTAGGAATCATTCTGCGTCGATTTATCATTGGGCAGCAAACTCGCTCCACCCTCCAATTGATATCTTAAAATAAGGGTGCTTAAAAGTGCTAAAGGTGTCTCTGCAACAGAAACAAAAATTACCTGCGAGAGTTACCACTTTACTGTATGATAGAGGAAGTATAGCTAGCCCGAGGAGCCCGTACTCTCTGATCCTGTAGTAATGTTGAAATAAAAAGCCAGAGACAAGTGGAAACTGCTGTGTTCTGAAAGGTTGTCTTTGTTAGCAGGCCTAGTCGACACACAGTGGGTCAGTCTGTGGTTTAGCTTGACGCTTTCTCACACTGACTGAATGCCTGTGAGATGGAGACAGGACTGTATAGCCATCTACATATGTACACTGCAAGCTTTGCTCTGAGGGAAACCCAGTCTCCTGAAGAATACACCAACATGTACACCACAAAGACCATGCTTTTTAAATGGTCTTTGTCATTCATAATCTATCTAAACATGAACGAATGTTATGGAAAACACTGTATAGAATGGAGATTTACTATAAAGCACAATGATGTTCTGTAGCTCAATGCGTGGTGCCTGATACTGGTTTGAACATTTACATCAGAGGCTTACTGTGTGCATCTGTGCACATACAAAGTAGTCTTTTGCCAGAAAATTGACAGTTTTCAGGCTTTAAGATGGAACTGGGCCTATTCCACACAACATTATAAAAGTCTAAAAACCCCCAGTGCTTTTTAGATACACCACTAGAATGGTGTGTTGCTGAACAAGGATCTCCTCCGAGAATGTATGATACTTCTGTTTGTCTATTATTTAGTTGTTAATAGACCACTTCCTGGTTCATGGCTTATTGTTTCCAAGTATCACAATTTGAATGTGTAAGCT
>NC_084561.2:21853823-21861323 GCF_033978685.3 Nerophis lumbriciformis | reverse complement strand
CGCGCATAGAGTCATATATCAACATGGACGGAGCAGCGTGAAAAAAGCCACCCGGCCGCTTCGCGTAAACTTCCCTTAACCACTCGCTCATCTTTTCTTCATCCATCCATCCCTTCGAGTTAGCTTTTATGATGACGCCGGCTGGAAAGGTCTCTTTTGGATGGGTGGAAGTTAGCATGGCAAGCTAGAACCACAGTGAAGGATGACTTCTCATTCCCTGTGGAGCGAATATTCACCGTACGTGCTCCCGTTCCACAGTGCGGTTCAGTTGCTGTGAAATACGGTAGTAATCCGTGTGCGGATGGAGAGATTGCGTCTTTTTATGACCCGGATCGTTTAGTAGGAGCCATTTTGTGGTCTTTACAGATGTAAACAGGAAATGAAACGTACGGTGATATCCGCGCGTTTTTTCTTCTTCTTCCGGGGGCGGGTGAAGCGCTTCCTGTTCTATGGGGGCGGGTGAAGCGCTTCCTGTTCTATGGGGGCGGGTGCTTTCCTTGGCGGTTGCTTGCGTAGAAGAAGAAGCGCTTCCTGTTCTACCGGGAAAAAAGATGGCGGCTGTTTACCGAAGTTGCGAGACCGAAACTTTATGAAAATGAATCGTAATAAAGCGCACCGGGTTATTAGGCGCACTGTCAGCTTTTGAGAAAAATTGTGGTTTTTAGGTGCGCCTTATAGTGCGGAAAATACGGTATATATATATATATACCGTATTTTCCGCACTATAAGGCGCACCGGATTATTAGCCGCACCTTCTATGAATTACATATTTCATAATTTTGTCCACCAATAAGCCGCCCCGGACTAAAAGCCGCGCCTACGCTGCGCTAAAGTGAATGTCAAAAAAACGCTGCGCTAAAGTGAATGTCAAAAAAACAGTCAGATAGTTCAGTCAAACTTTAATAATATATTGAAAACCAGCGTTCTAACAACTCTGTCCCAAAATGTACGCAAATGTGCAATCACAAACATAGTAAAATTCAAAATGGTGTAGAACAATAGCAACATAATGTTGCTTTAACGTTAATGTCACAACACACAAAATAAACATAGCGCTCACCTTCTGAAGTTATTCTTCATTCGTAAATCCTTCGAATTCTTCGTCTTCGGTGTCCGAATTGAAAAGTTGGGCGAATACGGGATCCAAAATGGCCGGTTCCGTCTCGTAGAAGTCATCGGGAGTCAGTGTCGCTGTTGTTCTGTGAATCCTGCCTTCCGGAAAGCTCGGACCACAGTTGTGACCGAAATATCTGCCCAAGCATTTACGATCCACTGGCAAATGTTGGCGTATGTCGTCCGAGGCTGTCTGCCCGTCTTAGTGAAGGTGTGTTCGCCTTCGGAGCTGTGTGAAAAAAGCCACCCGGCCTCTTCGCGTAAACTTCCCTTAACCACTCGCTCATCTTTTCTTCATCCATCCATCCCTTCGAGTTAGCTTTTATGATGACGCCGGCTGGAAAGGTCTCTTTTGGCAAGGTCTTCCTTTTGAATATCACCATGAGTGGAAGTTAGCATGGCAAGCTAGAACCACAGTGAAGGATGACTTCTCATTCCCTGTGGAGCGAATATTCACCGTACGTGCTCCCGTTCCACAGTGCGGTTCAGTTGCTGTGAAATACGGTAGTAATCCGTGTGCGGATGGAGAGATTGCGTCTTTTTATGAACCGGATCGCTTATTAGGAGCCATTTTGTGGTCTTTACAGATGTAAACAGGAAATGAAACGTACGGTGATATCCGCGCGTTTTTTCTTCTTCTTCCGGGGGCGGGTGAAGCGCTTCCTTTTCTATGGGGGCGGGTGAAGCGCTTCCTGTTCTATGGGGGCGGGTGCTTTCCTTGGCGGTTGCTTGCGTAGAAGAAGAAGCGCTTCCTGTTCTACCGGGAAAAAAGATGGCGGCTGTTTACCGAAGTTGCGAGACCGAAACTTTATGAAAATGAATCGTAATAAAGCGCACCGGGTTATTAGGCGCACTGTCAGCTTTTGAGAAAAATTGTGGTTTTTAGGTGCGCCTTATAGTGCGGAAAATACGGTATGTCTTAATAAGGTTATCCAAAAAATAGTGCTCGATAACGTAGTAGAGCGCAATATATGTATGTGTGGGAAAAAAATCACAAGACTATTTCATCTCTACAGGCCTGTTTCATGAGGGGGGGGTACCCTCAATCATCAGGAGATTTTCTGATGATCTCCTGATGATTGAGGGTACCCCCCCTCATGAAACAGGCCTGTAGAGATGAAATAGTCTTGTGATTTTTTCCCCACACATACATATATATATATATATATATATATATACATACCTGCCAACTACTCCGGTTTTCCCGTAATTAGTACGGTTTTCATCAACCTATTCCGGGTTACGGTTGCAGTGATAAAAAATACGTTTTTTCATTAATAAAAAACGAAATCGCGTAACAACAATGACAATCGACACTGCTTCCCGTAACTTCCTATCGAGCCATTCCGAATGCCATGCGCGAGGCTATTTATAGCACCGCTGCCAAGCACGAGGCACCAGTTGTCATTGTTTCCAAACGAGCGAACGATCATGGAATCAGCCGGAGAAAAATCGCAAACGAGTCTTAAACCGAAAAGAAAACTGCAGTCATTCCGTGAAGAATATTCAAAAGCCTATCCGGGAATAATTATCTGTTCCAAAAAGGGTGAAAACTACGCGAATTGCACCTTGTCGATCGGACACGGAGGAATTAGCGATGTAAAAGACCACGTTGGGACAAAAAAACACAAGTCTAATGCCGTTGCTAGCGATACAAGTGGAAAACTTTCAACGTTTTTCGTCGCCCGAACAGATTCTTTGAATGTGATGAATGCCGAAGTTTTATTTATGATGCTATTGAATTACATTTTAATGAAGTAAACTTATCACAAAGTTACCATATCATTTTTGCAGTATGATCAATCTGATAGAATAAATTTGGATTTTAGCCACAAAAAGGTAATGACACCAATGTTATCTATTGGAATTGTTTAGTACTGTTATACTGTTAAAAGTGTTTATACTATTTATGCTTTCAAGTCCAAGTTGAAGAAATCTTGTTAAATGTTGACAGCATAACTACCAAAATACAGAAGTATGTCCTTAATATTTTTGCAGTGCTATTTCTGTTGAAAAGTTAAAATGATTACATTAGAGATGTGATGTGCCACTTTTCAAGTGTCTGATGGCTTAAATTAATTTTCATTAATTTTTCATATTTTGAATTCTTTTGAAAGGCTTACAAAAAAACTACATTTGAATTGTAATTCCATGCTATTGACAGGACTATTAATTTTAATGAAGTTAGCTTACCATGTTTACAGTATGATAATTGTGATAGAAATGTGAATTTTAGGCACAGAATATTTTTTACAATTGAACAAGGCAATAGATTATACAAGCTTGGACAGAAAGTTAATAATGACACCAATTTTTTTTTTTATGGAATTGTTTAGTACTGTTTTACCATTTGTTTATTGTAAAAAGTGTTTATACTGTTTATACTTTCAATTAACAAATTGAAGTCTTGTGAAAGGTTGACAGCATAACTGGCATTAACTGTCAAAATAATTTCAAACTATTGAAGTTAGCTTACAGAATAAACATGTCAATCAACCCATATGATTTTTGCTGTAATATTTTTGTTTTGAAAAGTCACTGTGCCTGATAGAAAAGTGATGGTTTTAGCAACATTTTAACCTGTCTGAATGCTAATAATCATTTTGCGTCGGGGGGCAAAGCCTGAACCCCCCACCCCTGGACCCTGGCTACTAGGTTTTTCTGATTTCAAAAGTTGGCAGGTATGTGTATATATATTAGAGATGCGCGGATAGGCAATTATTTCATCCGCAACCGCATCAGAAAGTCGTCAACCATCCGCCATCCACCCGATCTAACATTTAATCAGAACCGCACCCGCCCGCACCCGCCCGTTGTTATATATCTAATATAGACGATGCAAGGCATTAGTGAGGTTATAAAGCTTTTGCCTGTTAAAGAAAGGAGACTGATGCACAGACATTCAATGCGTGCCACGCTGTCACGGCCCAGACGCACACCAGTGCGCAATCATATGGGAGCCGCGCTGAGCGCACCTCCAAGCGCGTCTCGCTGCCGGCGACGGCCGGGTATGGGCCCGACGCTCCAGCGCTATCCATTTTCAGGGCTAGTTGATTCGGCAGGTGGGTTGTTACACACTCCTTAGCGGGTTCCGACTTCCATGGCCACCGTCCTGCTGTCTATATCAACCAGGGTGAGCCCCAGCCCTTTCGTGAGCGCACTGCGCGCGGAGTGACCCCTGTTACGCGCCCCCGGCAACAGGGGTGGCGGGCAGGTAAGCTGCGCGCGCGGAGTGACCCCTGTTACGAGCCCCGGCCACGGGGGTGGTGGGCAGGTAAGCTGCTTACCTGCTACGCGTGACGCCGGCCGCGGCGAAGGCGGACGAGGCGGGGTGTCGGTGCGGTGGGCGCGGTGGTGACCCTGGCCGTGCGTCGGGCCCTTCTCGCGGATCGCCTCAGCTACGGCTCCCGGTGGGGCCCTCTCGGGGGAAGGGGCCTCGGTCCCGGACCCCGGCGAGGCGTCCCTTCTCCGCTCCGTAAAAGTGTCCATCTCTTTTTTTTTTTTTTTTCTGTGGTGGCATATGCTGCAGGTGCCTGCTCGTTTTTCGTATGTGGGTAACAACATTTAACTATGTATATATATTTCCGAATTGGTTTAACTGCCACGCGCCTGAATCTATTTAAAATCTTTATTTTTTTATTTCAACCGCCCGACCAGACCCGTGGATAAAATCTTTTTTTTTTTTTATTTCAACCGCCCGATCCGCGGATAATCCGCGGACTCCGCGGTTGTGTCCGCAAACCGCGCATCTCTAATATATATATATATATATATATATGTATATATATATATATATATATATATATATATATATATATATATATATATATATATATATATATATATATATGTATATATATATATATATATATATATATATATATATATGTGTATATATATATATGTGTATATATATATATATATATATATATATATATATATATATATATATATATATATATGTGTATATATATATATATATATATATATATATATATATATATATATATATATATATATAATGTGTATGTATATATATATATATATATATATATGTTTATGTATATGTATATGTATGTATATACAGTCAAGAAAATAAGTATTTGAACACCCTGCTATTTTGCAAGTTCTCCCACTTAGAAATCATGGAGGGGTCTGAAATTTTCATGGTAGGTGCATGTCCACTGTATGAGACATAACCTAAAAAGAAAAATCCGGAAATCACAATCTATGATTTTTTAACAATTTATTTGTGTGATACAGCTGAAAATAAGTATTTGAACACCAACATTAATATTTGGTAGAGTAGCCTTTGTTTGCAATTACAGAGGTCAAACGTTTCCTGTAGTTCTTCACCAGGTTTGCACAGACTACAGGAGGGATTTTGGCCCACTCCTCCACACAGATCTTCTCTAGATCAGTCAGGTTTCTGGGCTGTCGCTGAGTAACACAGACTTTCAGCTCCCTCCAAAGATTGTCAATTGGATTTAGGTCTGGAGACTGGCTAGGCCACTCCAGAACCTTGATATGGTTCTTACGAAGCCACTTCTTGGTTTTCCTGGCTGTGTGCTTTGGGTCATTGTCATGTTGGAAGATCCAGCCATGACTCATCTTCAATGATCTGACTGAGGGAAGGAGGTTTTTTGCCAAAATCTCACAATACATGGCTGCAGTCATCCTCTCCTTAATACAGTACAGTTGTCCTGTCCCATTAGCAGAAAAACACCCCCAAAGCATGATGCTACCACCCCCATGCTTCACAGTAGGTATGGTGTTCTTGGGATGGTACGCATCATTCTTCTTCCTCCAATCACGCATTGTTGAATTATGACCAAAAAGGTCAATTTTGGTCTCATCTGTCCACAAAACTTTCTCCCATTACTCCTCTGGATCATCCAAATGGTCATTGGCAAACTTAAGACGGGCCTTAACATGTGCTGGTTCAAGCAGGGGAACCTTCCGTGCCATGCATGATTTCAAACCATGACGTCTTAGTGTATTACCAACAGTGACCATGGAAACAGTGGTCCCAGCTCTTTTCAGGTCATTGACCAAGTCCTGCCGTGTAGTCCTGGGCTGATTCCTCACCTTTCTTAGCATCATTGAGACCCCACGAGGTGATATCTTGCATGGGGCTCCACTCCCATTGAGATTGACCGTCATGTTTAGCTTCTTCCATATTCTAATGATTGCTCCAACAGTGGACCTTTTTTCACCAAGCTGCTTGGCAATTTCTCCGTAGCCCTTTCCATCCTTGTGGAGTTGAACAATTTTGTCTCTGGTGTCTTTGGACAGCTCTTTGGTCTTAGCCATGCTGAATGTTTGGGTCTTACTGATTGTATGGGGTGGACAGGTGTCTTTATGCAGGTAACGACCTCACACAGGTGCATCTGATTCAGGATTATACAGTGGAGTGGAGGAGGACTTTTAAAGGCGGTCTAACAGGTCTTTGAGGGTCAGAATTCTAGCTGATAGACAGGTGTTCAAATACTTATTTTCAGCTGTGTCACACGAATAAATTGTTAAAAAATCATAGATTGTGATTTCTGAATTTTTCTTTTTAGGTTATGTCTCATACAGTGGACATGCACCTACCGTGAAAATTTCAGACCCCTCCATGATTTCGAAGTGGGAGAACTTGCAAAATAGCAGGGTGTTCAAATACTTATTTTCTTGACTGTATGTGTATATATATATATATGTATATATATATATATGTGTATGTATATGTGTATGAATATATATATGTGTATATATATATATATATATATATATGTGTATATATATGTATGTGTATGTATATATATATATATATATATATATATATATATATATATATATACATATATACACATGTATATGTATGTATGTATATATATATATATACACACATGTATATGTATATATATGTATGTGTATGTATGTATGTATATGTATGTGCATATATATGTATTTATATATATGTATGTATATATATATATATATACATATGCATATATATGTATGTAAGTATATATATATATATATATATATATATATATATATATATATATATATATATATATATATATATATATATATATATATATATATGTATGTACAAACCCTGTTTCCATATGAGTTGGGAAATTGTGCTAGATGTAAATATAAACGGAATACAATGATTTGCAAATCATTTTCAACCCATATTCAGTTGAATATGCTACAAAGACAACATATTTGATGTTCAAACTGATAAACTTTTTTTTTTTTTTAAATAATCATTAACTTTAGAATTTGATGCCAGCAACACGTGACAAAGAAGTTGGGAAAGGTGGCAATAAATACTGATAAAGTTGAGGAATGCTCATCAAACACTTATTTGGAACATCATGCAGGCTAATTGGG